>NC_089584.1:24627627-24958019 GCF_019320115.1 Miscanthus floridulus
CGTCCGTGTTCACGGAGTTTAGGTTCAGTCTCAATGTTCGTGGTGCTCCCAATTTAGATTGCGGGGGAGTGTTGGAATATAATATGGCATATGGGCCTGCCTAGCCTCCCACAATGCCTATATATATAAATGCTGATTCAACATAATAATTATTGAGTATTCCCTAATCCTACTCTTTCATCGTTGAAGCCAGCCAAAAAGGCACCATGCTTTCGGTTCATGCCAAGCCACTGCACGCACGCAGTGGATTGGATCCACGACATGCCCTAGATAGATAGGTTAGTTAATCCTCTACTCTAATCATGCTAGCTGGGAGCACTAACGTAGTACATCCATGGACACGGACATGGGAGTATGGAGATGGACAGACGGAGAGTAGTGAGTGGCGGCAGGAAGATGGCATTTGCTCCGGATCACCCAATTGTTAGGTGTCGTCCCCTTCGGCCTCCTGTGGTGTGCTCGACCACGGCTTTCGCATGCCTAGTGCCTGCCTGCGATCAAATCAAATCAGGGGTGGAATGGCTGAATATTCCTATTTTAACCTTGTCTAGTGCTGCTCCCATTTTCATCGCCCGTGAATATTGCGTGTGTCGGTTACTGTATGTGCCCAGTCACGGATCCTGTTTCATAAGTGCTAGCTAGTACAATAAAATGAGAAGAACAAGTGTATTATGAAATATTTGTTGTCTACCTTTGCATCACATCGTTACTTACTTGTTTGTTTGGAAATTTGGTGTTTCTAACCCTTACTCCAGACTCTAGAGTGCAATAGTGATTTTTCCCATGCTATTTCTAATTTTGTGACTTTGCCCCTCATAATTTTGAATTGAAGCTTCCGTTTACCCCTTCGGCTGGGCGTGCGGCATCCCTGCCCCTGCGACCTAGCCCCGTCGACGCGCGGCCATCTTGGTGGCTACATGACATCTCTAATGGTTTGATGATAATAAATTGTGTTTGTGAATTTTGGCATTAGTGTTGTCCAAATTTTACAACTTTTGCCCAAATTTATAATAATAAAAGAATACATAAACTTCTGCCTAATTTTGTTGTCAACATCACTACAAAATATGTCAAAACTATAATCTTGAAATAGGGATAAAATCACAAAGTTCTCTAACAAAACAGGGATAAAATCACATGGAAAAACTTGTTTATTCATCCAAAAATTAACACCGTTAACTGAATTTCAGCCATTTCGCTTAAAAACAGGGATAAAATCACAAAGTTCTTCGTTTGGTTCGAAAACGAAGAGTAAAATCACAAAGTTTAAAAATCGAGGCAAAATCACCATTTCGCTTAAAAAATGAGGGCATAAACACTTAAGCCCCTAATTGTTTAGTGGTTATCAATGGAAATACTTTATCTTAGAGAAAATATTATGGATGTTTATATATATCATTGTCTACTTTTGTTTGACTTATATCCATTTGGAAAAGTTGATCTTCCAAAATTTTAATATATGTTTAATTAGCCTAGAGTAAATAACTTTGTGTTCCTCCCTAGTTCTTGCAAAGCCACCTAATCAAGCCTCACCTAATTTTTAATTAGAACATGTCCAGTTAAATTTTAGACATTAGTCCACCTAAGGATCTCAATCATGTGAGCTAGCTGCTTATCTAGGTAGTATAAACAAATAATTAGGCACTAAGCTGTCAGTTTTCTTAAATACACCTCCCGATCTATCTCGATTGACGTTCAATTGGCAACGCGGAAAACTACTGCAAAATAGATATTTATTTAAAGCCTCCACACATCAATCTACATTACACGTGCTATAGAAACAAATAAACCTTGTAGAAATTATAAAAACTGCAAACATTTGTCCTCAAATTAGTAGACTAATTAATTAATTATTATTGACAAAATTGTTCAATCTATTATTCTTTCTTTTAAATACACACCTATATATGTACTTACAAGTAATAGTTTAAAGTAACACTCATTGACATTACTGAAAGGTTCCTAGTTTGGTGTTGGTATTTATTAACATATCACTTGTTTGAGTAGCCACCCAATATTGTTGACATTTCTTATCATCACTTTAGCTAAGTTGTCATCTCTAGCTATGATACCAGAAATGTTTGTTGGTACTTTCTAGCGTCACTTCTAAAATGACACTAAAAAGTACTTAAGTATTTTATTATGGCTAGAAAGAATGCAAATATGTATATGGAGTGATCTGCAAGCGCACAGATAATATACCATTATAACACTTCTTTCGGGAGTATTTCAGGTATCGTTATTTATATTTTTACCATAGGGAAGGACTGACAATTGGAATATATTGATAACTTATACATATGATGGAGAGATAAACCATAACCAAGCTTATACTTATAACAGGGGTAAGTCATAGGGTATATGACAAATATATGATAAATGATCATTGATAGTTGATAATTGAACACTCAGAGTACTCCTTTCTATGACATTAGCATGACTAAGTAGATATTAGAGAAATAATTTCTAAGTCATTCTTAATTACAAGTTAAAGCATACGTTGATTAGTCATGGCTAAGATCAATAGCTTATACTTATAACAGGGGTAAGTCATGGCTAAGATCAACTTCATATCTACACATAAGGTATATTACTAAGGAAGATAAAAAACAGAGCATGACCTCCTTCGTAACTAGATCCTACTTGACCTATATTCGGGGAGTGGACTATAAAGGACTCAATGGGAGTGTCACATCCGTGATCTACCACATGTGATGTAGACAAGACCCGATCTTCCGAAAGGTATGATAGCGTCTATTGGTGGACTCAACATTCACGATCTAGGCTTCAAACCAAGATTGATTCGGACCCCCGCAACCATTACACCACTGCTCCGTTGGTTATCAACCACGCGAACACGATTGACCTCGCCGAGAAGACTTTCCTGCAAGCGAATTGAGAACATAAGCAAGAACTGGATGAACGCAATCTGAAATTGCAAATAAATATGAGGCTTATGAAATCAAGAAGGAGTTCAAGTCTTTATTCGAAAGGACTAATCGCTACAGGCAAACAAGATCAAGAACTGGGGCCCTGATTCATAGCAAGCAGCCTTGGCGGCACAGTTGTAGCAAAACAATGTCTGTTTCATGAGGAAATAAAGAACTAAACAAAACCCAAACCCTAAGGAGAGTGACAGCTGGTATTTATGGAGTCTTAGGCGTCACCCCCTGGACATGCCCCCTAATGGGCCCAAACATGATACATGGTCCAACGGACCAAAAGACGGTGTCGTAGCACCCTGGCAGATTCTAGACGCTGACTTGTGACCATGATTCCTGTTGATTCCAAAAAGCTTTTGATGTGAGACCACTTGGATTGGCTTCCTCACAAATTAGCTTTCCATCCATATGTGGATCGTCGAAAATGGAGTCCGGATGCATCCTCGGTGACCAGTTTAAGACAGACTGGTCCTAGAACCCAAGATGGGCTCCAACTTCAGTTGAACTGGGCCTCCACCATGAAAAAGATGAATTAGATGCCCATGCTAGACCTCCTCATCTCCTTGGCTTGTATGCGACGAAGTAGTGATGTCCTCATCATCCTCCCTTTCTTTAATTGAAGTCGTCCTCGACTAAAGTAGATCGCCTCCTCCATTGGATGACAGCAACGATGGCTCTGGAAGAAGACGTTCATCTTGGTGCCCCATCCTTTGCAAAGGTGGCTGCCATTGTGGTTTCCCTGCTGGGAATTCATCCTCCTTCTCCTACAAAAGGTTAGTACCAACAAGAGGCATAGCACTAGGAGTAGGACCAAGTGGACATATAGGCGATGTACAAGTTAGAGCATAACATGGTTCATCATGAACAACAAGAACAGATTTAAGAGCAAATAAAACTTCTTTCATGTTACTTGAAGGTTCATTTAATGGTTTGCTAGAGTCTTTATCAAGGCATTTCTTTTTCTTTTCAGCAAGTTCCTTTTCATATTGCACAATTTCAGCAGGTGTTAAAGGAAGTAAAGCAATGGTCTTTCTCTTAAATATAAAAGTATATCTATTTTGCCTACCATGATGTAGAACATTATTATCATATTGCCAAGGGCAGCCTAACAAAAGTGAACAAGCTTGCATAGGCACAACATCAAAATCAGCACAATCATAGTATGACTCGATAGAAAAATGCACACGAGCAGATTGTGTTACCTTTGCCTTACCACTATTATTAAACCACTGAACATGGTATGAATGTGGAAAAGCACGTGTAGATAAACCAAGAGTCTTGACAAGCTCAGAACTTACTAAGTTATTGCTGCTCCCTCCATCAATTATAGCACGAACACGAAAATTATTGACAATGAGGAACATTTGAAACAAATTATGGCGTTGTAGCTTGTCTACTGGATCAACTTGTGTACTCAAAACATGCTAAACAAGGATTGATTTGTAGTCTATAGTGTATGCCACACTATCAATTACCTCATTAGGATCTTCAACACTATCCGCAAATTTATCTGCATAAAGATCAGTTGCAAGTACAAATTCATTCTCTCTATCACTAGCACTAGCATACCCACCATCATCAGTAGCAATATATGCGCGTTTGCTGGGGCATTCTTTAGCAATATGTCCCATGCCCTTGCAGCGGTGGCACACAACTTTAGAAGAGCTGCTAGAGGAAGGTGTAGCAGATCCACTGGTAGGAGGTGTGATAGGAGAACTCTTCTTTACAGGCGTTGGTGGTGTCTGCACATTAGAAAATTTACTCACCTCGGTTGGACGTGAAGGAATGGATGGAGTCACGGATGGAGTCATGGATCGCCTAGGTTGTCGTCCCTGTATTTTCCGTTCAGCTTTAATAGCATAATGATATAATTGGAAAAATCTAGTCCATTCTTTATAGTCAAGAACATCCTGTATTTCACGACGTAAACCTCTAAAAATCTAGAACACTTATCCATATTATCCTCTTGTATGTTATTACATGCTAGACCAATTAAAAGTTCCTGATAATATTCCTCAACAGTTTTACTACCTTGATTTAAACGTTGTAGTTTTAATCACAGATCACATTGATAGTATGGAGGAACAAATCTCGATTTCATTCGTCGTTTAAGTATAGTCCAGGTTTGAGGTAATTGAGCAGCATTAGCATTATTGCAAATATCATTCCACCAGAAAAGAGCAAAACTAGTAAACTCACTAGTAGCAAGTCTAACTCTATATTCTTCAGGTACTTGATGGGAGCTAAATTTTTTATCTACAGCCATCTCCCAATCTAAATATGCTTCAGGATCAGCAGAACCAGAAAAAGGAGGTATCTTAAACTTGGTTTTAGAGAAAGGATCATTATTATCTTAGTTGTTACCTCCCATACTGTGTCGGTTAAAGTTCAACCGATTATGGTTACGTGCATCCTCAGCACGTCATTGAGCTTTGGCTTCAGCCTCTGCGTCGCCATCGTCCTCCTCAGAGAGATCATCATCATCATCTTCAGGACGTGGTTCAGGATGTCGTTGTTCAACATCTTCAATCCTCTTGGCCAAATTGGTGATTTGTTGAAGGATCTCATTAAACTTGTCATCAAGAACGACACGAAGCTTATTCTTAGAAACACAGTCATTGAAATCTATAGGTGCACCCTCATTTCCTTGGCCACTGCCTCCGGCTTTTCCTGACATGGTTAGTAGAAAGGAAAAGACAACACAAATAGTATTATCCCTACCAACTACTTAGGTTGTGGACAAGAAAAAATAAGGCACTCAACTCTCATGCGTCTTACCACGGTCTTACAAGTGTTCTTACCAAAGCAACAGACGGTGTAATTGGTCGGTGACTGTGATACCGTTGTAGCTTGAGTGTAACAGTTGTAAAGCGAACCTGTACTTGGTTAGAAGAAAGTGGAGCTTGGACAGGCACAATATAGTAGCAAGGAATAACAAAATTCGTAACTGAATAGCAAAGCTGAATAAATATCCCAAGTACTTGTCTTAGTTGCTGGCCTACTCACGTTCCAAGTACCAGATGTATTAAGTGATGTGAATAGCAAGAATATGATTAAGAATAAGGTAGAAATCAGCACACGCAAACACAGCTCAAATGGCACTCTCTATGTACTCCTCTAGGTATTGTTCCTCTTTTGCCCCTATCTTTTTTCTATTTTTTGGGTTGTCGTTGTTTTTTGAGAAATTTTGACTTTTTCTTTTTATTTTTTGGATATTTTTTCTTCACTTAGGAGCACAAAAGAAGTAACCACAGAAAATATGAGCTTAAACAAGTGAAAGATGTGGCCTGTAGAATTTCTAGAAGACGTGCTCGAAATCGACAAAAACCTTGTGACCACAAAAACAGGATCTTGTGACCACTTTTTGACCAAAATAAAAATCTTTGACCTTGACAATGCAGGGGATGGATGGATCCAAAATTTTTTCTGATCAATTTTGATATATGGAACGTTGAAATCCGAGTTCGTATGCGAAAACTAGATCAGTTTTACGAACACACTCCAAATTAGAGGATAAAACGGGAACAATGCGCGCAAAATTGGTCACGACAACAATGATTTGATGGAAATAGTAAAGACAAGTGTAGAAAATTAGATGGTGTGGACTAGGGTTTGATGGATACAAAGGAAACTCAATAAGACTTGGAGATGTTCATGGATTATGATGAAAAACAAAGGGGAAAACACAAACTGGACTAAAAAATGATCTAAAACCAGCAACCAGAACTTGACCTAGGGCACAAACTCAACAACACGAAACAGAGACAAAATTGCACGACACAATGAGGCTATAGGACAAGGAATATGTGACGATGTATATTTTTTGGCTTTTTGTGGACTATAGGTAATGCAAAAACAGTAACAATCTAAAGGGGAAAACAAAGTTATACCTAATGGGCAACAAGGTCTCTGATACCACTTGATGTAGACATGGCCTGATCTTCCAAAAAGTATGATAGCGTCGATTGGTGGAGACTTGATGTTCACGATCTAGGCTTCGAACCAAGATTGATTTGGACCCCCACAACCGTTACACCACTGCTCCATTTGTTATCAACCACGCGAACGTGATTGACCTCGTCGAGAAGACTTTTCTACAAGTGAATCGAGAACACAAGCAAGAACATGATGAATGCAATCTGAAATTGCAAATAAATATGAGGCTTATAAAATCAAGAAGGAGTTCAAGTCTTTATTCAAAAGGACTAATTGCCACAGGCGAACAAGATCAAGAACTGGGGCCCTAGTTCACAGCAAGCAGCCTTGGCGGCACAGTTGCAGCAAAATGATGTCTGTTTCACGAGGAAATCAAGAACTAAACAAAACCCAAACCCTAAGGAGAGCGACGGCTGGTATTTATAGAGTCTTAGGCGTCACCCCCTGGACGCACCCCCTAATGGGCCCAAACATGGTACACGGTCCAACGGACCAAAAGACGGTGTCACAGCACCCTGGTAGATTTTGGATGCTAACTTGTGGCACCCTAGCAGATTCCTATTGATTCCGAACAACTTTTGATGTGAGACCACTTGGATTGGCTTCCTTATCAAATTAGCTTTCCATCCATATGTGGATCATCGAAAACAGAGTCCGGGTGCATCCTCGGTGACCAGTTTAAGGCAGACTGGTCCTGAAACCCGAGATAGGCTCCAACTTCAGTTGGACTGGGCCTCCACCATGAAAAAGATGAATTGTACGCCCATGCTAGACCTTCTCGTCTCCTTGGCTTGTATGCGACGAAGTAGTGATGTCCTCATCAACATGGCCCGAAATATAGGTGTATCCGCAGATAAACAACGTATAAGCACCACATTTACATAATGTCGACCACTCACCCCGTGTACATTAGAGCAAGCACTATACAAACTTATGCTTGAATATAATGATAATCTAGCTATACTAAGCATATAATCAAAGTAAATGATAAACATGATAACTAGGAACATGAATAATATTAAGAACAATGTCAAATCAATTGTAGCAAATATACAAATAATGAAAGATACAAGAGAGGATACAGGGGCTATACCAAGAATCCAAGCAAAGCTTGCCTCCCTCTATATCTAACCTAGCTACCTATGCCCTAAAATATTGTGGAGCTCTAAGGTTCTTCTCTGATTAGGGTTTCTAGATGATGACTTGATCAATGATCTGGGTTATGCCCTGGGGGTGGTAGGGGCTGGTATATATATAGGGGAGAGCGTCAATAATGAGTCATCGGATCAAACCGACTTCAAAGAACGGCGTAGATACAATCCCTAAGGCGGTGGAAAACTGACGTAGCAAGATGGAGGCTGACAGGTGGGCCTAGCCACCTACCCTCCGCTTTAGTGGTTTGCCTTCTAGAGTCTTCTAGAGTTTTCTGGAGTTGTTTTTATTGTGGATAAGCGTGATTAATTCTGACGTTTGGGTCCACCTTGACGGTTTTCTAGATAAACCCTGCTAAAAATATAGATTCATCAAAACTTGTAGAATTTGTTAGTTTAAACCCCTAAACCTATGTTGGTGATCATATTCATGCATTATATTGATGGCTTATGATGGGTGTTAACTACCGTCAACAAACTTCTCCAAGCTTAACCTTTACTCGTCCCTGAGCAATGCTAAACTCAGCAATGAATCAGGAGTTTTAAGATTTTTGAAAATATTATAGCAACTCCTCTGGATTAGAACAAACTATTCTGACTTTTAAACTCACCCATATTATCTTTAACCATGGGGCTTCTTAGCCTTCACTTGAGTCGTGAGCAATTGAAAGACAGAATGATCAAGTCAAGCACTATGTCTCAAATTCTTTGCTCAACCATTATTCTGGAGTTTTATGGATTTTAAAATAAAGCTAAGAGCTTCCATTGTATGACACTCTCAAGTCTTTCAATATATGTGGTATTTGTGGATCCTCACCAAGGCAATAAAGATGTTATGCCTATCTTCCTTCCTACAACTAAGGCTTATGTGGAGCTCATAGGAATAGAAATAGTATGACAGAGCATACTTGCAATACATATATTGTAAAATCAAACCTCGGATCCAAAGAGAGTTAAGTCGTACAATTAAGTTAAGATGTGCATGTGTATAGATGTATGGTGGATATATATGGTGGCTAACCTAATTCTACTATACTCCTTGAAAACATATCTCTCTTTTGAACTTAAAAATCTTTTGCAAGAGAACATGGGCTATCTTATTCATTTCCCTTTTTTCAGGCGGGCATCAAAGTACCCATTGTTTTAGATATCTCGGACACTTATCCATTTTTTAACTCTTTCTTCTCTTTTTTTATGAATAACTTTTGGATAGCCCTTGCTTCTTTTCTATAATAAAACTTTTGAGATATAGCAACAAGAACTTGGATCATTTATTTGGTGGAAAATCCTATCAGACATGTTTTTGTGTTCACCCCCAGTGTAGGAGTAAAACATTTTTTGGTGGATCTAGATGGAATGGCATGTTTTTTAGCCTACCCCCAATATAGGAGTAGTGCATATGTGGGTGGTGTGTATGTGATCTTGATTTTAAGAGCATGACAAACCTCTCATAAGGGTCAACAAAGCTTGACTAAACTCAATGCAAAACAAACAACATATATGAGTGAAAGTTTTCCTAGCCTAAATAACATATTTAGCTCTGGTAAGAATTCAAGCTTTGTCATATAGGAACTCATCATGTAGCATTTTTATGCTTTTCAAAAGATAAATCTACAGAATTTTAGTATCACTTGGAACAAGATAAACAGCAGCTCAGATCTTCTCATATCATATCCATCAATTACCTAGACTTAGATCAAGCATATGCTACCTACGAGTTTCAAGTTTAGAGTAAATTCTTACATCAAAATAGTCTTATGCAAAACTCAGGAGAATTCAAGGCTAAAAACTAGGTACTTGAAAGAAATTACAACAAAGCAACTATTCATCATTTCCATTCAAGAAATTATTCTTAGAGTCCTTTTTATTTATTCAGCTCTTAAAAACAGAAAACTAGACACACACTTTTTATTTGGTTTTCATTTTTAAGATCTTACTAATATATGTATAACTAGCTAAAATAAATTTTTATTTTGTTTTCAGTTATGCATCTTTTTTTATAAAGCAAACTTAGAAATAATAGAACAAAAGGAAAAGAAATACTTATCTAGATACACAGGAAATGCCTTTCCCCCAAGTTGGTTGTTGTCGTGGTCAGATGTTGAAGTTGTGTGATCCTTTTCAGAGCGGTGTCACCAGCGGATGTCCTTCTTGTCCATCAGGAAGTTGATTTCCTCTTATCCAAAGGCTTTAGTGGTTGGTTCATGTTGGAGCCGGCTCGGGACGATGTACTTCTAGTGGAGTAAGATGAACATGACTAGGTGAAGCTCTTGATCATGTGCATCATCCTGCAAAATACCAACAAGAACACTAAAAACTCGTGGAACGGATTGGGATGAAAAGGGTTAGCGGTCATCCGTTTAGGGGTTAGTTGTTCTTGAGGTTTTAGAAAGTTTTTTGATTTGGCACAATTTCAGCAGGATGTTTATCTAATATTTTTGGATTTTCTAATTTCTACTAGATGCAGAATATAACTAGATGCATGGTATTCTTATTTTTATGCCACCACAGTGAATATTCTTGCGGGTATTTACACACCGTGAAAAGTATTCACATGGGGCTTTAAGATTTATAATGCAGTAATGGAATTTTTATTTTTCTTCTCTAATATAATGATAATATAGAAAAGTAAATATGCTAAAGTAAAAATAATTCATGCTATATGAAAGAGTAAATATGGATAACTACTGATTTTACCTCCTAGCGAAGGTTTAGTGTTTTAAGTCCTCCGAACAGGGCTTGATGAGTCCTTCATTCTTTAGGTGCATCGATCAGTCTCAGAGATGGAGACCTTGATGGTTGCACCTCTTGTGACGGTGATTCTGATGATGCTGTCACCTTTTCTTTCCAGACATGCTTGGTCTGTGGACTTGTTTTCGGTGTAGTAGATTCATCTTTCACAGCTTCTACTTCTTCATTCTTGGGGAGTAGATTCGTCTGGCATTGAGTTGATCGACGTCTTCTCTTGGAGAGAGTCTTCTTTGCCTGCTCATAAGTTGCATAACTATTCAAATAACATCATACCTTTTGTCTAGGGAATTGGAAGTGGATTTGTCTCGATCCGATGTAGATGATCGCGTTCATAGTGTTGAGGAACGGTCTTCCAAGGATGATAGGTATGTCTTCTTCCTCTTCTCCCATGTTAAGAATCATGAAGTCGGCTGAAACATAGTAATCTTGTATTTTTACCATGATGTCCTTTGCTATTCCCTCCAGAAATTAGATTGATTGGTCTGCCATCTGCAATTGCATATATATAGGAAACAAAGGTTTATCACCAAACAAATAGTCATATGTTACCTTGGATATTATGTTGACACCCAATCTAATGTCGCAGAAGGTGTTGTGGAAGATTCTTTGTCCAATTATATACTCGATCATCAGTACGCCAGGATCTTCCTTCTTGGTAAGGAATGGTGAAGCGAGGAGGTGGTCGTACTCTGATCGAAGTGTATTGATCATCTTGACTTCTTCTCTTGGTTGCCTGGCCTTGTTCTTCCTTCTTCGGTTGTTTCTTTTTTGGTTACTATTCTCTTCGGGCAGATACGCCATCTATGGATGACTAGGAGAGTGGTGTATACGATTCTTGAAAGTAAACTTCTCCTTTTCTATCCTTGATTGTGAAATAGATCTTATCACTGTCCGCGTAGATGATGACTTTTATGGTGCTCAGGAAAGGTCGGCCCAAAATAATGGGTGCCCTTAGATCTCTACCTGTTTCTATAACCACAAAGTCTATGGGTACGTATGACTGTCCAACTCGTACATAGATGTCATTAAGAATTCCCTTATGGTAGCAGAGTGGCTGATCTGCAAGCTGTAAACGTATGTTTGTGTACAACAAAGTATCTCCATTAATATTATCATAGATTACCTTTGGTATGATGTTCACACTCGCTTTGAAGTCATAAACGGCTTCTTGGAATATGTGAGGTCCAATAGCTATGGGGATGATAGGTCTTTCTGGATCTCCTTTCATGATGGGCAAGGAATAATCCTCCCATCTTCCTATCAATTGTTCTATGTAGCATCCTGCAGCATTGTGAATATTGACAAAATTTATAGTTTCGAGATCTTCTGGCTACCCTGAAATCTTACCTTTGTCAGTCGAAGGAACAACGGCCGCCAGCTGAGCTATTTGTGATTCTATTATTTTATTAAAGCTATGCTTGTTTTTAATGGCTGAGGAGAAGCTATCCATTCTATTGTTTATGTTTTCTAGGATTTTATCATTGAAAGCTAGTTTTCTAGATAAGCCCTCTATAATTTTAGCTTGCCTAGAAACTAAATCTCTCAAAGATGGCTGGTTATTAAAATTATTGTAATTATTACCTTGATAGTTACCTTGGTAATTACCTTAGTAGTTTGGCCTCTGTTGTTGATTCCATCCTTGATTCTATTGAGAACGATAGTTGTTGTTGATGAAGTTCACATTCTCTTGGGTTTCAGGGTAGTTTTTCCCTGAATGCCCAGTGTTGCCACACTCTTCACACGTCATGCGGGAATCATGAATGTGCATGACTTCTTTCTTTTTCATTGGCTCGCTCTTGAAGCCTCTTCATGAGCAGATCTATCTTGGTAGACAACATGTCTACCTCCTTGACCTGATGCATATCTCCACCTCTCTTGCGGGTTTGAAGACGTTCTTCATTCCAGCCTTGGTTGGAGGCCATCTTCTGCACGAGAGCTGTTGCTTGCACGATTGTGAGTGATAAAATGCACCTCCAGCAGTGGCATCCTTATTTTCATGGGTGATGTTTGTCAAGCCATGGTAGAAAGTCTGCATGAGTAGCCAATCCTCTATCCCATGGTGAGGACATTCTGATATGTAGTCTTGAAAATGTTCCCATGCCTCAGGGACAAATTCATCATGTTGTTGTTAAAAGCTTGAAATTCTTCCACGTAGGGCATTGGTTTTGCCCGTGAGAAAGAACTTTGCTAGAAAGATAGTGGAGCAGTTTTCCCATGTAGTATTTCTATCTTTATTGGCGTAGAACCATTGCTTCGCCCTCCCCAAAATTAAAAATGGGAAGAGGCAAAGTAAAATGGCATCTCTGGTAACTCCTTTGATGGTGAAAGTGCTGCAAACCTCCAGGAAGTATTGGAGATGAGCACTCGCATCTTCATGTGCCTTTCCACAAAACTGGCTAGCTTGCACCATGTTGATGAGAGTTGGCTTAAGCTCAAAAGCATTGTCTCCAATATTGATCGCCGATCAAGTACGGATGTCAATCATAGTTGGAGTAGAGAATTCACGAAGAGTTTTGTTAGCCATGGCTTCAAAAACTGGTGTTAAGCTCCACCTTGTCTGGTTGTCTTCTGATTCTAAAGTT
This sequence comes from Miscanthus floridulus, assembly GCF_019320115.1. Lineage (NCBI taxonomy): Eukaryota > Viridiplantae > Streptophyta > Magnoliopsida > Poales > Poaceae > Miscanthus > Miscanthus floridulus. The sequence goes on from NC_089584.1 coordinate 24,640,990, forward strand.
GAAACTTTCTTAACTTTAGCCTTAGTCCTCCTGAGTAGTGCTTCTAGATTTTCAACGTAGTTTGTCAGAAGGTCAAAACCGGTCATACATTACCCTACATAAGATATAAAAGTAGATAGAACAAGGGTAAGCCTATTTGAGCAGGGGTCAATGGTTTCCTCGATCACATCAATAAGTAAAAGTTTATCAATATTCCTTTTTTCCTAGCTACCTTCCCTGGCAATGGCATCAGAAATGTTTGTTGGTATTTATGAACATGTCACTTGTTTGAGTAGCCACCTAATGTTGTTGACATTTATTATCATCACTTTTGCTAAGTTGTCATCCCTAGCTATGATGCCAAAAATGCTTGTTGGTACTTTCTAGTGTCACTTCTAGAATGACACTAAGAAGTACTTAAGTATTTTATTGTGCCTAGAAAGAATGCAAATATGTATATGATGGGATCTGTAAGTGCACAGATAATATACTATTATAGCACTTCATCCAAAAGTATTCTAGGTATTGTTATTTATATTTTTACCACATGGAAGGACTGGCAATTGGAATATATTGATAACTTATACATATGATGGAGAGATAACACCATAACCAAGCTTCTACTCATAATAGGGGTAAGTCATAGGGTATATGATAAATATATGATAAATGATCATTTATAGTTGATAATTGAACACTCAGAATAGTCCTTTCTCTGGCATTAGCATGACTAAGTAGATATTAGAGAAATAATTCCTAAGTCATTCTTAATTACAAGTCAAAACATATGATGATTAGTGCAATTACACTTAATAATCATGGCTAAGATCAACTTTTTATCTACACATAAGGGATATTACTAAAAAAGATCAAGAACAGAGCATGACTTCCTTTATAACTAGATCCTACTTGACCTATATTCGGGGAGTGGACTACAAAGGACTCAACGGGAGTGTCAGATCCACGATCTACCACATGGCCCAGAATATAGGGTACATCCATAGGTAAATAACGTATAAGCACCACGCTTACACAATATCGACCACTCACCCTGTGTACATTAGAGCGAGCACTATACGAATTTATGATTGAATATAATGATAATCTAGCTATACTAAGCATATAATCAAAGTAAACGATGAACATGATAACTAGGAACATGAATAATATTAAGAACAATGTCGAATCAATTGTAGCAAACATATGAATAATGAAGGATACAAGAGAGGATACAGGGGCTATACCAAACCATGCTCTTGACAAGATCAGGAATCCATGCTCTAGAATATTGTGGAGCTCTGAGGTTCTTCTCTAATTAGGATTTTTGGATGATGATGTGATCAATGATTAGGGTTATGCCCTAGGGGGTGGTAGGGGCTAGTATATATAGGGGGAGCATCAATCCTGAGCCCTCGGATCAAACTGAATTGAAAGAACAACGTAGATGCAATCCCTAAGATGGTGGAGAACCGACGTAGCAAGATAGAGGCTGATAGGTGAGCCCACAGGCCGATTGACCCCACCTGGCAGCCACCTGCCCTCCGCTTCGGTGGTTTACCTTCTAGAGTCCTCTGGAGGTGTTTTCATCGTGGATAAGCGTGATTAATTCTAATATTTGGGTCCACCTTGATGGTTTTCTAGATAAACCCTGCTAAAAACACAAATTCACCAAAACCTATGTAATTTGTTAGTTTAAACCCCTAAACCTATGTCGATGATCATATTCATGTATTATATTGATGGTTTATGATGGGTGTTAACTACTGTCAATATTTGGTTTTGGTAATTAAGTGACAATCTAGGTGGACTAATGTGTTTAAATGTGAGATACATAGGTGATTATTCCACAGGTACACTTATGCGAGCAACTCATGCCATGACGGTGAATATGGATTGGATTTGTTACAAGGCTCACACATGTGATGAAGGAGCTCATTGCATATGAGACATGACATGGAGTCATGTGACTAAGGTGGAGAAGATCAAGACAAGACTTGGCTTGATGGACCTATTGCAAGCGTGAAGGGCAAGTTGGAGGCTTTAGAGCGATGGACCATATGGCGGTAAAGCTTGAGCCAGACTTGGCGTCGATTGGCGAAGGCAACGGTGAAGAGTAAGTGAAGTCAAGATCGATGAACCAATAAGGTCACGTGATGATATGAAGTGGATCATATCATTTGTTGATCAAGGTTGGTGCATGTGTTACATCAACATTGGAGGAGATAGAATAGAATGTGCAAGGCAAAGGTATATTTGTAAGGCATTTTATTTCACTGGTCATAGGTGTGTAGAGAAGTTTATGATCGGGTTTAGGATAGGTGGCCACACTATTAAGAGGGGCAAACTTATTTGCATATCAGTCATCTAGGGCCACTTGAGCGATCTAACTTTGCATACGTGTTAGGATCGAGTGGTGTGGTGAAATGAGTGACTAATCCTTTGAAAAATGGTTGTGAAAATGCAAACACACTTGCACATGATAGTGTACACTTGGTGGAGTTGGCACATTTGCAAATGAGAAGAAGTTGGAGAAGTTTTGGAGAAATTTGAGTTGAAAAAGAGAAGTAATGGTTCTTGGATTGGAATTATATGTTGATCGATTGTGCTTTGGATTAAATATGCATGTGGGATGTGTATCCCTCTGCATAAGCTTTCCAAAATGTCCAAGATCATCGAAATCGGACTTTGGAGCTAACAGTTATAGTCATTCTAGCAATGAACATTCAGTGACCGGACGCTACGACCGGACGCGAGTCCGGTTAGTACCAGTGAGTCTTGCCAGTGTTCCTGTGAGGGCTAATTAGTGGCTACGAACGGATGCTGACACTAGGGCATGACCGAACGCGCCTGTGCCACTGTTCTAGGCCTAGAAATGCTAAGGCAGAGTGACCGGACGCTGTGGCAAGTTTGGTGGACGTGTCCGGTCGATGAAAAACCTCACTAGTGCCTCTCTATTCGCGACCGGACGCTAAGTGATGGTGAGTTCAATCGATCGACCAGACACGGAGTTGGTTTGCACATGGTGGGTGCCGTTGGCGCCCAATGGTAACATTCAAATAGCTAGTACACTTGGCGAGCGCAGCGTGATTGGACTCTGGACTGAACGTGTCCAGTCACTATAGCAGCAAGTCAGGTCAGTGCGTAGAAATCAGGATGAAGGGGGTAATGACTATTTTAGCCCTTGGGGCTATAAAAGGAGATGGTGGCCGACCTTTTGAGAGGTTGGGCACCTTGGGGATGTGTTGCTCTTGTGTGTGCTTGAATTGAGAGCCCTCTAACTCACTTGTGCTTGCAAGAGTCCGAATCGATTGCAAGTGAGTGATTCTAGTGCGATTGCATTGAGAGATTGCATCAAGTGGCACTAGGTGATCGAGTTACAAGCGGGTGGTGCTTGTTACTCTTGGAGGTTGCCACCTCCTAGATGGCTTGGTGGTGGTTTCCATTGAAGCATGCAAAGAAGATTGTGCGGTGTTTTGAAGAAGTGATTGTGAGGGGTATTGTGCTCGTCCCGCGGGAGCCACGAAGAGTAACTCTAGTAGACTGTGTCATTGAGCTACCCTCACTTTTGGGGTAGGTTCTTGCAGTACCCAATGTATGGGCTTGGCAGGTGATGCCAATTAGCTGCCAGACCACCAAGTGAGCGGTCGACACAACGAGGACTAGCTTGGTGGCAACCAAGTGAACCTCATGATAAAAATCACCGTGTCATTATTTTCCCATTGGTTTGCAATCCAGATACACAAGCTTGTATTTACTTTTATATATATTGTGCTTGCATAGTTGCTCATGTAATTAGTTAGCTTGTATAGCTTGCTAGTTACCTTCTTGCTTGTGTAGCATAGAAGTAGCTCCCTTGTGTGACTAATTGGCTTGAGTAGCCTTGTTAGTCACATTGCTTAGTTTGTGTAGCTAAGTAATTTGAGCTCTCTAATTTGGCTTGTGTAGCCTTGTTGTCGAGCATTGCTAGTGAGCTTAGGAGCTTTATGCTTTTGCTTACTAGATTGTGTAGGAGCTCCCCCGGTTGCTTGAGTACTAGTTGCATAGGTTTGTGTGACCTTGCTTCTAGCATTGATTAGGTGAGCTATAGCTAGCCCGGCACCTTTGTTGCCTAATTAGGATCTTTATAAGGTGCTTGTGAACTTAGATAGAGGGGTGTAGTCTTGGCTAGACCGATAGTTTTAATTCTGTATTTATTTTGGTTAGCCAGCGTAATTAATTTTAGAAAGGACTACTCACCCCCCTCTAGTCCACCATCTCGACACTACAATTACCCTATTTGATGATATATGAAATCAACTGAGTCTAAGTGATATGTATGAAATCAATTAGGTCCTAGGTTATCTCTAGCCTTGAACACGAATACAGCCAAGTAGACCAAAATAATGCACTTGCTCTCATACAAACTTGAGATTGTATTTTCGGGTCTACTTTTTAAAGCCAAACTCTTAGAAAATCTGCCATGTTACTTGATGATTGTAAATCAAACGCAACTTGAATGACCCCAAATAAATTTTTGCAACATGGCATTTAAAAGATCGGTGTTTTATGGTTTCTTTGTTACTTAAAAAACAAAATTTATCATCTCCCTTCAAATTTCTCTTCAGGAGATTTTAATTTTGTTAAAATAACCCCCTTTAGCAAGAACCAAACAAATGTTTTGATTATGAGGGGGAAATTTCAACTTCCAAAGAGATATATTTAGAGGCAAAGCAGTTTGGTTTACCTGATATCATACATTGATTGCACCGTGTAAATTCCTTGGTTAGTGAGGGACCATTTGATGGAATCCTGATGGTCATCCAATCTCAAAAATAAAACTTTAGCAACCAACTCATTCTACACTTCTACTTAATTAATTTGTTTCTCACTAACGTCCTTCCAAAAGATGTACTAAGAGGTGTAAGTCTGAGTACATGAGCAACCAAAAAATGTTTTCTCTCTCTCATAACTATATAATAAAGAAGCATACTATTATCTGAGAGTAAAGTTTTCTAACCACTTATTCTCCTAGAACCTAATTTGGATGCTATTGTGAAAATTAAAAGTGGATAGATCCAGGAAGTTGTCATTAACCTTCATAAGGCTCTACCAAAAGTGTGAATCTTCTAATTTCCATTGAACTTCACCAATTGTTTTGTTTTTTAAGAGACTTCTTCCTAAGAAACTCTTGCCATAATCAATCTTCATTTATTAGCTTTAAAAGATATTGTTACTAAGTAGGCATGCATTTTGTAATTTTTTTGACAGGTCGGCAAGAGATTTGCTGAATTTATATTAGTAGAAAAAACGAGCAATAAAAAAACAATAGATATAAGTTAAATGCCTCCTCCTTCTGAGGGGTAGACACACAACTAAACACAACCCACTGCATATATGAAAAGAGAGACACATTGTGAGCAACATCTCTCGACTAGAGGACACCAAATGAACACAACTCTGTGCCAACTAAGCCTTTTGAAAACAACTAAAAACAACACATGGTGCAACACCTTCTTCTCATGTAGTAGGTAACATTCGTCCCGATGGCTAGACATTTTAGTCTTGAGCTTTTGCTAGTTGATACTACTGTATATATCATCTTTAATCAAGAAAGCCACTTCATCTAGCCATTTTTTCTTCATGTTGGAAATTTCTTCTGTTCCGTTCCTTCCATATATTCAACCAGAAACAGACGATGATGCCATCAATTTCCTTCCTTTGATCTATTTTCAAAATTTGACTCCATCTTCTCTAACATGTGTAAATAGTGCTCTGATGGTTGGCATTGCTAATTGTGGCTAAGTTGAACCACCCAATGAAAATGTTCAAAACCCTGTTTAGTATAACTACAATCTTTGCAAAGGTGTTTTGGATTTTCTTGGGCAAGGTTGCAAAGTTTGCATATAGGATCATTATGCCCGCCTTTTTCTGGAGATTATCTGTCGTAAGGATTTTGCAATGCAATAAGTTCCAAGGGAAAAATGACATTTTGCGCCATAGAACTAATTCTTAACTTGTTTTAGTTTCTAATGAATTGAATGTTATATGTGTTTCTTGTTGTGTACTCTCTATCACTAGTCCATCTCCACGTGATTTGGTCCTCATCATCTATGTTCCTTAGCACCTCTACAATTTTTTCCCATAGCGCTACAAATTCTTTGATTTTAGTATCTGTTGAGATTGGTAGAATGTGTTTATTCCATTGGTTGTTGCGAAGGATCTTCTGTATTGTGATTTTTTTATCGCCTTTGTGTATAGATTTGGGGCAATGTTTCTTCATGCTTTGTCATGCAACCATGATGAGAGCCAGAAATTTGCCATAGTCTTTGTTTTGTCGCACAGGATATCTAGCCCCATCCAAGACCTCTCTGAGTTCTTCCAGCTGAACCACATCCATTTTACTCTCAATGCTCTCGTGAAGCATTCTAGATAAGTGACTCTAAGCCTCCCTTGTCCTTTGGGCGACAGGTGACATGCCATTTGACCAGGCAGTGCCCATATGTTGGTATTTATTAACTTGTCACTTATTTTAGTAGTCACCTATTATAAATCTATATCTCCTAACATTTCTTTACTATGTTGTCATCCCTAGTGATGATGTCAGAGATGCTTGTTGGTACTACATAGCATCACTACTAGAATAATACTAAGCAGTTCTTTATCATTTTATGTGACTAGAAAGAATATATAAATATATGAATAAAAAGGATCTGCAAGCGCATAGACAATATACCATTGTAGAACTTCATCGAAGAGTATTTCAGGTATCGTTATTTATATTTTTACCACAGGAAAGGTCTAGTATGGACATGTATTGATAACTTATACTATTGATGGAGAAGTAAACCATAACCAATATTCTACTCATAACAGGGGTAAGTCATATATATATATATATAGAACTACTATCCTGTAGCTGGCTACAGAATAACTTATTCTGTAGCCACTTTGAGTTATGATAATTACTATGTTAATTTACGAGATTATAGTAACTCCTTACTAAGTGGTTTAATATAATGTTATGGTAAATATCCCCATGTGTTATAGTAACCCAACTATCGTAAATATGTATTGACATTATGGTAAATTAGTATATAAAATTATAGTAAATGGAGGTGGCTACAGAATAACTTATTTTGTAGCCGGCTAATGAATAGCCTCTCCCTATATATATATATATATATATATATATATATATATATATATATATATATATATATATATATATATATATATATATATATATATATGATAAGTATTGATCAATGATAAATCACTCAGAGTACTCTTTTCTATGACATTAGCATGGTCAGGTAGAATATTAGAGGAATAATTACTAAGTTATTCTTAATTACAAGTCAAAGCATACATGATTAGTGCAATTATACCTAGTAATTATTGCTAAGATTATCTTCATATCTACACATAAAGGATATTACTAAGGAAGATTAAGAACATAGCTTGTCTTCCGTCGTAACCGCATCCTACTTGCAAGCCTATATTCGGGGAGTGGACTACAAAGGACTCAACGGGAGTGTCACATCTGTGATCTACCACATGGTCTGGAATATAGGGTGTATCCGCAAGTAAACAACGTATAAGCACCACGCTTACACAATGTCGACCACTCACCCATGGTATCTTAGAGTGAGCGCTATATGAACTTATGTATGAACATGATGATAATCCAACTATATTAAGCATATAATCAAAGTAGACGATGAACATTATAACGAAGAACATAAATAAGATGAATACTAATATTGTCATAACAATTATAACTAGCATATAAAAGTAATGAGGATACAAAAGAGAGAGTACAAAGATTATACCAAACCATGCTCTTGACACGATGGGGAATCCAAGCGAAGCCTGTTTGCCTCCCTCTAGACCTAGCCTAACTAGCTATGCCCTAGAATTGATGGAGCTCTGAGGATGATTAGGGTTTTTGTCTTCTCAAATGACTTATGCAATGCCTCAGGGGGTGGCAGGGGCTGGTATATATAGACCGAAGCGTCCAACGTGAGTCCTTAGATCAAATCGCCTTAAAGGACGGTGTATATGCAACCTAGGAGACGGTGGAGAACCGACATTGTGACGCGAAGTCTGACAGGTGGGTCCAAAGGCGGGGCGGCCTGGCCGGCCCCACCTAGCAGCCACTCGGGCTCCACTTTGGTGTGGAGTCCTCTCGAGTTTTCTGGTATCCGTTTCGCTGTGGATAAGCGCGATTAATTTCGACATGTAGGTCCACCTTAACGGTTTTCTGGATAAACCCTGCAGAAAATATAAATTCACCAAAACTTATAGAATTTGTTAGTTTAAACCCCTAGACCTTTGTTGGTGATTATATTTATGCCCTTATGCATGTTATATTGACGGTTTATAATGATTATTAACTACCGTCAACACCTTACTGACCTTTTTAGGATCATCTCCCTTCCAGAGAAAATCCCACCTGAACATGTCGATTCACTTGATCCAACAAAAATACAACCTCATTCTGTTTCGCCTTAATATGTCAGTTTGAGCGTATCCGAACATGGGTGAATGACCAGTGAAGCCTGCATGATCGGATGCAAAAATTGCATCCTCATTCGGGCCTAGTGGATACGCTCAAAATGAGCTTCACTGTCCATCTTGACTGGTTGGATGCGGTGCATTCACCCATATGCTGGTTCACATGTCATCCTCTGGTGAAGAGTACGCATATCCACCTATAGAGACAACCAAACGTCTTCACAGATATTATTATTATATCCATCCATCAATTGCGCCTGTATTCACTCATGCAGTATATATGATACATGTTTGTGAAAGCAACCAGAAATACACTAACCACCTCGACGAGAAAGAAGCAACAGCAAGTTGAGCACTCGCAGAAGAGGGGGGAGCGCGGATGGTGCGGATCTGCTAGCTCGTGCCAGGGAGCGGACGCAGCACCCCCGCCGAGCAGCTTTTGGCCGTGTTTGTTAGGTTGTGGCTTCTAAGAGCGTCCCCAAGAGTTTGGTATTTCAACTTGGCATCCATATAATTTTGGCAAAACAAGAAAAAATGGCCTCCAACAGTTTGGCAAAACAAATTGGCATCAATAGCAACTTGGCAAATTCCTCCTCCGCACGCGCAAATATACGCGCGCGCACTCAGTTGCCATCGCGATTTCTCGCGCCCCTCCTTCTCCAGTGCGCGCGAAGCCGTCGCGCCGCCTCTCCTCCCGCGCGCGCGAAGCCAGGTCGCGCCCCTCCTTCTCCCGCGTGAAGCCATCGTCGTTGCTCTCGGATCCTTCTCCCGCGTGAAGCCCCAATCATCGACGCCGGGAGGTGCTCGCTAGGGTCAGGTACGATCTCCCCTCTACCTTCCCTCTAATTCCCGTCGCCGATGTTCCAGTATGATCTCTGTTCATTTTGTTCAGTTATACTGCATGTTGAATTTGACTGAGCTCCTGTTCCTGTTGAATAGAGTTCCGTTATGTAAATTACCGATATGGGATAGATGGAATTTTCTATATTCTAAGAACCATTGAACTGGTTGTTGCCTAGATACAATGTTTTCCGATTAGCCAGCTTACCGATTCCCAGAGGTATGGACCCTAGAAGCCTATTAGCACAAATTCTTTGTACATGTAGGACTTGTAATTTACTCTTTGTACATGTAGGTAATCTGTCCACAAAACCAGAAAGCTGGATTCAATGTGTATTACAGTTATTACAGATTCATTGGTTAAGGACCTTGAGATAAGGAAAAAGAGAAGGCCACTCTGACCCAGTTATTACAAATTGTATTTTTCTTATTTGTATTTTTTCTTTTCTTTTTGTAGACTCGTTGGAATGGAAGGAGATGGATTCTTGGCAGACATTCTTCTAAATGGAGGTGATGGTGATGTTGCTGGTTTGGACGACCTCAACTTTCCGATCACACAAGACACTCAGAGTATTCATGACCTTCCTTTTGAAGTTCAAGAAGTTCATGTGGAAGTGCAGCCAAGTCGCAGTACAAAGGGATCGAAGAGGGCAAAAAAATTTCATTGTAAGGAAGACGAAGTTGTATGCTCAGGCTGGTTGAACGTTAGCATAGATTCCATTAATGGGGCAAATCAATCTCGTTCCACGTTTTGGAGTAGAGTTCATGCTTTCTTTGAGAAACACAAGAAAACTGTAGCTTTGAGGACAGAGAGTTCCATTATGCATAGGTGGCTGACAATTCAGTTTCAAGTGAACAAGTATTGTTCTTGCTATGAGGCGATTGAGCGTAGGAATCAAAGTGGAACAACTATCCAAGACAAGGTACACAATATGTGTTGAATCTTTTACTTAAATTTGGTTTATTTGAAAATGATATATACATTGACAAATTCCCTGTACAGATTTCACAAGCATCCAAGATGTACCAGGAATTAGACAAGGACAACAAGTCATTTACTCTTATACATTGTTGGAACATATTGAAGGAGGAAGACAAGTGGAAAGCCAAGAGGATTGAACTTGCCGAGCTAGAGAAACTAGCAAGCAAGAAAAAACAGAAGTCCACCAAGGTGTCCAGGCCAAGGGATGTAGAAGCCTCCAACAATGAAGAAGTCATAGAGGTTGTTGCTCCAGAAACCGAAGCACGGAAAAGGCCACAGGGGATAAAGAAGGCAAAAGAAGCTCTTAGGCGAGGAGGTGGCGAAGCTTGCATGGAGCCATTGGACAAGATGTGGGCAAAGAAGGAGGCTTTCGACAAGGAAAAATAGAAGGCAAAACAGGAGAGGTTCATGGCTTCACTTGAGCTAGAGAAGAAGCGAGTGTCAAATGAAGAAAAAAAAGCTGAAGCTAACTTGATTAAACAGGAAAAAGAAATAATGTCAATCGACATTACTTCCCTCAACCCGCTGCAGCGTCAATACTACGAGATGATGCAGCAGAAGATTGTCGCTAGGCATTTGGTAAATTAAATTTAGTTCTTGTCATTTGAGTTGTGGAATTATTAAACTTTAGTTTCCTTGTTTTTTTGATTCAGCAGAACCTTTTTTGATTCAGCAGAAGCATTATGGATCAGTATGTAATTCATTTGACAATTAAATAAAATTACTATGTACCTAGATAGCTAATAGCTCTTTGAGTTTCAAGACTCCACTAGCACAATTATACAACTGCTTAGTATTGACTGTTCTGAACATGAACACATCTGACGCCAACGTTCATGTGTCAATGTGTGGCTTCAAGATGATAGCTATCCCACTGGTCTAAGTTTTAGATCCCACTAGCACAATTAAATAAAATTACTATGTAGCTAATATAAATCAGGATAATGGTTTCAAAGATGTTCGATGAGGTCTTCTTTCAACTACACATGTGTTTCCTTGTCTCTGATCCTTTTGTGTGCATCAATAAATTCATCAAGTGTACGAGTAGCCTGGCCATGAGCAGGTTGCACATTTTCACCACCGTAATCGAAATGCTCGTCAGGGTCCACGAATCCTTCATCTTCAACAATCATGTTGTGCATGATCACACAAGCCCTCATGATCATTCCTATTGTCTCTGTGTCCCAAATGCGAGCTGGTCCTCGAACAATGGCGAACCTAGATTGAAGAACCCTAAAAGCTCTCTCGACATCCTTCCTCGCTGCTTCTTGCGCTTTGGCAAAATATTGCCTCTTGTTCCCCATAGAAATAGTGATGGACTTCACTAAAGTAGCCTATGAGGGGTATATACCATCTGCAAGATAATAACCCATCGTATAATCATGCCCATTAACAGTATAGTTCACCTGTGGAGCTGTACCTTCCGCCAAGTTTGCAAACAAAGGAGACTGGTGAAGGACATTGATGTCATTATGAGACCCAGGCATTCCAAAGAAGGCATGCCATATCCAAAGGTCGTTCGAAGCAACAGCCTCCAAAATCATAGTGGGCTTGTCCACATGCCCCTTGTACTGACCTTGTTTTTCTACTGGACAGTTCTTCCATGCCCAATGCATACAATCGATTGACCCTAACATTCCAGGAAAGCCTCTTTGCTCACCGAGTGCCAGTAAGCGTGCTGTGTCAGTCTCATTGGGATATCTCAGGTATTCATCTTCAAAAATATCAACAACTGCAGCAATAAACCTACGTAGGCTCTCAAGTGTAGTACTTTCGCCAATGCGAACGTACTCATCTGTAGCATCAGCTGGAACCCCATAAGTGAGCATACGAAATGCGGTAGTGACTTTTTGGAAGCAACTCAATCCAAGTACATTGGCCGCATTCCTTTTTTGCACAAAGTAATCATCGTGTGCTTCAACAACATTCATTATGCGTAGGAATAGCTCCCTAGACATCCCGTACCTGAAGCAAACAAACTAAAGTTTAACAACACGAATAATAATTAAACACATACTACTAACCATTCTAAAGTGAAAGAACAACAACCTTCGACGAAATATTTGAGGGCCGTATGTTGGATTAACCGCCAAATAATCTTGAAACATCCTGTTGTGGCCGCCTTCCCTATCACGATAAATAACTCTATGGCCAAGGACAGAGCCACCGTGACTCCTTTTGGTATTGGAATAAGTATGCATAATCCGAGCAGCTGAGAATATCATGTAGTCATCGTCATCTGATGATGAATCATCCAATTCTCTCTGTACAAGGGATCTCTTGAAAGGCATGATTCCTGGGCGGCGGTTGATGGATCAAGAACGCCTTCAAGCTTCTGCAGGAGGCTGGAAAGATCTGCTGGCCGATTTGGAAGACGAAAATGGCCGGCTGGGTGGAGGAGAGGGCCGGCAGGGAGGAAGAGATGGCCGGCTGGGAGAACTTGTTGGCCGGCTGGGGAAGCTCGGCTGCAACATGCACGATGAAAAGACCGGTGGCGGCGTCCTTCGCGCGAAAAACAGGAAGGGTTAGTTGCGTGCGGGGGGAAATATAGATTGTGGGGCTTCTTTTTTCAATTTGGCAAGTTAAAAATAGGAGACTCTTAGAGAGGGGTTCTTTTTTTAGCTTGCCAAATCTTTTTGGAGTTGCCAAATCACAAGATTTGCCAAGTTAAAAATACCAAACTCTTGGAGATGCTCTAAAATGACTGAGAAATCTAAAAGTTGTTTGATTGAACAGTTGTCCTTATGGAAAAACTTATGTGAGCCTATCTCACGAGCTGATCTCACATGTCATCCATAGCTCTCCCATTCAACACTCTCCCTCTCTCACTGATGAGCGGACCCGCCTCTTCTTCTTCCTCCCAGCGGATCTCCGGCTACTCACGCCTGACCTAGCACCCTTCGACGTTCATTCCTGAGAGGCAGTGCTCGCGCTCGTCCGTACGGCGGTGGAGCTTTTGCCTGCCCCGTGGCGGCAAAGCTCGTGACCGCCCGCAAGGCGGTGGTGCTTATAACCAACATGCATCATAACCCGCGGTAGTTGGGTAATTTTCGTGCAAAGTTCCACCCCCACAATCGCTGAAAGCAGCCCTGAAGGTAATGTGAAAATTGTACTAGCCAAAATTGTTTTTGTTGAAACTCTTGAGTGGAAGCCATTTGGTTGGTTTATGGCTTTTGAGATGCAAAACTGCAGCCAAAAAGGCAACCAAACATGGCAAAAAATTTGACTGGCAGGGTTATCCCAGTCCATGTGTGGTGACTCTGTGACTGACTGGCCAGAAGGCACCCTATAGCCACTATCACCAGCCGACTGTCTGTGTGTCCACGCTCCTGAGTCACTACTCACAAGTCACAAACAAAGCGAGGAATACAAAATCCCACGCTGAGAGGAGCGAGCAGGCGGGCGGGCATCGGCCGGTTGCGGTGGCATCCATAGATCATAGGACTCTCAGATTCCCATCTCGTCTTCTTATCTCCACTTCTCCCTCCACACATCCCTTCCTCCGTCCTCTGTTTATAAAACTCACCAGGCGCAATCTCGCTCCGTCCATCCCGTCGCAACCATCGCTTCCGCTTCGGCCTCGGCGACGGCCACCACCGCCGCTCCCCTCCCTCTCCGCCTCCTCGCTCCGCGGCCATTACCACAGCCTCGCCAACAAGCCGGGATGGCTGCACTCAAGGCGTCGTTCCGGGGGGAGCTCAGCGCCGTCTCCTTCCTCGACTCCAGCAGGGGACCTTTCGTCCAGCACAAAGGTTGGATCTTTTCCTCTTTCGGTGCCTCCTTTTTCCCCGATCGGTGCATGAGCTTATCTTCTTGCTTTTCCGGCCTGATGCACTCGACTTTGCCGTCCCGTGTTTTCTGGCCAGTTTGATGCTTCTTGACCCCATTCCCATCGATTTAGTTTGATATTTCTGGGTTCCATTCCAAGCGATTTGCGATGTGTGTCACCGCGAATTTTTATGTGTCGCTCTGTAAAGACTAGGAGGTCCTTGTGCTGTCCTGTTGTTCATCGTTCTTCCCACTTGGCGGCTATGCCTCGTCTACCATTATAGGAAACATTACTAGTATGGTTGGGCCCCGTCTCCATGTAGAGTGCATGGGAGCTGCGAGCCTCGGAGGGTATAGTCATTGTAAAGTTGCAAACTCTGATTCTAATAACTGTTATGATTTTGACATCCTAAAAGGCAGAATTTTTCTGGTTCTCTGAAGAAAAAGTTAATACTGTAGTTCCTTTACTCTTCTGAGATAAAACATAGAATTTTTTGCTACGCGAGTTACAGGGCCGAGATTTCCAGAATGTTATGCGGCCTTTTCTGTGTCTGGAATCGCTTCTTACGTGTGTCTCGAATCGCTTCTTTCGTCATCACCTCACCTGGGTGAATTAAATTCCGAAATATATGGGCCTCAACTTGCCTTTTGCTACTTCAGCCGTTGGAATATATACTGTTCTTCGAATATATTCCTCACAGATTCCAATTCAGTTTATACTTTCTAGTGATTTGATATGATCCAGAGGTGCTGAGGTGGTAGCACCGTTGTCTTGTAACGCCCGGTTATGTTAACTGGTCGGTGCACATGGTATTGAAGTTTACATGAATGTTTACAAAATTGGTTAAATCAGGTCAATAATTCAGGGTTTAAACTCGTCCACTTTATGGACCATATTGTAGTATTGCACTGGTCTTTCTTAGCCATAGAGACTTATTTCTAGTGTAAAATCTGGTTACTAGTGTTGTTTTCTAATCTTACTTTGATCTATCTCATTGTAGTGGATTTTACCTTTCAAAGGAAGGGCAAACAAGCTATTTCACTGAGAAGGACATGCTGTTCTATGCAACAGGCTCCACCACCAGCATGGCCTGGGCGAGCTGTTGCTGAGCCTGGCCGGAGGTCATGGGATGGCCCAAAGCCTATCTCGATTGTTGGATCAACTGGTTCCATAGGAACACAGGTAAAGGGATTAATCGAAGACTTATGGATGAAATTTGTCATTCCATAACATTGCTGTGTTAGCTGTGCAGATAATGTTGGTAGTTGATAGATCAAACTTTAGTGAATTCATGCATCTGTTTGGAAACAGTAGAATTGGTATATTTTGCATGCTACATTAGATTTTTGCATGCAGATCTGTAACTTGTGGGCTTCAGGTCAAGTCTAAACAACATGTTGCTTGTAACAATTTGTTTGATGTTAATCGCCATCTCTTACATTTACCTTATGATAGGTATGAAACTAGAGACACTGATATTCTTCAGCACTAATATTCCATCTTTTACATAATGCAAAGACATTGGACATTGTTGCTGAGAATCCTGATAAGTTCAGAGTTGTTGCTCTTGCTGCTGGATCCAATGTCACGCTTCTAGCTGATCAGGTACAGTGATGTTTTGAGTAGATTCTTTTCTTTTTGCCCTTTTTTTCAAGCTTGAAAGAGAATTTTGCACTCATTTGATCATTAAGCTTGTAAGACAAAAACTATGCACTCATTTGAGCATTCTGGATGTAATTTACTACAGGTCAAAACATTCAAACCTAAGTTGGTTGCTGTAAGAAACGAAGCATTAGTTGATGAACTAAAAGAAGCGTTAGCTGATTGCGAAGAGAAGCCAGAAATTATTCCTGGGGAGCAAGGTGTCATAGAAGTAAGGCTTTTCTTATGATCCTCGTCTGCGAATAACTAAAGGTTTGCTCTGAAAGTTTCTCAAATATTCAACTTTTGAGTAATAGGTTGCTCGACACCCAGATGCAGTTACAGTTGTCACAGGGATAGTAGGGTGTGCAGGGCTGAAGGTAATGCCCCTTCTATTTAGCATATTTCTCTTTGTGCTTTCCTTTATGTTGGGTGTTCCAAGAATCTAATGTTGCAATAATACTTCCTAACAATTTATAAAATGTTTGTGTATAAATGATATTTATGTGCTTATATGTAATATTTTCCTGTTGTTAGGTTAATAAATTTATCTGCACTAAGCTGTGGTTATAGGAAGCTTTTTTAAGAAAACAGAAAGCTGTCGTTCTGAATTCTTTTTTTTTTCTCGAAAACGCAAGAGAGCCGCGTCTCATTATATTAAGAAGAATGAAAGGGGCTAGAGCCCTACAACACACACCACACACAACCCCACACAAACCCAGGAATTACATTCGCGCCTGAAAAAGGGCAAAGGACGACCAAACACTAGCACTAAGCTAACCACCAAAAAGAGGGGCTGTCAAGGAAGACAGACCCTTGGCTCCTGCTAGATTCCACAACTGGCGCTCTTCTCCAGCAAGGGTGAGAGCACCACCAAGGTTAGGGGTAATACCATAAAAAATGCAATGATTCCGGTGGTTCCAAAGAGTCCAAGCTCCAAGCACAATGAGAGAGTTGAGACCTTTTTGTATCAATCCACTTGTTGCTCCACTAGCCTTTTCCCACCAGCTATCAAAGGAAGTATCCGAAGGCTGTGGCGACAAGGAGTGGAGGCCGACCTGTCTTAGAAGAAGGTACCAAAATTGTCTAGCAAAGACACAGGAGACAAGGAGGTGGTTAATAGTCTCATCCTCCTGGTCACAGAGAGGGCACTGCTCAGGATGAGGCCGCCCACGACGCGCAAGGCGATCTGCCGTCCAGCACCGATTGTGGGCCACCAACCAAAGGAAAAAAAACGGCATTTGGGCGGTGCCCAGGTGTTCCAGATCCTCTCATATGGTCCAAACTGAGTAGATCCCAGGAAGAAACTCTCATAGGTAGACTTGGCTGAGTATTGCCCACTAGCAGAAAATTGCCATATGTGGACATCTTCGACATCAGGTTCTAACTCAAAGTTATACAGCAAATCCCAGAGATGGAGGAAGTCCACAATAACACCAACAGTGCGGGTTCCCTTAATATCCAAAACCCAACTGCGACCATTTAGAGCTTCCTGGACAGTACGTCGCTTCACCCTTCTCTTTGGGATGGCTTCTAGTAGTCGAGGTGCAAGATCAGCAATACACTGTCCATGGATCCAACGATCAGTCCAGAACAAAGTGCGATTCTCATTGCCCACTTCCGATACAACAGCTACTGAGAAGAAGGAATAAACTTGGTCCGGGATTTGAATAGGGAGGGCTGCCCATGGACGATGAGGCTCAGTTTTTTTCAGCCAAACCCACCTCATCCTTCCCCAAGCCACAAGACAATGTCCTCCACACGCATCTTTGCGGCCCCTCCAAAGGAAACTTCTCCGAAGCTTGTCCACGGCTTTAATAGCCCATGGCGGGAAATCAATTGCCATTACCAAATAAATAAGCATGGCAGTGAGGACAAACTGCACCTGAATTCTTCGTCCAGTCCATGTCATGAGATCTCCTTTCCATCCCGGTAGCTGATCAGCTATTTTATCTATAATAGGTTGGATGTGTTCCTTAGTTAACTTCTTGAGAGAGAGGGGCAACCCCAAATATTTGCAAGGAAAATCCATGAGAGCACAAGGGAGAAGTTCCTGTACCAAGGACATTTCTGTATTCCCACACCTGATTGGCAACACATTGCTTTTATGCAAATTGGTTTTGAGACCTGAAGCTTCACCGAAGAGTTGGAGGATGCCCATTGTGACAGTAATATCCGTTGCCTCTGGGCGGAGAAAAAGAACCACATCATCCGCATAGAGGGATATACGATGTTGAAGAGCTCGAGACGATAGTGGCTGCAACATACCATCAGCGGCTGCCTTGGCTACCATATGCCCCAACACATCCATAACTAGAATAAAAAGCATGGGTGATAACGGGTCACCTTGCCTTAATCCTCGTCGGTGAGAAATACGCTCCCCAGGTATCCCATTCAACATCACTTGAGTAGAAGAGGAGGAGAGTAACCCACTGATTATGTCCCTCCAAATCTGGCCAAAGCCTAAGTGCTGTAAAACCTCAAGCAAAAAGGGCCAAGAAACTGAATCAAAGGCCTTTGATATGTCTAATTTTAATAGAATTCTGGGCTGCTTTTGTTGATTGAGAAATCTTGCTGCTTGCTGAACAAGCATGAAGTTATCTTGTATGAAATGCCCCTTTATAAAAGCACTTTGATTGGGAGACACCATCTGCTGCAGCCGACATGCAAGCCGATTTGCCAGCATTTTAGTGATCAACTTAGCAAAACTATGTACCAGGCTGATAGGCCGAAAGTCTCTTGGTTGCTCAGCTTCCTCCTTCTTAGGTAGAAGAGTGATGTAGGCTGCATTAAGCACCTCAAAACCAGCAAATCTCCTACTCCACACAGCAGAAACTGCAGCCATAATATCACTTTTTATAACCGGCCAGCAGGTCTTGTAGAAGCGGCCAGTAAAACCATCTGGACCGGGCGCTTTGTCCGGAGGCAGCTGCTTGATTGTTTTCCACACCTCTTCCTCAGTAAAAGGGAGCTCGAGATCAGCCAAATCATGGGAGAGGATCCCAAGCTCATCAAGGTTGATAGTGCGCTCTCTGTCTATGTTTTCCCCGAGCAAATCCTCATAGAATTCATCTATCAATCTTGCCTTGTCTTCATGCTTGGTGTAGATATGGTCACCAGAAACTAGCTTGCCAATGAAGTTCTTCCTCTTGCGGTGACGGGCATGGAGTTGAAAAAGCTTTGTGTTGGCGTCCCCATCACGTACCCAATCAATTCTTGAGCGAAGACACTTGTATTAAGGCTTTGTGTTGATGTCATTTGGCTGCATAAATCTTTCCTTGTGAACACACTTGTATTTCATCAATCATGGATCCTTTGTGGGGTGAAAAAACTGACGGCGGGAGGGGTGTATCTACTTTGGTCCTAGGACCGGTGTGATTGGCCCAATTGGTGCCATGTGTACATAAAACACTCTCTTTCCTATACTTAATTGAGCGGCAGAGCTCCTGCCTTTCAGAAAAATTGTCTACGAATTTTAACTATTTTGGTTGCTATATTTATACAGTTAGAAGGTGTTAAAATAGAGTACAGGTAATTTTACCACAATATCATGTATAGAATGAAGATAAATCTTGACTTCATTGCCAGACATAGATAGGCATCTTTGGCATCTCTAATTCGATGCAAAAAAGCAATTGGTAGTGGTATATATGTCATTGTCCTATTGCCTTCCATAGTGCCATATTTTGTATCTTCTGAGAACCGAGTTCCATGGCCCCCTATTTTTATTATAGTGCAGTATCAGCCTATCAGGATAAGTGGAGGACCATCATCACTAGGTGGTGATACTTTTAGATTGCCGAGTATCTTAATATTATATTTTTTATTTCCATATTAATTTGAACTTTATGTAAATTGGTGCAGTATGGTGCACCCAAATAAATGAGCAATTTTTTCAGTGAATATAGCTGACTTGGTAACTTTGTATTGTTCTGTTAGCCTACAGTTGCTGCAATCGAAGCTGGTAAAGACATAGCATTGGCAAACAAAGAGACCCTTATTGCAGGTGGTCCTTTCGTGCTTCCCCTTGCACACAAACACAATGTGAAAATTCTTCCTGCTGATTCTGAGCACTCTGCAATATTTCAGGTATCTCACAAAATGTTTATTTGTTGCTGCAGCTATCTTTTTTATTATTATGCATGTCTGGTGTAAGGTTGGCAAAGATACGTACTGGCTTGGGTGTTTAAACGAACTAACAATACTGAACTTGAAATAATGTGGCAATGCATTCATGTTTTATGGCATTCTTTGCTTATTAGAGTCTGCTTCCCTTGTACCAGTGCATACAAGGCTTGTCCGAAGGAGCACTTCGTCGCATTATTCTAACTGCATCAGGTGGTGCTTTCAGGCAAGTCCATCCCTTATGTGTTATATGTACTTCTGGAGACATACGAATCCATCTCATATCAATTGATCATGACAGGGACTGGCCAGTTGACAGGCTGAAAGATGTAAAAGTTGCTGACGCTTTAAAGCATCCAAACTGGAATATGGGAAAGAAGATCACAGTAGATTCTGCTACTTTATTCAACAAGGTGTCTTAGAGCTCCATTTAAAAAAAATATTTAATCCATACTGATTATATACACACTAAAGTGACAACATGGTCTTGTAGGGTTTAGAAGTTATTGAAGCACATTATTTATTTGGTGCTGAATATGATGACATTGAGATTGTGATTCATCCACAGTCTATCATACACTCTATGGTTGAAACCCAGGTGAGCCCTAAACCATGGTCATATGCCTTACTAAAAGGCACATGTTGAGATATTCTGCCCAGATGTAGTGCTTTGTACACTGAAACATATCCACGCTTAATCCTCCTATGCTGCATATTTTCATTTCCACCTCATTCTCTTGTATTAGTGCATGCCAGCATCTGAGCAGAATCTCAAGTTTATGATTGTTTCAGGTCGTTATGCTACATGCAGAATTGTTTCTGTAATGTCTTTACATATGGTTTAGTATTGTCTTTAGCATTCATGTTCTTCTATTTTCCCAGGATTCATCTGTCCTAGCTCAATTGGGATGGCCGGATATGCGGATACCAATCTTATACACCTTATCGTGGCCAGATAGAATCTATTGCTCTGAGGTCACATGGCCCCGCCTGGATCTTTGCAAGTATGACATCTTCACTACTCCTGTGCTACTTTTGCAGTACAGCTGATGCTTTTATTTGGAAATGACCGCCAAGAATTCAAGTCTTATTTTTCTTGATTACAGTATGGGATTGTTCTAATAAGCTACTGGTATATGATGGCAATACTTGATAGATCTGTATGTGTCAGGGGCACCTTAGTCAGCTGTTGGTGTGTGCATTTGTGAATGCATCTGACTTGGGTTTTGAGCCAGCAAATATTATGACAACCACCTCATAATTTTTAGGAAACAAATATGTGACTGTACTTCAACTGAATTTTCCGAACAGCCCATCAAGCTTGGACCTTGACCCAAACTCATTGCAATTCTGGTGTCCTTTTGAATAGTTATATGTATGAGTTGAGCTGGTTGACTAACCCACTTCTGGTTTAGTAATAACCAAGTAGTAACAATAGTTAGGTTGATAAACATGAACATACTTCATTAAGGATGCTAAGAAAACAAAAACGTGTTATGAAACTAAACTTCGCACAATCTCTTAAATAGTAAGCATTCCATGCTAACAGATTTTGAGCATTCAGATTTAAGTTCCAATTGGTCAATACAGGTTGGGTTCACTGACGTTCAAAGCTCCTGACAATGTAAAGTACCCATCAATGGACCTAGCGTATGCAGCTGGGCGGGCTGGGGGCACCATGACAGGAGTTCTGAGTGCTGCTAATGAGAAGGCTGTGGAGTTGTTCATTGATGAACAGTATGATTCTTTTCGCATATCAACTTTTGCCTGCTTTATTCTAGATTGATCATTGCATATTTTATGTCATCTTTTGATTTGGTTTGTGAAATATTCTGCAAATTTTAAGGCGAGATACATTATGCTAATTGCTGCAATGAAAAAAAAACTTTGGGCTAACCAAAGTCCATGGACATCTACTGCGCTTTACTTTAGAAAAGTGAGTTGGGACGAGAATGTATGTCCTTAAAGATATTATTCTCAAGCACCTTTTGAGCCTACATTATGGATTAGAATAGCTATAGAATCTTGATTTAAACTATCTTTCCTTGTTTAAATAAATACAAATTAAATACACTGAGGGTCCTAAAGCCTTTCCTGGATTCTCAACTAGGTCCATAAACTCTCGAAGGGAAAGGTTTGAGTGAATGCACTACCAAGAGAGAACCTAGAGTGAACCTGGTGTGAACCCGATCCTCACTTTGAGAGTTTATTATGGGCCTACGTGAGGATCAGGGAAAAGTTCAGGGCACTGGTGCTTTTCACTCTTTTAAGTACTTTATCTTAACAATGGTCTGCCTGCTGTTACTATTGCCAATATGATGGTTTGGTTATTGGGATAGGGTGTCGGTCATAGAGACGGGTTTTTCTCTGCATGAGAAGATATTGATTTATGCACTCAACTTGTTGAGGTAAAGCACCATGCTCCAGAATTTGATAGAGGAGAAAACTTCATCATGGCATAAGCACATTGTTTTACACAATTAGTTCAAATAGGAGAAGGTTCTGTAACTACAGCCAGTTGTCCATCAGAGGGAAAGAAAGAACTAATTTGCAATCATCCTTTACATATTGATATTCATACAAAGGAAGTCAGTTGACCTTTTCGTTTGGTTTGCAGGATTAGCTACCTGGACATATTCAAGGCGGTGGAGCTTACATGTGATGCGCATCGGAACGAGCTGGTAACAAGCCCGTCACTGGAGGAGATCATCCATTATGATCTGTGGGCGAGGAGATATGCAGCCAGCCTACAACCATCTTCTGGCCTGAGCCCTGTCCCTGCATAATAATAAGTAGATATACTCCTACATATTGTCACGACGACGGTGTACATACAGGAGTTCTAAGATATGAAGTGTGTGGCTCCTGTTTCCATGTTCGATTTTCAGGAGCTAGATGAAGCATTAGGGGACATCTAGGTCGCCCTCCTGAATGTAAATCATGCCTCTACATGAATAAAAAGCATCAGTTCCATGTGATTTTTTTTATGGGTGAAGTGTTCGAATTCGAGTGGGAAACAGATGCATCCCTTTCGGTGGAGTTTTTATAGTACTCCGTATGTAGGATTGAACAGCATTTTGAAATGCTCAGGCACAGCTGCCCCTGCCCGACATCACCTCTGCACCTTGTTCCATTTTCTCGCTTGGCGTGGTGAGCACTAGCATGAGACCCAAACTCGCTCTTTTGGTGAGCCCCAGAAATCTTACATTGTGATCCACTTCATCCACTCATCAGATTCAAAAAAAAAAAGAGGAAATCTCCTCTCCCAAAGAATCAAACAACCCTAAATTTAATCAAATGTATATATAAATACTAACATTTCTTCGATTAATTATTGAATCTATTTTTATTATAATAAGCTTATTTTAAGTATAAATGTTGATGTTGATGCTATTTTTTTTTTTATAAATCTAGCCAACCTTTAAATTGTCTAACTCATCAGGAATCGAGATTTTCATTCTTTTCTGACAAAAAAGAGAGTACTCATTTTGTCATTTCTAGGTAAGATGAGTGCCAACAAAGGTTCATGGTAGCGAGGCGAGAGAGCACGCCCCCCTCCTCGTCACAGTGCGAACCAAAGGTTCATGGTAGTCCTCGGGGGTTAGATCTATCCTTTTTTCGCTAATGCTCCTATCAGGATGTCCGGACAGACGGACGGGACGGACCCGCCGCGCGCCCTTGCACCTCGCACGATCGCACCGGACCCGCCTCGCGCTACGTGCGCCCCGCGCCTCACGCGCGTGCCCCTGTGCCTCCGCCTCACGCCGTGCGCCCTTGCACCTCGTGCCCCCGCACGGTCACACTGGACCACCTCGCGCCGCACGCCGCACGCGCCTCGCGCTGCACTCCACTGCGCCGCGTCAACCAGCCTCCATTAGGCGGCAGCCGGCAGCAAGTAGATGAGCACATGTTGCAACAGTATGTTTTATGTGTTTCAGATGTATGTTGCATATGTTTCATCTGGATGTTGCAAAAGTAGATCTTGTGTTCCATATGTTGCAACGGCTATACATATATGTTGCAAGTGTATGTTTCAAATGTTTCAGCTGTTTTCGAACGAGTGTTTTATCTGGATATTGCATATGTTGCAGTGGTTATACATGCATATATGTTGCAAGTGTATGTTTCAAATGTTTCACCTGTTTCGGACCTATGTTGCAAGTGTATGTTCCAAATGTTTCACCTGTTTCAGACCTAGGTTGCAAGTGTTTCATCTAGATGTTGCATATGTTGTAATGTTGCATATATTTCATACATATGTTGCAAGCGTCTATTCAAAATATTTTATCTATTTCAGACGTATGTTACAAGTATGTTTATCTGGATGTTGTTGTTACTATACACGTATGTCACAAACATATATTTGTAAATGTTTCACTTGTTTCAGACGTATATTACAGAAGTGCTTTCATGTTGCAACATTAGCAAGCATAGGGTCCTCGTGGGCGTAGCGGTCCCCACGTATGCGGCAAGAGAAGCGGGAGTGTGACGTGTCAACAGGCATGTGGCACGGTCTCCACCAGCATGCGCATCAAAGGGCACTGGCACGCAGCTGCATGCGTACGTGCACGCCATGCAGGCGTAGCAGTTGCATGCGGCATTGCGTGGGCGGGCGTGCATGCAGGGCGGGCGCCGTTCCATTTCTTCATGAGTGGAGCGCATTCGTGGGAACCGTGCATGCGGAGGAAAAAATGTTGTCACTCCTGGCACATGCGAGACTAAGGAAGCAGGACATGCAGATGAGTGCTTGACGCTGGGGAGGACACCTAGGTGAGGTGCAACAAGGACAACGCAGCAGGGCAGGCGTGGGCATCCGAACAGAGGCTAGTGTCCGGATGTTCGGGCGCTAGCCACGCCGTTTTTTTTTTTTTTTGTTCGAAGTGCTGGGCTGAGGGATTAAACATGGGGATCAGCAATTCGTTCTTCCTTGCCGCAGGGAGCGCGCACGCGTGGGCGTGGCCGCTGCTCCTCCACGCACGTGCGGCGATCGACGCTGCTCCACCACGTGGACCACCCGCCTGTAACGCACACGCGTGGCCTGCCACCGCCGCGCGGCTCACCCACCTCCAATACGCCGTGCGGCCACCGGCGCTGCTCGCGGACTGCCGCCTCCAATGCGCACGCACAGCCTGCCGCCACCGCGCGGCCCACCACCCCCAACGTGCACGCGCGGCCACCGGCACTACTCCGCAGCCCGCCGCCGCTGTTCCTACTCCGCACGCCGTGGTCACAAACATTAGGGAGGTGTTTCTCCGATGAACCCACACCTAGAGACAATATTCTCTATGGGACGACCTCAACCCACTAGGCCACTACTACTCTTCCCTGAACCAACCAAACACTCAAAAAAAAAAAAAAGGTTCAATCCACTTCAACCCTAGAGCCAAACACAAGCTAAGGTGCTACATATGATGGGGACATCACCAAAACAGGTTATCACTAGCAAGACAGGATAGAGTGCCCAACATAATTTCAGGATATCGTACGCTACATTTTGTAACCTATATACAATTATATACATGCAGCCGAAAGACAAACCCACTTCATTCAAAGTCGAGATCAAGTCAGACACGGATAAAAAAAACACACCAGACTATAGAAAATGGTACCACAGCACAATTCAAGCTCACTTATGAAAATCCACATATAACACTGATAAAATGGGCCTACTATCCTCTTAACGAATCATCCACATAGAGTCCAAGGTGGACGTACTACTAGTGATAATTGATCGGTGATACATGCAAGCATCCAAAGCAGTAAAAGATGGAGCTGTTTGGCAGACAAAAACACTTGAGTTGCAGCAGTAGCCAGAAGCAAGCCCCAACATCACATGAGGGTGCCCAGGAACTAGTGGCCATATTTCTGGAACTCCCACTCACTGTTGTCTGCAAGATAAAAAGTTGATCGTGAGTAATGCAATGCCCAAAACAATGAACTATGGGATCAAATCAACACAGAACTGCAACTACCTAATGGGCACACTTGGCGAGTCTTAAGCCACCTGCTGATGCAATGGAAGTGAAAAGCATGATTACAGACACCTGCAGTACGCAAAACACACCTTTGTTAGACCCAGTGAAGGACACCTTGTTAGACCCAGTGAAGCTGCGGCAAAGAACCATGTAGAACACATGGTCCAACATATTCCAATGTCTATTGGTTTGTACAGGCAAATATAAAGAAGCTTCAGTACAAAAATGTACATGCTTGAGCTTCCCATTCCTTTTATTTTTTAGCCAAGCAGCATTTGTCATCATTCCAACTGTAAACATGGGCGAGCTTATTTTCTACTGACAACGCCACAATATGGTGAGAAGTTCACTGGCCTCTGCTCAAGTGGTCCGTTCAAGGAACACACAAGAGGCTGCAAAGAACACAGCACAAAAAGAGCATGTAGTGCTGCTTCAAATGCCGTAATGGGCTTGCAACAGCCTTAATCCAGATAGGAATGTAGTACACATCTGCAGGGACTGACACATTAAGTGTATATGTTTAATTACTGGTTGCACCTTTATTTGCCAATCATGCTGTGATTTATACAGATATAAAAAGTCTGGCAATGGTAAGTTATGGAACACACACCTATCACTTATATTTAGTTAAATGTGAGAGCAGTACATTGATAATATTTTTCTCAAAAGATATACAAACACTTAAACACTGTTTAAGTAATCTGAGCTTCATATGTAATCTACAGTAGGATAAGTTTCATCTAAAGAGGCAATTAGGTATGTCAAACAAAAACCAGTGTTCAGTTGTTTCATATACAGTTCACCAGCCACATCAAAATTTGGAGATGGGAAAGAGGTATGCAATTTTTGAGTTCCTAAAGTACTATAACTATAACAGCTCCAGTGTCTCTGTATATGAAACAAATTGTTCATACTGCACAGTTCACCAGACTAATGTAATCAAGATAACATAGTAGAATCTTTGGAAAGAGCACAGAAAATCTATATTTTGCAATCTTTGTGTGTCATACCCTAACCATAGTTGCCAGCTACATATAGATTGGTGTAAGATTCCCGAAAACTAGATGCCACAATGCCCTAACCATAGTTGCTAGTTACACATAGATTGGTGTAAGATTCCCGAAAACTAGATGCCACAATGAGCAACCGTATGCCAGAACTAGTGTGCAAAATAATTGATAGTGAATTCTTTCATTCCACATGAGGAGACATACCGATAACATAAAATTAGTGGCAAGTGGCAACAGACAAAAAGTAAGATACAACAAAGAAGATAGGTAAGAAGACCCTAGGAGATTGGATTCGTACCCCAAGCGACAGTGCACTCCTCGCTGGTCGCACTAGCTTGGTTCGCCTGGCACTCGATGCCTGCACCCAACGAATTAAGGAGCTCAAACCCCTAATCATAGATCTCAAACCCTAACGAGCACTGAACCTATCGGACCCGAAACTTACATAGATCCATGATGTGGTTGCGGCAGATGGCGCAGTTGTCGACGACGATATCTGCTCCGGTGCAAAGGACACAAACAGATCAGACGGGATCCAAATTCCAATCTACAAGAAGGAAAATCTAGAGCGGATGGACGGGCGCGCGGACGTACCCCATGCCCAGAGCGCGACGGCGTTCCACTTCTTGATCTCGAAGCGCTTGTTGGGCTTGCGGGAGGAGGAGGAGGACGGACCGGCCGCGGATGATCCCTCGCCAGCGGGGGCGGGCGGCGGCGGCGCGTTGATGTCGGTCTCCATGGCGGACATCGCGGTAGTCGCGGGAGCCTTCGGTTCGCGGAAGGCGCTAGCGAGGGGCAGGGATATGTGTGCAATTTCTCTAGAGGCCAGGGGTTTTATCAAAAAGTAAGTGTTCTCTCGTCTCAGAGTATGACTCTCTAATGTCGTCATGTCTTGGTTCCCGGCCCAATAGCCGCAAGATCGGTCTGCTAAGGCCTGTTTAGATTCATTATTAGTAGCACTAAATAATATAACTAAAATTAGTTAGGAGGCTGCTAACTAATACTACCTCCATCCCGGAAAAAAACGTAACTGTGGGTTCCGTACCATCAGAGTGGTTCACGTTTAACCAAGTTTCTAGTTAATAATATTCACATTTATAGCTTTAAATTAATTTATTATAAAAATACATTTCGTAATTAATTCAATGGTATTTATTTGATATCATAGACATAGATACTTTTTATTTATAATTAGTCAAACTTAAGATACTAAAATGTGATACTGTGCTAGATGCATTTTTTTGCGGAGTTTCTAAATATCTGCTAGCAGATTTCTGATGCTGTTATCTTCGACTTTTGTATGGCCCAGATGTTTGCTAAGATTCGTGTAATTGTTTGTTTTTTCATTTATTTGTACACGCTCACGCAAATGACAATGGCCCTTTGCCTTCTGTTGCACGGGCCCCTCTAGGTTGTGTTGCTCTCCTTTCATATTGCGAGTTGTCGAGGGCTGCTGCGGTGTTGCCGGCGGGCGACGGAGCTATTGGCGGCAGCCGTCTGTCGGCGGCGGCGGATCTGTCGGTTACTTGTGCTGTATGTTCGTATTGGCTGTATGTTCGTATTGGCTGTTCCTATACATGTTGTATATGTGCTGTCTTTTTTTTTATCATGCTAGATTTTGATTTATGAAATTGGAAGATATCCAGAAGCTGTCATGTGACGTATTATTTTTGTTTTATCTTTGTTGTGTGTGACATGTGAGGTGGCAACTTTTGATTTGCTGAAAAAATGGAAGACAATATAAACATAAAAATTTACCAGAAGATAGTTCTATAGCAAGTTTTATAGTTGGTTTAGAGTTAAAAATAGGTGCTAACAGATTGTATACACATTTAAGTGCTTAGTTTCTATCCATGGTTAGCACTAAAAATTAGCTAGCTAATAGTTAGGTCCCGTTTGATAGAGTTTCACTTCACTAGTGAAGTCATTTTTTTTTTTGCTTTAGCTCCATGAACAGCACCACCGGTGGAGCTGAAGCCGTTTTGGTAAACCGTTAGGCAAAACGGCTTTCCTGTGAGAGCATGTTTTTAGGGGTCTGGAAGAGGAGCTGGAGAAGCCACTTTTTTTTGCACCATCCCATCCCAAATCACTGTGAGAGCATGTTTTTATGGACTTCACCAGTGAAGCCATTTCATTTGATCCCGTTTAGCAGAAAACGGCTCCTAAAGCCGGTGGAAAAACCTTGCCAAATAAGGTCTTAATAGTTACTAAGCTAATTTTTAGTAGGGGATTGTTTGGACCCACCTGCTAATATGTGATTGGATGATGAGTTGAAGGTGAATATCAACTATTAGCACCTGGTAGCAACTCTAGCATGTTAATAAAACTAATAGTTAGCAACTCTCCAACTAATAATTAGCGGTCTATCTAGATCTACTAGTACTAATTTTAGTTGTTAATGGATACAAGGCCCTACTCCTTACCCAACCACCTATTATTAGCAGGTTGATCCAAACGACCTCCTACTAAAAATTAGCAAGCTAGTCTAATGGATTCAAATAGACCCTAAAGTTGATACTTCAATTCGTATGAGCAACGTATTTAGAGCAACTTCTAGAGTCTCTCTCTATATCCTTCCTTATTAATAGTAATAGAGATCTTGGAGAAATAAATATAATGCTCTCCTTTCTAACAACTTCTTTAGTTAGATATTCAAATATTATCATCCTCTATACTAGATACCCACTATGCAAAAATAATGATTTAGAGACTGTGTTTAAGAAAGAGAGATGCTCTTAGCTAGGAAAAAGAGAACTATTCTGTTGATGGAAAAAGATAAGAAAAATAATAAAAGAAGATTGAAAAATACTAGCTTTGCCAAGATAGGTGAAAACAATTGAATATATTTTTATTTAAAAACACAACTATATGTATTGTCTTAGTTTCCTTTCATCTTCTAACCCTACACAATATAATTTAGTGGCATATACATTAACTGTCAGTGTCATGCGACAGGGTATACCTTTATTCTACAGTCTTTTCTTAACGGTGATGTATTAACTATCTGGATGTGCACGGTCTAGCGGCATTTGAGTTAATGTAATTTATATTCCACTTTCAATGGAAAAAAGGAAATAAAATAAATAAGTAAAAATACTTTAACACTAGGGCTAATTTTACTAGAAATGTTTTGTTGAGCAATTGCAACAAATATAGAGTTTGCCACCCTAAGCCATTGACATAGACATCATGTGCAGGCTAAAATGCAACCCTTGTCCTCAATCTTGGCTCAAAACGTCATCTATGTCTCCAAACTTCCAAATACATGTTTAGATCCTTAACACTTATTAATTATGTCACATGAGGTTCAAAACCCCCTAGACCAAGTAGTCGATCTACTATGAAAACACCTTCTACCAGGGACGGGTCCAGCGGTGGGGTAGGACTCTAGCCCCCCTACGGCCTTCGGACCCATGGAGCCTCTAGGCCCCCTAGGAGTTTTTGCCATGGATGCACCTTGAGGAGAGGCTAGAACTATCTAGGGGTTGAAAAAGGCCCCTTAAACATTTTTCTGGATCCGTCCCTGCCTTCTACGAAGGAGTGTGGTAATTCCCCTCAATACCTCTATACAAGAACACATATATCATGTAAATTATTTCAAACAAGTGTCAAGTGCAGAGTTTTAGTTGCAAGAGATTCAGTTTGAATGAATGAACATGTTTCAAAGTGTAGAGTTTACCTTTTGGCCCAGTGTTGGGCATAAACGCTTCAATTTCTTTGTTGTTGTCTCTGGCTATTAGAGTGGACAAAATTTCTTTTGACAACAGAACAAGAATGTCAAGCACTACTATAACCTCTCCAATTAACAGAAATAAACATATTTAAAGACCTCATCCATAAATGGTCAGACAACCACTACGTAAAAATGATTTTTAGCAACGGGACGATTTTTTTATAGAGGCAGCTGATGATGGAGCCGCCCCTATAGTAATGTGCTCGGGAGCCCAGACACCAGCCGCCCCTACAAATGGAACAGCAGGGGCGGCTGGTGATATGAGCCGCCCCTACAAATAGGTCTGATTTATAAGGACGACTCACTCACAAGCCGCCCCCAGCATTTCTATTTGTAGGGGTGGCTGGTGATTGAGCCGCCCCTACAAATGCCCTCATATAAAATACCTCTGATTTGTAGGGGTGGCTTAATCACCAGTCGCCCCTACAAATGACCCACATATAGCACAACTACAGCACCTTCTTCCTCCTCAGGTCACTCACTCCAACCCATGAAAAAAGGTGGGGAGGCCTTGGGCACCTTCCAAAAATTGCTCTACTAAGGGGGAAAGATTTTAGTCTCAAATCCTTTAGTGGAGAGGTTGTAGAAGATAAGAAAATGCTATTCCACACTTCTTTTTGAAGTTTCAATGGTTGGTTAGTGAGTAATTAAAGTTTTGTTTTTCTCTCTCTTCTATGGTGCTTGAGCTACTTATGAAGCAAATTAGACCTAAGTTTTAAATGTACTAGGGTAAATTAGGGAGGGGAACAAGGTCATACCATTATTTGGTCCATGTTTCTTGATTTTAGTGAATAATTAGTTAGTTTTATGCATGTTTCATGTGTATGTAGATCTAGATCTATGGTTTGGTTTTTTATTAATATCGTTTTTGTAAATTTATGTTTGATAAAATTGGACTAGGGTTTATATGAAAGATATTGGGTAAAGTATAATTGTTGCTAATTGTTGTCTTTGAAATTGTTTATTGTAATCAATAAATATGTATTTTAATTATTTATGGATAAATGGACTATTAATTAATTTTCCTCTACCATGGTGTGTTTGTATGCTTCATGTAATTATATTAGATTTATATTAATATATATCTTGTCACAAGGGTAGGCTAGCTGGGAAGGGCACCAGTGGTAGAAAAGTGTTCATCGACCATGATTACAAAGAGGTGAGTCAGGCGCATTACAGTGTCTTGCAGAGTACACAACTGATGCAACCGTACATTGATGAACACTTGGCTATCATTATGGCGGAGAGAAATGGCTGTTCGGATGATTGAGTCATGAAATAACATAAGCAACGACTAACTACATGGTTGAATGACCAAAACATACCGCCTGGAGAAACCATAGACTCTATTACCATTATTAGGTTGGCAGAGGGGCTATCGAGACAAGTGATATCTTGGAATGCTTATGATATCAATGGGTATACGTATTATACCCATGCAAAGGATAGTAAATATGTGAACCAAAACAATGGCGTTTGAATAGAGGCTCTCGATGGATTGGGGCGAAAAATCCAATACTTTGGTATCATTAAAGAGATATGAGAACTTGACTATGGAAGTGATATAACGGTGGCCCTGTTTTGATGTCATTGGATCAAACAACACCAACTGAACGAGATCGTACTGAGAGTCCTAGACCTCAAGAATCTAGGCTACCAAGATGATTCTTAGGTACTCGCTTCACGTGTCGTACAAGTTTTCTATATGTCTGACCCACAAAGTAACCTCCCCCCGAAAGAAAAAGACAAAGCACGTGGTTGCCTCTGGGAAACAGCACATTATTGGAGTTGATGGCGTAGATGATGTTGAAGCTTACAATAACTACAATGAGATGCCGCTATTCACAGACTTTCCTAAGAAGATCAGTGTTGTGGAAAAGAACCTACCCAAAGACATATTGCCATGGGAACAAAAAGGTGTTAAGGGGAAAGTCGTTATAGCGGGCTAGCTAGTTGTTGAACGTGGAGTATTTGTGTAAGTGTGTGTTTGTAAGACTTCATTTATGCATGCGTGTGAGACTATATATTTATTTATGTGTGTAAGACTATATATTTTTGTATGTGTGTGAGACTACATTTATTCATGTGTGTGAGACTACGCTTTGCAACATCCAAATGAATCTATTTGAGCAACCACTCTATTACTACTAAAACTTTATGAAATTACTTAACACTTTATAAAATGAAGAAATGACCAAAATAAAAGTAGGAGGTCTTGACGAGTTATACAACTTTTATATTCATCACCTTTACAGCTGAAATCATTTAGTGTTTGAAAATTAGGTTTGAAGCTGTCATTTTCTGAAATTCAAAATTTGAATTATTCAAAATTAGTGACAAAGATAGATGACTAGACTAAAATGATAGAGCATGATTTTAGAAAATTTTAGGAAAAAAACCATCACATTTGGAGTTAGTATGAGGGAGAAAAACTAGTTAGAAGTTTTAGCCACAGATTAAAAAGAGAAATCACACTTGTTCATCATTGATCATCATAAACAGTTGTGATTTTTCTTTTTAATCTCTGGGTAAAATTTATAACTAGTCTTTCTCCCTCATACTAACTCCAAATGTGATGGTTTTTTTCCTAAAATTTTCTAAAATCATGCCCTATCAAGTTAGTGTGTTGATTTGGTCATCCTTTTCATTTGACAAAGTTTGAGCACTTCAAATTTTTAAATTTAAAAAAATAACAAGTTCGAATGAGATTTTCAACCATTAAATGATTTCAACTAAAAAGTGATGAATACCAAAGTTGTATAACTCATCAAGATCTACAACTTTTATTTTGATCATTTCTTCATCTGACAAAGTGATAGTAAACATTGTTCATAAATCAACATGTTTCTCGTATAGTTCATAAAACTGAGTCATATGTGAATTTATGAACAATATTTACTAATACTTTGTCACATGAAGAAGTGACCAAAATAAAAGTTGTAGATAGTGATGAGTTCAACAACTTTTATGTTCAAGACTTTTATTGTTGAAATCATTTAAGGTTTCAAAATCTTGTTTGAAGTTGCTATTTATTAAAATTTAAAATTTCAACTATTCAAATTTGGTCAAATGAAAATATGATCAACATAAAAGTTGTACATATTGATGAGTTCTACAACTTTGATACTCATGAGTTTTTCATCTGAAATCATTTACTCTTTCAAAATTTTGTTTCAAGTTGAAATTATTTGAATTTCAAATTTTCAATCGTTCAAACAAAGTCACATGACAAGATGACCAAAATAAAAGTTATACATGTTGATAGGTTATGCAACTTTTATGTTTACAATATTTTCATTTTATTTCATTTAATGTCATAAAATTATAGTCGAAGTTTTAAAATTCAAATTTTTAATTTTTGTTTTTTTGTTTTCTATATTGTTTTGACTATAATTGTTTATATATATTTCTGCATATATAGAATAATACAAAACATTATATTTGTGCATATATACAATTGTTTTTATATTACTTTGTGTTTTGTGATATAAAAATATAGAATTAATAATTTAAAAAATAGAAAATATTTGTAGGAGCGGTTGGATCAGGAACCGCCCCTACAAATGTATTTATAGGGGCAGTTGGATCAGGAACCGCCCCTAGAAATCGGCCTGGGTATAAATACAAGGGTGCACGGGTGAAAACCTGTAGGGCGCTCTCTTCTTCCTCTGACGCCGTTAGGCTGCCCACTCCTTCCCCGGCGCCCCACCGACGCCGCCTCCCGGACTTCTCCCGATGCCCACGCCCCCTCTCTGCACCCCCGGACCTCTCCCGATGCCCGTGCCCCTCCCCGCACCCACCCCCCCTCCCTGCACCTGGCCGACGGTGCTAGGGTTTTCGACGCTCCCTCTCCGACCTCAACCACCGAATTCGCTGACATCGATGCGGGGGTCGCTCTCGGGCGCTCCTCCACCACCACTGTCTCCGTTCCCCAACCGCCGCCTTTCCGTAGGCCATCGGGGCTAGGGTTTGAGCTCCGTCGGCTTGGCCACGTGCTCTAGCTTGTGTCCCCACCACCAACACTCCCTCTCCGACCTCGACCACCAAACTCACCGATGTCGACATGGGGGTCGCTCTCGGGCGCTCCTCCACCGCCACCGCCTCACTCATCGTCCGTCATCGCCATCCTTCTCGAAGGTCAGTGCACTATCATGTCGTCATGTTCAATCTTACTTCCTCCAGATGGAAAAAGTTGTTATTTTTGAAATAAGTATAGTTTGAAACCATGACTATTGATATGTTTCTAAATTTTCATGTTTAAAACATGAGAATCATATAAGTAGAAGATGTATCTCTAGAAGTACTGTAATAATATTATATATCATTTGGTTCTATTGTTACACTACAATTAAATTATTTATTTGAATATAAATTTTTGGAGAGCATGTCAATGTCCAAAATAACATTATTCTTTTGTGGTGAGTGGTACTAAGGGGTTATATACCTACATGGCTCTCCAGTAATAAGGCAGGAAGGATACTGCATAAGCGAGGTCTCTAAAGTGTTTAACTCTTGTGTAGTAGCCATAGTCTTGTGTCATGTAGCTGCCTGTTATGTAGTAACATGCCAAATACTCTAGGCTCCTGAGCACTGGTACCTGTTTGTCAGAAGTCATTACATGCTTAGTCATTTTGATACTAATATAATCATTTATGCTCAAGTATGTAGTAGCCTATCAAGTTGTTATACTCCGATCTTTCTTTTGTGAATTTTACTGCTCCTACTACTACTTCTACTACTGTCCTACTACTACTAATTTCTGCCTTTTGCTTATAGCACTAAGTGATTTCCTATGTTTTCACATTGGCCGGTTTCTACTGTTAACTATATTTGTGATATTTTCTTGGACTACTCCTCCTCCTACCACTACTCCTACCACTACTACTCCTACTACTACTCTATTTTTTTGCTTATATAATGCTAGTGTGTAGTGGCTGTTGCTACTACTACTACTTAACTACTACTACTACTACTACTACTACTACTACTACTACTACTACTACTCCTACCACTACTCTTACTAGTACTCCTACTCCTACTACTACTCCTTCTTTGTTTTTTGCTTATATACTGCTGGTGTGTAGTGGCTGCTGCTGCTGCTGCTGCTACTACTACTACTACTACTACTACTACTACTACTACTACTACTACTACTACTACTGCTACTACTACTACCACTACTCCTACTACTTCTCCTACTACTCCTCCTCTTACTACTCCTACTACTACTCCTCTTACTACTCATATTACTCCTCCTCCATGTACTTGCTACTCCTACTGCTGCTCTTCTTTTAGTGATGCTCCTACTACTACTCCTAAGTGGCTACTGCTCTTATTCTACTACTACCACTCTACTGCTACACTTACTCTACTCTACTACTTTCTACTTACTACTACTACTTGCTACTCCTAAGTGGTTGCTGCTCTTACTCTACTACTACCACTCATTCTCTGTTTTTTTGCTTATATAATGCTGGTGTGTAGTGGCTGCTGCTGCTGCTGCTGCTACTACTACTACTACTACTACTACTACTACTACTACTACTACTACTCCTACCACTACTCCTACTACTCCTCTTACTACTCCTACTACTCCTCTTACTACTTGCTACTCCTAAGTGCTGCTCTTACTCTACTACTTCCACTCTACTGCTACACTTACTCTACTCTACTACTTTCTCCTTACTACTACTACTTGCTACTTCTAGCTACTAACTGTTGGCTGCTGTTGCTTTTTTTTTTGCCAAATCTCCTAGGACTCGCCTAGGACTTGTTGTCCTATCTTTTGCTATCAACTGCTGCTCTATGTTTGCTAAGCAGCTGTTGGTTTTTTTTTGCCAAATCTCCCCTCTCCTCTCCTCTTCTCTATTTTGTCGATGATGAAATTGTCCATGTCTATACATTATATGGAATATGAGCTGATGATCAAGAACTTGTGAGGAACTTGGCATCATTAGTAGCCGCCCCTACATTACCTTCTCCTCTCTTCTCTATTATGATGCCTTGATGCTCCAAGTTCAAGATCAGATGATGATTGACATGTTTCTAAGGCCTCTACCACTGCTACTACTTGTTTTTTTATATATTATTGTTTTATAGAACTACTTTGGTTTATAGACCTTTTTTATTTCTTATACCTTCTCACGTACCTAAAGCACACTTTCTTGCATCTATTAGAATAAAGCGCAAAATAATGTCGTGGACACCAGACAGTACAGCCCGATGCCCCGAGCATGATGAGCACCCAACCTATGAGGAGCAAGCACTAGAGGACTAGCTTACTCAGGAGCAGTTCGATAACGAGTTAGAAAAGGATCTATAAGTGATGCTTACTCAGGAGCAGTGTGACAAGGAGGAAGGGGGAGCAGAAGAAAGAGTAGGAGAGGCTGCTGAAGGTGAAGAAGTTGATGATGATGATGATGAGGACTTAGAAGAGGGATATGTAAGTCCTAAGGATCCTTTCCCACGTGAAGCCAGAAGGAGGCCAACGGAGGAAGATTTGGACAAGGATTTTGACCCGAACGAGGAGGTAGGGAAAAAGCCTTAGCTTATAAATTTTGCTAAAGCTTTGGCTGTGTTACCTCTGCTAACACTTTGACCTATCGTATATATAGGTCCCTCCTAAAACTTAGAAAAGATAACGTCGACATCCGCGACATCTCGCTGGACAAGACAGAGTAGAGAAAAGGAGAGCAGAGGCAACAACCACAAAGACGGATCATGATGCCTCTGCTCCATAACCTCAAGACACAACCACGACTACCAAGCCTAAGAGGAAATGAGGGGATAGAAAAGAAAATCTATATCCAGATAAGGCATGCTATGTGATAATGGAGGTCAGGCCAGTAGGGGAGATTTTTGAGTCGAAGAAATTAAGAGGACAATTCTATAATACGATCGGGGCCCTAGTAAGAGATAAATTGAACCTAGCAATCTCTAACTAGAAAGAGGTACCAGAGAACAAAAAGAATTAACTATGGGATAGACGAGTGAAGCTCAATTTTAGATTTCTGGAGGGTAAGCAAGAACTGGTAAAAAAATGCTTTCAGGATGATGGGAGAGTCATTCCGATGTTGAAGGTCGGAGCTCAACAAGAAGTATATCCAAAAGGGGTTAACTCCCTTCAACGAGTTCAGCAAAATAACTCTTAGTCAATGGGAGGAGCTCGTGACTTAGAAGACTTCACCGAAGGCATTGGAGCTCAGTGCCCGTAATACCGAGCTGGCGAAGAGGAACAAACACCACCATCATCTAGGCCCTGGTGGCTACTATGCCAAGGAAGAGCAATTTAGGAAGATGGATGAAGAGGCCGCAGTTGCTGGGAATATCGATGTGATGAATTTGAAGGTACGCTCAAGGAATTGGATATATGCGAGGAGTACAGAATCATTCGGCGGTAATCTTAAGTTTGATAAGCTAGAGACCCAAGAGGCAATATCAAGGATACTAAAATATACTGAAGACAAGGAGAAGGGCTTATTCAATCCTTCTAGAGAGAGGGACAAGCTTAGCCTTGGCTTGGAAAACAAGGAGCACATAGGCTACACCAGGGGGCTAGGGAAAAGGATGACCTAGAAGCACGGATTCGAAGAGGACAGGCACATGTACAAGAAACATGGCAGAGACCGGGAGACTAATCTTGAGCTCCAAGTAAAGACTTTAGTTGCGAAGGCGCTGGAGGAGCAAGGATTGTCTATGGAGCCACGAATATTAGTGACGCCGCTGGGAGAACTGACATTAGTTGGCAGCCCTCTAAAAGTTCCTAGCAGTCAAGGTTCCACTGTAGCCACAACCCCTGTCGATCGCATACGAGAACCAACTAGTTGCACCTTGGTGTTTCTTAGCGACCAGCAGAACACTGTGATGGAGGTGGCAAAGGGTGTGGCACATCCTCCCGGTGGCTTACACCACAATAATAAGATATCGTCGGACTACACTAGGGTCGAGGTGCATATCATGAAGCCCGAGTTCATGCAGTGGAGGATAGACTACGCAACTCCCGAGGGGCTGGTGTTACTTGGAGACGTTATGGGGTAGTTTATCCTCTGGCACAAATAGGACATTATATTAACTGCTTCTTCGCTGCCTCCCTCTCTCCCAAATTTGGAGCAAGTTGTTGAGGTCGAGGAGATATTTTCACCATCTTATGACCACCACATTCCTGAGATGCCATATTCTTCCCCGCCTCCTAGCGAGCATGTGCCTGATGAGATGCCACAACCTTCTTCAGCTCATACCGAGCAAGTGCATGATGAGATGCCACAGTCTTCTCAACAAGCACAGCCAATACATGAACAACGAGTGCCTCCTAAAGAAGGTGATGCACAAGAAGATGAGGATGTGCCTAAATGGGAACTTCGAAAGAAGCATCCAATCACCATAAGGCCAATTTATGTTCCAATGAAAGATGTCTTAACAGTATCCAAGTGGTATTCCCATGACCAGTTCAAGCCTAAGAACCAAGTTAAAAAAGTCCCATCATGGGGTTCTGAGGAGGCCATCACTAGCAAACTCCACCAAATTGCAAAGCAGTATCCAAATGTTGATGCCATCAAATGGTCAAAGGATTGCTCAAAAACATATGAAAGAGGTAAGCCCTTCCTACCAAACTAGAACATCCAGCGCCTACCACTTGGAATGAGAAGGTTCCATGATTGGTACTTGCATGTTCTCCCAACAAACATAGACCTCATACAAGCATGCTTCCCCACCGGCACATTTGGAAGCCCAGCTGGGAAAATTGTCTTTGACTTCAATGATATGCACACATGCTTTCACCTGGGAGAAATAGAGATGAATCTAATTCGCACGTGGTGCCTGTAAGTCCTTGTCCTCCCGATATGATATGAATGTAATCTTTGAATTTTGTTGTAACTAACCCACGCCGTGATTTGTAGAATGCAAGTGCACATTGTCAAACAAATACCAAGTGTGAAAGCTGGGTATCTAGACCCTCAAGCTATAGCCTAAACAAAATTTAATTACCCTAAACAGTGGAAACTGGATGCCAAAGAGCTAGCTACTGCAAAAACTCTTTGGGAGAAAGAGCACATCCGTACGACAAAACTAAGGGAAGAGTCCCTTAAGGTTGCGGCATACATTGCCATGGATTTCAAAACTCTCCAACAACACTCTACTATATGGCTACCATACAACTTCGAGTAAGTTCAACTCTATACTTAAAGCTTTGTTCGATATATTTTATTTGATGTAAAAGAGCTTATCTAGTTCTATGATTAAATCTATGCAGCAACCACTGGATTTGTATAGCTGTCGATGTCGGGAGGAGCATGGCATGGGTCTTTGATTCAATAGATAGGGACCCGGTGACATACAAAGACTTCATATCAATTCTTAAGACGTATACATATCGACAATCCTTATTAGCTTATATGTTTATATACATACTTGTAACGTTCACTTTTGGATACTAACAAGTTGTATTTGCTAAAATAATTCGAACCGGGCATTTAGGTTCTATGTCACTAATCATCATGGAAGGCATGATCCAGCAAGGAAGGAAAAGCTGGCTATAAAAACACTATGTGCGGTAAGTGTAACTTACTTCTTCAGTACTCCATTACATGGCTGTCAAAAGCATTACTTAATATTTTTGTATGCAAAATACACAGTGCCCCAAGCAGAAGCCTAGGAGTGTACATTATGGATACTATATATGTTCTATGATGAGTAACACCGGTGCCTATAGGAGACACCCCTTAAGGGTAAGTTTGAACATCTTCACCCATAGTATAAAAACTTTGTACATGGTATGAAATACTAAACCGAAACTTGTTCTCTTATAGTGGAAAGAAGAGAAAGGAATGAAAAGAGACCCATACAAGGATGACCAACTCTTAGAGCTCATCGATGACCTTTGCAACTTCATATTGGACCAGATTGTACATGTCAAAGGTGCCTACCATGACCGAGAGTCTGACTTAGGTAGAAATCCTCAGTACCAATACCTTCGTGAGACTGAAAGGCTAGCTGTAGGATATTGATAACAATATGTATGGAATTTGTATATTTAATGATGGATTGTATATATTCTTGTGAATTGGACTTGTAATTGTAGTTTATATAATACTCTTGTGCTTGTAGTCTAAGAGGTTTGGAACGCTGGTCGTGGGACGTTCGGCAACGCGAACGTGGTTTGGAACGTTGGTTGCGGGGCATTCAACAACGTGAACACGGTTCAGAACGCTGGTCATGGAGCGTTCGGCAACATGAACATGGTTTGGAACATTGGTCGCAGGGCATTCGGCAACGCGAATGCTGGATGGAATACGTGAAAACAAACAGTGTTCTTGTCGAATTTGAATTTTTTTGGCAGGAAAACGTACTATAGGGGCGGTTCTAGATTGAATCGCCCCTATAAACAGGTATTATAGAGGTGGCTAGTACTACAGCCGCCCCTACAAATCGATTTATAGGGGCGGCTAGTACTACAGCCGCCCCTATAAATATATTTGTAGAGGCGGCTAGTAATACGAGCTACCCCTATAAATGCATGATTTGTAGAGACAGTTCGGTAGGGGCGGCTAGCCAAACCGCTCCTACAAAGGGTTACGAGCCGTCCCTAAAAATGGTTTCTGTAGTAGTGAACCTCCATGTAAACATTCACCTCTGTTAATCATTTATAAAGACGGACATCCTAAGATGGCCGTCTTAGATTCATAGAGGTGGTCGTCTTAGGATGTCCATCTCCGAAATCAACTTTTAGAGACGGTCATCTCTCTAAAATTTTCTATTAACATTCTAAGGGACCGTCTTTAAAAATCGATTAACTGGGATGGACATCTGAAGGAAGCCCATCTCTAAAAAGTAGTTACTATCTTCTATCCCAAATTTAGGTCGTTTTGGGTTTTCTAGGTGCATAGCTTTTGCTATGCATCTAGGTATACAATATGTCTAGATATATAGCCAAAGGATGCTAGTCCAGTTGGTCTAGTGACTCTAGAGGCACCCCCAGTCCTGAGTTCGAACCTCGGTTGGGGCAAATTTTAGGCTAGGGTCAAGAAAAAACCCCTCGTTGCAGAAGGCAGGGTTTGGGAGGTTTTCTCGGTCAGGGACTGGGAATCTTCTCCTATCAAGTCTGATCCGACATGTGGACCGTGTGTGCATGCTATGAGTGCCGCACAACCTAGGTCCGGTAGGCGCCTAATGCCATGGGGGCGGTCTATACCCCACCGACCGGATTTTTTTTATGTCTAGATATACGTAATAAAAAGTAGAGTTAAATGTATAAGTGGCTCCTGAACTTGTCAAGAGGTGTCGTTAGGTCACGAACTCTGATAACGTATTTCTAAATCTCTATTCTTATTATTATAGTATTATATGGTGTACCGCTGGTCCATACGGATATTTGTTGTTGATGTGGTACGACTGCATGGTATGTATTTTTACATTTAGACCCTTTTTCCTTAGAAAATAGACCGTAGGCCCTAGCTTCTGCTAGTGCCCACGCAAAGCAGCCGCACACCATGGCGGATGAGAAGTAACAGCAACAGCACACCATGCATGAGAAGCAGCAGCACATCATAGCTCACTCTGTCGCCGTCCTGTCTGCCACCTCCCTACACCGTGGCTGCTCCCTCTATGCCTCCATGGTTAGACACACACCGCTACAGTCACCGCTCCTCCTCCAGGTGGTGGTGGCGCCCGTTTGTGGTGGCTAGGGTGGCCACCATGAGCTTCTCCCTGAGGCTGTCCACCGTGGGTGTCGGTGTGCGTCGTAGGAGCGAGCACAAGGTCGATAGCTTCCCACGTTGCAGGCCTTGGGCGGGGCTTCTGGCATGGTAGGATGGTGGCTTCTAGTGATGCCAACGGCTGTTAAGGACACGTTGAGCAGTTTGTAGCTATGCTAGTTGTGATGCAGCCAACAAATCCTTCTGCCAAGGCGAGGATGATTTCATATTACAAACATATATGGCCCATCACAGTCCAATCAGAAGCAAGCTTTTGCCACTTGGCTCATGAACTTTGACACTAGTGAGTTTGATGACTGGTTACTTGCTGGGGATTTCAATCTAATCAGGCAACCTGAAAATAGGAACAAACCAGGAGGTGATTTGTCAGAAATGAACTTGTTCAATGAAATTATTTCTGACTTGGATTTAGTTGAAATACCTTTCAATGGCAGAAGCTACACTTGGACCAATATACAATCTGATCCCCTCCTTGTCAAGTTGGATTGGGCTTTTACTTCCTCTGGTTGGACCCTTTCCTATCCTGCTACATATGTACAACCTTTGTCAAGGCCTATTTCAGATCACATTCCTTATGTGCTGCACATTGGAAGCTCTATCCCCAAATCAAATATTTTTAGGTTTGAAAATTATTGGGTTGATCATGTTAATTTTCTAAACACTATGGCTCTTCATTGGAATAATTCTCCAGTATATGCCAATGCATCCAAAAATATGTCTTCAAAGCTCAAACATGTTAGAGCTGGTCTGAGAAAATGGAGCAAGAACCTTTCTAAGCTAAGCAAGCTCATTTATAATTGCAATTGGGTCCTACTGCTCATGGATGGTCTTGAGGAGCAAAGACAACTCTCGAATCTAGAAAAGGCCTTCAAAAGGCTGGTCAAGGATCACCTTGCATCCTTACTGGAATCCAAAAGGATCTACTGGAAATAGAGAAACACTGTTAGATGGGTTAAATTTGGGGATGAAAATAGTAGCTTTTTTCACACTATGGCTACTATAGCACATAAGAGAAATTTCATTTTTTTTCTCTTACAAAACCTGATGGTACTGTTGTCACAGAGCATGGACAAAAGACAAATTTGCTATGGGAATCTTATAAGCAAAGGTTAGGAATTTGTGAATTCTCTAACATACACTATGATCTCAACACATTATTGATAGAGCATAATCTTGATCATCTAGACACTAAGTTCAGTCAAACTAAAATTGAGGCTGTCATCGAATCTCTGCCAAACAACCATGCCCCTGGACCAGATGGTAATGGACTATTCATTAAAAAGAGTTGGGATATAATCAAAGGTGACTTCCTAAGATTGTTCAGAGATTTTTATCATTGGAATACAGACTTAAAGAGTGTGAACTCCTCCTTCATTACCCTAATCCTAAAAAAGAACAACCCTAAAACAATTGATGATTACAGGCCCATTCCTCTCCTAAATTACACCCCTAAGTGCATCACAAAGCTACTTTTAGCTAGGATGCAATTTGTGATCCTGCAACTAGTATACACCAATCAATATGGATTCATCAAGGGAAGAACAATCCAAGATTGTCTAGCATGGGCATTCCAATTTCTTCATCTCTGTCATCACTCAAAAAAGGAAGTCATAATTCTCAAACTGGACTTTGAAAAAGCTTTTGACAAACTAGAGCATGAGGTTATACTGCAAATCCTTAAATACATAGGATTCTCTTCAAGATGGATACATTGGATTCAAAACATTTTGGGGGTCAAGTACTTCCTCTGTTCTACTAAATGGTATTCCTAGAAAAGGATTTGAATGTAAAAGAGGGGTTAGGCAGGGTGACCCACTCTCACCCCTGTTGTTTGTTTTAGCAGCTGATCTTCTATAGTCTGTTGTCAACAAAGCTTGACAGATGGGCATCCTCAAGCACCCTCTTAGTGACACCTTTGGAGGTGACTTCCTAATTGTACAGTATGCTGATGACACTCTTCTCATCTTGTGTGGAGATGCTAGAACCCTTTTTAATCTCAAGTGCTTATTAAGATCAT
Organism: Miscanthus floridulus; assembly: GCF_019320115.1. Classification (NCBI taxonomy): domain Eukaryota; kingdom Viridiplantae; phylum Streptophyta; class Magnoliopsida; order Poales; family Poaceae; genus Miscanthus; species Miscanthus floridulus. The sequence goes on from NC_089584.1 coordinate 24,685,268, forward strand.
TCTCTGATTCCAGTGGTTTACATGTGAACTTTAGGAAGTCTTTCTTGGTGCCCATTAACTTAACAAATGAAAAGGCCATACATTTAGCAAGAAATTTTGGTTGCAGCATAGGAGCTATGCCCTTCACATATTTGGGGCTATCACTTGGACTAACTAAGCCTACTATACAAGAATTCACACCTATTTTGACAAAGATTGAGAAAAGGCTTTGTGGAGTCAGTAAACACTTATCTTATGATGGAAGACTATTTTTAGTGAACTTTGTGTTTTCAGCTCTCCCTACATTTTACATGTGTAGTCTCAAAATCCTAGTTCAGGTAATTAAGCAAATTGATATTTAGAGAAGGCATTGCTTATGGAGCAAGGGTGACATCAACATTAGAGGAACTTGTCTTGCTGCCTGGGAAACAGCCTGTAAACCAAAGAATCAAGGTGGGCTAGGTATTATTGACATTAAGAGTTAGAACAGTGCTTTACTCATGAAATTTTTGGACAAATTTTATAATGAGGCAGAAATACCCTGGGTCTCCCTGACATGGTCCAAATTCTACTCCAATTCTCAGACACCACCATAGGCTAGGAGTCCAATTGGATCTTTTTGGTGGAAAGACATTATGACTCTTTTTCATAAATTCAGAGATTTTGCCATCTGTAATCCAAGCAATGGAAGGACTGTTCTTTTCTAGGCTGATAAATGGTTAGATCAAAATCTTCAAGACCTCTACCCTCAACTCTTCTCCTTTACCAAAAAGAAGAAATGTTCCATCCAATTTTTTCTGGATCAACATGTAAGTAGAATTTTTAGCCTGCCCTTGTCAACACAAGCTGCAAATCAGCTAGAAGAAGTGCAAACTCTCATTCAGCAGAGAACTTGGAATGCAGATACAAAGGACATATGGTGCTATTCTTGGGGATCATGCAAGTACAATAGTAAGAAGGCTTATAAAATTTTGATTGGCCACACAGAATCCTCTCCACTCTTCAATTGGATGTGGGCCTCCAGCAACCTTGATAAACATAAGTTTTTCTTTTGGCTCTTGCTTAGGGATAGAATCAACCCAAGGAACTTATTAAGGAGTAAGAACATGGAACTAGAAAATTACAATTGTGTCCTATGTAACTTTGATAGTGAGGAAACTAGCATGCATCTATTCTTTGAATGCCACTTCAGTCCAACTGACCACCATCCCTATATGTTGGAACCAAAATTTGCTACCTTTAGATATGATTATTGATGCCAGAACATCCTTTGGAAGTCCAATTTTTAGAGAAATTTTTATCACGGCATGCTGGATCATTTGGGTAACAAGAAATGCAGTAATCTTTGATAATGGACAGGCCAACCTCAACAATTGGAAAAGACAGTTCAAGGAGGAGCTTGACCATGTTTGCACAAAGGCCAAGCCAAGTAGATAGGCTGCGCTAATCAACTGTAAGGAGAATTTCACTTAGTTTTTTGTTTCTTTTCTCCTTTGGGCCTTATTGCCTTGTACTTTTTCTACTTTTGTTGCTCTTGTGTACAGAACATTCTTTCTTTTAATTGAAAATAAAAAAATATTAGGTAGCAGTTTTCCTTACTGAATAGATAAAAAAAAGACGAGGATGATTTTTGCACTTCGACGACTAACTCAGCGAGGTGGCCGGGTGGGATTTTTTTTTTAAAATTTTAACCTTTTTTAAATAATTTTTAAAATTAATATAATTGCTTTTTTTATTTCCAAATCGAACCCGTTTGGCCGCGCGTAAGTCCCTGGCGCAGCCAAAACACACTGCCGCGTCACATGCATCGGCGCGGTACCATCCGCCACGGTGGATAACGATTTCCCCGTGGAAAAACTTGTCGCACCACTCCCGTTGGTGTGGCTTGGATAATTTGAATTCTTTTCACACGATTTCGGATGAAGATGATGTTTATATAAAACTTGTAGCTCTCAACGAGATCTACAACCTTTTAGTTTTGAGTTTTTTAATTTAAGGTTGTTAAGATGCTAAAAAAATTAAATAAAGTTTCAGCAGTATATGAGTCACGAACGCTAAAACTTTGTTTAATTTTTTTAGCATCTTAGCGACCTCAAATTAAAAAAACTAAAAACTAGAAAGTTGTAGATCTTATTGAGAGTTACAATTTTCATAGAAACGTCATCTTCATTCAAAATCATATAAAAAAGATACAATTTTTCTAAGTTTGTGTTTGCTACGCTAGTCTAGCTGGTTTGGTGCTACAGTGTTGCCGTGCTAAGCTTTTCCACGTGCAAATCGTTGTCCACAGTGGCAGATCGTGTCATACTGATGTGTAAGAAAAATGGACCCTAGACCCATTTACTTTGGATTTTAGTGTTTGATGACCAATATAACCAAATTGGACTAATGAATTTGTAAGTGATTATTTTGTAGTTTAATAGGGTGCAAGACGTGACTTAGATGAAGGCGACGTGATGATCCGATAATCAACACCTCAAGAAAGACTTGTGAAGATGCATAGAAGACATACAAGGTCAAGTAAAGTCCAAGCACGAAGATTGAAACCAAGCCGGATGTAAGGTCACGAAGAAACGAGCCTAGCAGATGTGACTGGATGTAGCTCTATGAGTGACCGAACGCACCGGTGCTCGGCAACACCAGGCGTCGACAGCTGTTGAAAGGATCAAGATGCCCAAGAGGGGGGGGTGAATTGGGCTAATTCTAAATTCTCTTGCAATAATCAAATCCTACGGATAGCCCAATTAACCCCTTGTGCCTAGAAAAGTGTTTGTATCAAACTAATGCACAACAACCTCTCAACCTATGTTCCAAACTTACTCTAGCAAGCAATTCTATGGATGTAAAACAAGTATTGAATTGCTCAAAGTAAATACTCAAAGTAAGTAGAGAGAGAAAGGAACGCGGCGATGTTTTGCCGAGGTATCGGAGAGTCGCCACTCCCCACTAGTCCTCGTTGGAGCACCCGCGCAAGGGTGTAGCTCCCCCTTGATCCGCGCAAGGATCAAGTGCTCTCTACGGGTTGATTCTTCGACACTCCGTCACGGCGAATCACCCAAAACCGCTCACAACTTGAGTTGGGTCACCCACAAGCTCCGTCGGGTGAACACCAAACTCCCAATCACCACCAAGCCGTCTAGGTGATGGCGATCACCAAGAGTAACAAGCACGAACTCTCACTTGACCATGCGAAGCCTAATGAGAAGATGGATGCACACTTTGCTACTCTTGATTTGCTAGTGAGGCTACTCTCTTGGATTCTCAAATCACAAACACCTCACTAGGACCTTGCTCTTCTTGGCACTCACAAACGTGTTTCTCAGCTGTTGGAATGAGCAAAAGTAACTCCACTCACGAGTGGGGCTTCTATTTATAAGGCAGCCTGAAAAACTAACCGTTATGAGCTTCTGCGGGACGACCGAACGCTCCGGTCGTGATGACCGGACGCTCCGGTCAGTTCAACCCGCGAACCAGCATTCAAGTGATGACCGGACGCTGTCAGGGTCCGGTCAGTACCGACCGGACGCGTCCGGTCGCTCTTGGATGCTTACTGGAAACGACCGGACGCTGGATACTCAGGGTCCGGTCACACTGACCGGACGCGTCCGGTCACTCTTTTCCAAGTCTGGACCCTTACTGGAGTCGACCGGACGCTGGCCCTCAGCGTCCGGTCACATGACCTTCCAGCGTCCGGTCACACCAGACTTGATCACCTCAGTCAAATGAACTGACCGGACCCTGCGGCCAGTGTCCGGTTGCACCGGAGCCAGCGTCCGGTCAGTGTTTGACCCTCCATTCACTTCCAACTTTCGAACATATGTGAATGAAGTTTGCTCCAGAGGATCTTAGGCATTCATAGGAGCTACCTAGAGCTAGTTTTAACAAGTGTGCACCACACCTAACTCACTAGACTCAACTAGGTCAAGCTACCCGTTCATACCCCCCTTTATAGTACGGCCAAAGGAAAAAACAAAGTCCTAAACTACTCTAAGTGTCTCTCCAACTTCAATCGACACTTAGAACTAGTTATCCTTAACCTTGTCATCCATCCTTTGAAAACCGAAACGATTTCCATCGTAGGGGCATGACAACCTCGATTGCCCAATCGATCTCCATTACCATGACCTAACTTAATTGCCTCTGCAAAACACATGTTAGTCATAGTAATCTTGTATTGACATTAATCACCGAAATCCAACTGGGGGCCTAGATGCTTTCAATCTCCCCCTTTTTGGTGATTGATGACAATACCACCTCGAGTATGTTATGGAGTGAGGTTTTTGACGGGCTTGGTTCATATAAGCTTTTGTCAATAAGAACAAAAGAGTTAGTCAAGCTTATATGACCCAAGCCAACACAATGTACTCAAAGGATGTGAATTAAGCATGAGTACAAATAACAAAGCTCATTTGCTTCGAAGTAAAAACACGGAAGCAAAAGCAAATGAGCATTCCACAAGTGATATGACATATAGATAAAGCAAAGTAGAAATCACACATGTCAAATATCACAACCATGTAGATAGCACTATCACATGTATATATAATAGTATGCATGCAAGAAAACACATGAATGCATAAGTAATAGTGTATCACACAAATAAAACTCCAAACGTATATAATAAGCTAATACTAGATAACTAGCTCCCCCTAAAACTCGCTCCCTCTACGTCTACATACTCAAACCCTCTCCCCCTTTGGCGTCAAACACCAAAACCTAAGGGTCGGTCGGCGGGGCTGCAGCGGACGAGTCGGGCGCTGAAGTACGTGGAGCAAGGTGGAACTGGGCGCCATCATCATCTGACCCTGAGCTCTGAACTGACTGACCCTCTAAAGCAGGAAGTGTCGCTGAAGCGGTCTGGGTCTGAGCTGGGGCTGGTGCTGCCTGTGAAGCTGCAAGTATGTCTGTCGTAGGATCTGACGAGGCGACAGACAAGGGGAGCCTCTGAGTGGTCATGATAGCTGGAGCTACTGTAGACGGACCGGCAGTATGCATGTGAGGCGGAGTAGGCATGCCGGTCAACTCGCTAAATGATGCTCCAAGACTCCTGGAGACTGACGACTCAGGCACGAATAGCGAGGAAGTCTGCTCTGGTGAGAAACCCGTGTGATAAGGAGTGAACTGCGGGGCTACACTAGGTGAGGCTAACCACTAAGACACCTGTACAGGAGGTGAAGTAAACTGAGCTGGAGGCTGTCCCTGACTCTGAAGCCCGATGGGCTGTACTGCTGGAGTCGTTGAAGTGGTAGGAGGCTGTGCAAGCTGGGGCGAAGTCTATGGCAGTGGAATCCCAATGGCTATCACTACATGCTGCATGAATCCCATGAGCTGCTGCTGCATAAGTAACTGCTGGTGCTGAAGGAGCTGCTGCTGCCGCTGAAACTCGTCCTGACGAGCCTGAAACTGAGCGAAGTTTGTAGCTGTCTCCTGTGCCTGTCGTGTCTGATCCTGCTGCATCCGCTCAAGAATAGCAATGAGAGCGGGGTCTATCTGTGGAGCAGGTGGAGCAGAACTGGAGCTACCGGCCTCTGCATCGTGTCTGCGTGGAGGCATCTGAGGTATAGGCTGGTAGTCGTCGTCGGAGCTGTCACTGTACTCACTCACCTCCTGTTGTGCCTCTAGCTCCGCCTCCTCAGTGGCTGCAATCCCTCTGATGATCTCGTCCTGCTGAGCTGCAGACTCTGGCACATCGGGGCGACGGCTAGGCTGACTGGGTGCCTGAGGAGTGGCGTGTCTGATCCTCTGTGATAGGTTGTAAGCTGGGAACTCTGTAGTGGCACCAGTATACTCATCCATCATGCCAGGTGGCTTATCAATCACAACTCTACGAATGAGGAACGTGATCCAGTGAGCATAGGGAAGCTACCTGCGACCCTTGAATCCCTCAGCTATAGTATCCTCCATCTCTGAAAGAAGGAGGTCCCAGATGTCAAACACCGTCATCTGCATGATGGCATTGAGAAGCCAGAGCTGTAAGCGAGTCAGGCCCTCCCTGTATCCCAACCTGGGAAGCAATGTCCTCCTGATGATGGCCTCTAGTATCCTCGCTGTAGGAGTCAAGTCACTGGGGTTCCTGCTCAACCCCTCACCAAACAGCTCCTTGAAACAATGGCGCACTAAGTCTGTAGGGGGCACCAACCCTCCATGAGGACGCCTGGGTGGCTCCTGATGTCCATAGCAAACCTCATGCATCCTTACAGGCTGCTCCTGTAGTCTCAGTATCTCTCTGGCCCTGCTACTCGTCACTCTATAGTCTTTGCCGTTGAAGGCAAAGTGAATGAATCTGTGATGAGGATCGATGTAGAGCGAGGCATAAAACTGACGAACCCAAGAAGGTACATATATCCCTGTCCGTCCAATCAGATCTGACAGTCCTGGCAAATATGACAAGTATTGCCGAATGCCCTCTCCGGCTGCTGCCACAATGGACTCTATCGGACAGACCCTCTGTGATCTGAACACTGCCCCACTGTTTAGATATGCATTGTAGAAATCCTCCTGCAGTGGCGTGTAGAACCCCTCAGCTGCTCTCTCATCCCTCCTCGGAGGGAACCAAACCTCAAACTCAACAAACCGCAGCTGCTGAACCTGCCTGGCTGTAGCGGCCCTCAAGTCGAGGTGAACCACTGGAGGCGGACCCTGTGGTCTGGGCGGAGGGCGTGAACCCCTGCGCCGTGTAGCTGGCCTCGGTGGAACTGCAGCACTGGTACGACTCGAGTGGCGTAGCTGAGGTGCCGGCTCGGTCTCCTGACTCTCCTGAGTCTCCTGGGCTGGCTGAGGCTCTGCTGGTGGAGGCTGCTGCTGTGCTGACGGACCCTCCTCAATGGCAACCCGTCGTCCTGCAAACGTGGCAGTCCTAGCTGGACTACCATGACGACGCTCAACCTCCTCAATCGCAGCTCTGACTGCGGGTGAAACTGGGTGATCTGCAATGACAATTCCGCTGCGGGTGCCACCTCTCTCGACACGCTCTGCGGCCTCTGCAACAGCTGCTGCTCTGGCTGTCTCTGCGTCGGGGTACTTCTGCTTCTTGGATGTTACTTGCTTGGTTGATTTGCCCTTGGATCCGGCTGGCTGACGAGGTGGGGGCCTCCGATCATCTTCACCTGGGCCACCACCAACATTCTTGGTGCGAGCCATCTAAACTGACAAGATGGTGAACTGACGCTGATGAAGATCAACTGTCAAACTGTCGCTTTCGAGGCTTGGCCTTGATCCTTACTCGCGAGCTTGGCTCCAAGTTGACTGCCAACTGCCAATTGAACCACAATGGAACCGACTCGCTGCACGATAGAATAGATGGATATACAAATAAATACCATATTGCTAATAGATATGACACCCTAATAGAGAAAGCAATGTAGATGCGAAATAGAATCGAGTGGCTTTCTACCTGACGATCAGCGATCCGAGAATAGATAAGACGTTACGTGGGGGATCTCGGAACCGATTAGGGTTAGGTCAAACGCCCTGAATGCAATGGTGAATCAATGTATTTAGAATTTGATCTAGGTCACCATTGTATAGATCAAGATTGAAACGCAGAACTCGCCTTACCAACCAAAGGGAGGATAGGGCAAAACGAGCAGCCTGGCAATGGTGGATCGACGAGCTTGGGCGCGAGAAGGCCGGCGAGGAGCTGAGCAGGCGGTGGCGCGTGGGACGAGCCACGAGGCTTGGTGGCGCGCTAGGCCAGGGCGCGAGGCTCGGCTGCGGGCACGGGAGGCTGCGGCGGCGCGGCTGGACAGCGGTACGGAGGCGCAGGCGCGAGGTGAGGCGCAAGGAGGCGGCGGTGCAACAGTGCGGCGGCGACTTGGGCGCAGGTCACGGTGGCGATGCGGCGGCGGCTCGGGCTAGGTCAAGGAGGAAGAACGAAGGTTCGAATAAATAACCCCCAAAACGCGATAGAAAAGGAAAGGGGAAAAGAGTCCTTGACGCGCGAGATCCACTAACCGGACGCTCCGATGGTAGCGACCGGACACTACCACCCAGCGTCCGGTCGATTCCAGAGAGGTCCAAATCCTCTGGAATCGCGACCGAACGCGTCCGGTGGTCCATGACCGGACGCAGGCAGGGTCCGGTCAGCTTAACTTTGTCATCCTCCGATCGACCGGACGCTGAGCCCTTTCTGACCGGACGCACAGACGCAGCGTCCGGTCACTCCTTCAACAGCAGTTCACCTCCTGTGAACTGACTGGACGCTGGACTGCAGCGTCCGGTGCAGCGTCCGGTGCACCTTTTACAGCAATCCTTCAACATTCCTTCGCGCTACCTGTTCCCAATCAAGTCCCAACTTGAATAAGATCCAAATAAACACCAATTGGGACTGATGTGAGTGACCTCTCTCAAACCCTCATATTTTTCAAAATATTTTGCCTTAGGCTATAATTCTTTTTAAGAAAATAGGCAACAAGAGGGCAAATGGAACAAAACGACAAAACAACATTCATGCATATGTAATACTTGTAAGTAAATCTAGTTGCTTGTCAAGTTTGATCCAAGGTTAAGCTTCTTCACACGCTTTTCGGCGGTTATCTTAACCATGTTAGACAAGCCCTATATGCATTGCCACAAATTAAACATGTTGTATATTACAATGAATGCAAGGGACAACACAAGCTCAATTTTTAGTGAAGTTACTAAAATCAAGTACATTGAGCTCATTCCGCAATCTACAAAATGTAGCTTCATCTAGCGGTTTAGTGAAGATATCCGCTAATTGATCTTCGGATCTTACACCTTCTAGTGATATATCATTCTTAGCTACATGATCTCTTAGAAAGTGATGGCGGATATCTATATGCTTGGTGCAAGAGTGTTGAACCAGATTATTTGCAAGTTTTACCGCACTTTCATTGTCGCACAAAAGAGGTACTTTCTCTAGAGCTATTCCATAGTCTAGTAAAGTTTGTTTCATGTATAATATTTGTGCACAACAAGCACCCGCGGCAATGTATTCCGCTTCGGCGGTGGACAAAGCCACACTATTTTGTTTCTTGGAGGACCAAGACACAAGTGATCTACCAAGCAAATGGCACCCTCCGGATGTGCTCTTTCTATCAACTTTGCATCCGGCGTAATCCGAATCGGAATAGCCAATTAATTCAAATAAAGCTCCTTTGGGATACCAAAGGCCAATGCTTGGTGTGTGCTTAAGATACCTAAGGATTCTTTTTACGGCAATTAAATGAGTTTCCTTAGGACTAGCTTGAAATCTAGCACACATACACACACTAAACATGATGTCGGGCCTAGATGCGGTTAAATATAACAAGCTACCAATCATGGAACGGTAGAGAGTTTGATCAACCGAGTTACCTCCCTCATCTAGGTTGAGATGTCCATTGGTAGGCATTGGGGTCTTGATTGGCTTACATTCATCCATCTTGAATCTCTTGAGAAGATCTTTTGTGTATTTCTCTTGAGAGATGAAGATGCCTTCTTTCATTTGCTTGACTTGAAAACCAAGAAAGAATGTAAGCTCACCAATCATTGACATCTCGAACTCCTTAGACATCAATTCACCAAATTCTTTGCATGAGTCTTCATTTGATGATCCAAAGATGATATCATCAACATATACTTGACAAATAAAGATATGCCCATCAAGCTTCTTGGTGAATAGTGTGGTGTCGACCTTCCCAATGGTGAAGCCCTTCTCAATAAGGAAGTCCCAAAGGCGCTCATACCAAGCTCTTGGGGCTTGCTTAAGCCCATATAGTGCCTTGGACAACCTATAAACATGATTAGGATATCTAGGGTCTTCAAACCCGGGAGGTTGATCAACATAGACTAGTTCATTAATAAAGCCATTTAAGAATGCACTTTTCACATCCATTTGATATAGTTTCATTTCATGATGTGATGCATATGCAAGAAGGATACGTATGGCTTCTAATCTTGCAACCGGTGCAAAGGTTTCTCCAAAATCTAAACCTTCAACTTGAGAGAACCCCTTTGCTACTAGTCTTGCCTTGTTCCTCACAACAACACCTTGATCATCTTGCTTGTTGCGGAACACCCACTTCGTTCCAATGACTCTTGCACCTTTTGGTCGCTCTTCAAGATTCCAAACTTCATTGCGAGTGAAGTTGTTCAACTCTTCATGCATGGCATTGATCCAATCCAGATCTTTGAGAGCTTCTTCTACCTTGGTAGGCTCATAGCAAGAGACAAAAGAGTGATGAGCAATAAATGAGGTAAGTTTTTGAGATCGAGTCATCACCCCCTTTGTTGGACTCCCTATGATGAGATCTTGTGGATGATCTTGTAGGAGAGGTGTATTTCTTCTATTGACCACTTGAGGAGGAGGTTGTGGAGCATCAACATCTTGTGCTTGTACCACCATTTGCTCATGGGAGATATGAGTATCTTCATTTTCTACTCTCCCAACTTTTTCACCATCTTGTGGTACATTTGATGAAGAGGGTTGATTAATGACTTGTACATCATCTTCATCATCTTTTGGCTTGATGTCTCCCACCGGAATATTCTTCATAGCCTCCCTCAATGGTTCGTCACCTACATCATCAAGATTCTCATGTGCTCCTTGGGAGCCGTTAGATTCATCAAATTCCACATCATATGTTTCTTCAACCAAGCCGGTGGCATGATTAAATACTCTATATGCTTTGGACTTTAATGAGTAACCAACAAGAAAACCTATATCACAACGCCTTTGAAACTTCCCTAGGTGTTGCCGCTTCTTGTAGATGTAGCACTTGCAACCAAACACCCTAAAGAAGGAGACGTCCGGCTTCTTCCCATTGAGCAACTCATATGGAGTCTTGACAAGGAACTTTTGAAGAAATAGGCGATTGGATGCATAACATGCGGTGTTGATTGCTTCCGCCCATAGAGCTTCGGGGGTGTTGTACTCATCTAGCATTGTCCTTGCAAGAGTGATCAAAGTCCGGTTCTTCCTCTCAACTACACCATTTTGTTGAGGAGTATAGGTTGCGGAGACTTCATGTTTGATTCCAACTTCATCACAATAAGCTTCTATATTTGTGTTGTCAAACTCTTTGCCATTGTCACTTCTTATCTTCTTGAGCTTCACTTCAAATTCATTTTGAGCTCTCTTGGCAAACTTCTTGAAACAAGATGCAACTTCGGATTTGTCATGAAGGAAGAACACCCATGTATATCTTGAATAGTCATCCACAATCATAAGACAGTAGAGATTTCCTCCCAAACTCTTGTATGTTGTTGGTCCAAATAAATCCATATGTAGGAGTTCTAGCACTCTTGTGGTTGACATGAAAGCTTTGGTTGGATGAGTGTTTGCAACTTGCTTGCCGGCTTGACATGCACTACAAAGCTTGTCCTTCTCAAACTTCACATCCTTCAACCCTCTCACCAAATCATTCTTCATAAGCTTCTTGAGTGAGCTCATCCCAACATGAGCAAGTCTTCTATGCCATAGCCACCCAAGTGTTGTTTTGGTGAATAGGCAAGTCTTCAAGTTTGCATCTTCGGAGGTGAAGTCAACTAGATATAAGTTGTTGTATCTAAATCTATTGAATATCACTTGATTGTCATCTACCTTGGATACAACCACCTCCTTCTCGGTGAATAAGCATTGACAGCCAAGATCACACAATTGCCCAACGGATAGCAAGTTGAAGCTCAATGAAGCAATATAGAGCACATTGGAGATAGAATGATCATTTGATATTGCCACTTTGCCCAATCCTTTAACCTTGCCCTTTGAATTATCTCCAAATGTTATTTTCTCTTGTCCATCTACCTCTTCATCTAGTGAGGTGAACATACGAGGATCACCGGTCATATATTGAGTGCAACCACTATCAATAACCCAATGACTTCCACCGGTCTTGTAGTTCACCTACACACAAGAGATTCAAGCTTTAGGGATCCAAGCTTGTTGAGGGCCCTTCACCTTCTCAACAAGTGACTTAGCCACCCAAACTTTCTTAGGCCTACTCTTGTTGGGGGGACCTAAGAACATGACTTTCATCTTTCCACTCGAATCTTTTCTAAGCATGTAGTGAGCATTGAAAGCAAAGGGTCTAGCATGCTTGGGCAAGGGTTGTGGTGGTGGAGTTTGACACTCATGAGCAAAGTGACCTTCTTGTCCACACTCAAAACATCTCTTTGGCTTTGGCTTTGGCTTTGATTGTTGGTGTTGAACTTGAGCCTTCTTCTTCTCTACACTTGCCATATATCCAATGCCACTTCTATCCATCTTCATGACGGTATTCATGAGTAGCTCACTTTGGAGATGCTTGCCTCTAGCAAACTTGCTCAATCCCACCTTGAGATGCTCTTTCTCCATCTTGAGCTTCTTATTCTCTTCCTTGAGAATATCATTGTTCTTCTCCTCCTTGAGTTTCTTGATTTCTTCTTTTAGCTTCTCATTCTCAAGGATCACCTCTTTGTCATGATCAAGAGTTTCTAGCACAATGGTGTTATGACTTTTCATCTCTTCAAGATCTTTCATGAGCTTCTCATTGTCACTCTTGAGCTTGACAAACTCATCATAGTCATTGCACTCAACCACTTGCTTGCCCTTGCTACTATATCCATGCTCAATGCTTTCATCAATTAAATCATCACATGAGGTAGCTATATCAATCTTAACAACATGGTTAGTAGCATCATGTGGCTCATTTGGTAAGAATTCTTGTGCAATAATAAGGGTATCATAATTAATCTTTAGAGTTGTATATTCATCTTTTAGCTTATGGTGACTAGTGACAAGCTCATTGTGCACCCACTCAAGTTTATCATTTTTATCTTTAAGCTCTTTCTTAGAAGATTTGAGCTCCTTGAGTTTGGATGATATAGAATCATTTGTTTCTTTGAGCTCATCATTAGCCTTTTCTAATGTATCACACTTAGCTAAGAGTGAATCATTTTTAGCATCAAGTTTTTCATTTGTAGCTCTACTCTTTCTAATGATCTTAGTATATTTTCTTAGTATTTTGACAAGATCATCATATGTAGGTGAGTCATCATCATCGCTATCACTATCATCATCACTAGCATGTTCATCATCACTACTATCATCACTCTTAGTTACCTTGCGTTCACCTTTGGCCATAAGGCATAGGTGTGTAGAGGATGATGGCGATGGTGGCGGTGAAGATGCAAGATCAATAGCAATGGCGGCCACCTTTTCATCGTCACTCTCATCATCGGATGATCCACTTGATGAATCAATGTCCGTGAGCCAATCACCGACAATGTAGGCCTTGCCACTCTTCTTCTTCTTGTAGAAGTCCCTCTTTTTGCCATCTCTCTTCTTGTATGGCTTGTTCTTCTTCTTTTCATCTTCATCACTTGAATCATCTTTCTTGCCCTTGTTCTTGAACTTGTCTTTCTTGGGCTTTGTGCATTGATGAGCTAGATGGCCAAGTTCGCCACAATTGTAGCAATCCATCTCGGAGATTGGCTTTCTTCTTGAGCTTGTGAAGAACTTCTTCTTCTTGCCATCAAACTTGATGCCACTCTTATTTAGCCTTTTTAGCATCTTGGTGGTCTTCTTCACCATGAGGGCAAGGCTCTCTTCATCATCTTCATCACTTGAGCTCTCATACTCAAGTTTTGCTTTGCCCTTGTCTTGGCTAGCTTTGAATGCTAAGTCCTTCTCTTTCTTCTTTGTAGAGGATGAGCCATCTTGTGGTGTGATGTGCATGTACATCTCATGAGCATTAATCTTTCCCAAGATTTGTGTCGGTGTAGCGGTGGAAAGATCACCTTGATGTAGCACGGTCACAATGTGCCCATATTTATCAATGGGGAGGACACTCAAGATTTTTCTCACAACATCGGATGGTGACATTTGAGTAAGTCCAAGCCCATTGACTTCCTCTACAAGAACATTTAATCGAGAATACATCTCATTAGCACTTTCTTTGGGAAACATCTCAAAAGAATTTAGCTTTTTAATCACAAGATGATAGCGTTCCTCATGCTCACTCTTGGTTCCCTCATGGAGCGCACAAACGTCCGACCATAGAGCATGGGCGTCTTTGTGGTTCCTTACACGATTGAACACCTCTTTGCAAAGGCCTCTAAAAATGGTGTTGCGAGCCTTTGCATTCCATTTCTCATAATTCACTTCATCGCCTTGAAGTTGTGCGGCATTCCTAGGTGCGGGAAACCCTTGAGAGGCGGCTCTAAGAATTCCAACATCTAGAGCTTCTAAGTATGCCTCCATGCGGATTTTCCAATATGGAAAATCATTTCCCTCAAAGATAGGAGGAGGTCCATCCCCGTGAGACATCTTGCTCTAAGCGATTAAGCTTAAAAACGTGAGCACGAGGCTCTGATACCAATTGAAAGGATCAAGATGCCCAAGAGGGGGGGTGAATTGGGCTAATTCTAAATTCTCTTGCAATAATCAAATCCTACGGATAGCCCAATTAACCCCTTGTGCCTAGAAAAGTGTTTGTATCAAACTAATGCACAACAACCTCTCAACCTATGTTCCAAACTTACTCTAGCAAGCAATTCTATGGATGTAAAACAAGTATTGAATTGCTCAAAGTAAATACTCAAAGTAAGTAGAGAGAGAAAGGAACGCGGCGATGTTTTGCCGAGGTATCGGAGAGTCTCCACTCCCCACTAGTCCTCGTTGGAGCACCCGCGCAAGGGTGTAGCTCCCCCTTGATCCGCGCAAGGATCAAGTGCTCTCTATGGGTTGATTCTTCGACACTCCGTCGCGGTGAATCACCCAAAACCGCTCACAACTTGAGTTGGGTCACCCACAAGCTCCACCGGGTGAATACCAAACTCCCAATCACCACCAAGCCATCTAGGTGATGGCGATCACCAAGAGTAACAAGCACGAAGTCTCACTTGACCATGCGAAGCCTAATGAGAAGATGGATGCACACTTTGCTACTCTTGATTTGCTAGTGAGGCTACTCTCTTGGATTCTCAAATCACAAACACCTCACTAGGACCTTGCTCTTCTTGGCACTCACAAACGTGTTTCTCAGCTGTTGGAATAAGCAAAAGTAACTCCACTCACGAGTGGGGCTTCTATTTATAAGGCAGCCTGAAAAACTAACCGTTATGAGCTTCTGTGGGACGACCGGACGCTCCGGTCGTGATGACCGGACGCTCCGGTCAGTTCAACCCGCGAACCAGCATTCAAGTGATGACCGGACGCTGTTAGGGTCCGATCAGTACCAACCGGACACGTCCGGTCGCTCTTGGATGCTTACTGGAAACGACCGGACGCTGGATACTCAGGGTCCGGTCACACTGACCGGACGCGTCCGGTCACTCTTTTCCAAGTCTGGACCCTTACTGGAGTCGACCGGACGCTGGCCCTCAGTGTCCGGTCACATGACCTTCCAGCGTCCGGTCACACCAGACTTGATCACCTTAGTCAAATGAACTGACCGGACCCTGCGGCCAGCGTCCGGTTGCACCGGAGCCAGCGTCCGGTCAGTGTTTGACCCTCCATTCACTTCCAACTTTCGAACATATGTGAATGAAGTTTGCTCCAAAGGATCTTAGGCATTCATAGGAGCTACCTAGAGCTAGTTTTAACAAGTGTGCACCACACCTAACTCACTAGACTCAACTAGGTCAAGCTACCCGTTCATACCCCCCTTCATAGTACGGCCAAAGGAAAAAACAAAGTCCTAAACTACTCTAAGTGTCTCTCCAACTTCAATCGACACTTAGAACTAGTTATCCTTAACCTTGTCGTCCATCCTTTGAAAACCGAAACGATTTCCATCGTAGGGGCATGACAACCTCGATTGCCCAATCGATCTCCATTACCATGACCTAACTTAATTGCCTCTGCAAAACACACGTTAGTCATAGTAATCTTGTATTGACATTAATCACCGAAATCCAACTGGGGGCCTAGATGCTTTCAGCTGTGATCGGACGCTGAGCAGCAGTGACCGGACGCTGAGTGAAGCAGTGATCGGACGCACCGGTGACACTATTCATCGTCATGACAGTATTTTTAGTGTGACCGGACACAGCACAGTGGACGACCAGATGCACAAAGTGCAGCGTCCGATCGAGTCCAGAGAGGTTCTAGAGTGGTGCCTACGTGACCGGATGCATCCGATCGATGATGACCGATGTCGAGGACCAATATTAGGGTACCTAAAGAGGAGGAGCTAACAACCATCGAACACTGACTCATCTGCACAATCAAGAGCGCGACTACACCGCTTACCGAGTCACTTATCATCCGTCCTCCGTGACCATGGGCCCTGCCCCAAGCTGACTCCGCCTCACCCAACGTTCGAGGGCTGGCTCCGCCTCGCCCGACGTCCAAGGGCAGACTCCACGTCGCCCAATGTCTGAGGGCAAACTCTGCCTCGCCCGACGTCCATGGGCTGGCTCTGTCTCGCTCGATGTCCAGGGGCTAGCTCCACCTTGCTAGACCCTTAGGGACTGGCTCTGCCTCACTCAACATCTGAGGGTAGACTTCGCCTCACCTGACATCTGGGGGCTAGCTCCGCCTCACCCGACGTCCGAGGGTAGGCTCCATCTCGCCTGACGTCCGGGAGCTGGCTTCGCCTCGCTTGGTGTCTGAGGACAGACTCTGCCTCTCTCGACGTTCGGCGGCTGGCTTCACCTCACCCAATGTCTGGGGGCTGACTTTGCCTCGCCTGACGTCTAAGGGCTGGCTCCACCTCGCCCGACCCTCAAGGGCTAGCTCTACCTCGCCCGACGTCTGAGGACAGACTCTGCCTCGCCCGATGTCCAGGGGCTAGCTCTGCCTCACCTGATGTCTAAGGATAGACTTTGCCTCGCTCGACATCTGGGGACTGGCTCCGCCTCACCCGACGTCTATGCGTTGCTCTTTCATAACTACGTGCGCAGATAAGGCATGACACTCAAGTCAACCATAATACCGAGGACCATACCCTATATGCCTGTAGGAAAGTACCATCAGGATATGACAAGACAGGCGCTTTAAAGCCCTTCTGGACATGTCAGGGCCCAAACAGTATTGTGGGCGCCAACATTTATCTTACAGTGTTGTGGGCACCACCATTTGCCTCGGGCGTGGATCCTGATGGAAGAATACGACAACCACTATGGTCCAGGAGGAAACTCACATCCTCTATAGTGATGAACGTGCAATCACTATGTCGTCTGCTCCCCATAGGGTCATGGATCAACACCCTGGTCTATCATGTCGCTCGTCGGGGCAGGATGGGACATGACCACTTGCTGATCAAGCAAGAGCATGGCATCATCATCGGACAGACTCTAAGCATAGAGTTATCCCTGGCACCATCTATCGTGTCAGCAGGGCTTGCTCAGAGGAAAAGGAAGACCCGGCACCTTCAAAGGACCTTCTTTGCCTCTGGTTTTTCTTCTTTTTCCCATCTATAACCCCACTTTCCCTTGGTCTATAAAAGGGAAGGCAGGGCACCCCACTAAGGGGATGGATCAAAAGAACACATCACGCATCACATAACACACAGATGAGTAGCAACCAAGCTCTTAGCGTCCTTTCAACCTTTCCATCAGAGACTTGAGACCTGTTCCTCTCTCGCCCGTTTGTAACCCCTACTATGAACCTTTCAGTGCTAATAACACGACCGACAGCCACAAACTAGACATAGGGATATTCTACCCGAACTAGTATAAACCTTGTGTCTTTTAGCACACCATTCAGGCCCAACACGCAATAATACAAATTTACTCGTTGGTGTTTACTCGAAACACCAACAGTTGGCACATCAGGTAGGGGACCTTTGCGCGTTCTGACATTAACATTAGGCCACGGATGGCTAGCTACAATATCAGCTAGGTCTCGGGAGCACACGTGCGCTTTGGGGACCTGGACTTCATTGCCATGGTGGGAGGAGAGTTGACGTTGGCTCACGCCGCCATCCAACCTCTCCCTTCCATCGGCCTCAACTTTAGGAGGCTTGAGCTCCAGCTTGGTGTCTCCCTAGGACCCTAGCCATCCAGGGAAGACCCGTGCCGCCTCGCTTTCTCTAACGCCAATGTCATGGCATGGCTCGCCGGAGGGGAACCCCTCTTCGGAACATCACATACAAAGTGCCCCGACAGTGCTTCCATTTGGTCTTTGCAACACCGTGGCGACCATTAGCCACCTTGTGGCTCAACGCATGGTTCCACCTCCCACGAACGACAAATTTGTGGGGGTGATCAAACACGTCGTGGAATCCTTCCATGACCTCCTAGCCGAGGAGCCAAAATCACCCATTGGCTCTGACTCTAGTAGGGGTAGCCATCACCCCTCTCGTGAATGCTTCATGACGGGTACCCCTAAGGGACACGTCGAAAGCGTCCGCGAGGGGGAGGCTACCCCAACAAATGACCTCGATGACGAAGCCAAGAGGAAGACAGTGGCTCTGCCATGCATGTCGGTGGAGCAATTGAAAGCCCAACACCAAGAGATCAAGGAAGCGCGACTCTAGGTAGAGCAGGAATGTGTGGAGCTCGATCGAAGATCAAGCGTCATGGAGTCGGTGGGCGTGCCCATGCCATGGCCCATGATGTGAACTAGAGGATCATCGCCAACGATGAAGCCCTCCCTCGCTTCACTTGTGCAAGCCAGAACATCACCGGTGTGGCAGCCTTGCTCCATGGTCTTCTAGAGGCCATGACGCCCAAGGACCATCGGCCCACCCTGAGATTCGCATGCTACTCGAGCGTGCGGCGGTGCAGTAGGCCGAAAGCTCATTGTCTCAGCGATGCAAGCTCAATGCAGCTAGCGCATGCCCTCAGAGCACCTCGGTAGGGACACATTGGTCCACTAGGAGCCACAAGGAAGTAGGCAGCACACCACAGTCTCGGTGCGCCAGCATCTCAGCCACAACCATGACACATGCAACACCCTCAACGCCCATAGACGTGCCTACGATGACCTAAGAGAGGGAGCCAGACGTGGCTATCATCCTCGTCGTGGCAGACGCTACGATAGCGGCAAGGATCGAAGCTCGAGCCCTAGCCAATTGGGGCCTCAGGCCTTCGGCCATCACATCCTCAACGCTGTTTTCCCACCTAGGTACCAACCACCAACCAATATCCCGAAGTACTCTAGGGAAACAAAGCCTAGACTATGGCTCAAAGACTATCGACTTGCCTACCAAGCCAGTGGAGCGGATAATGATGATTTCATTATCCACAACCTTCCACTGTTCTTGGTTTATTTGGCATGAGCGTGGTTGGAACACTTGTCGTCCAACAGAATCTAGAGTTGGGCAGACTTGAAGGAGATCTTTGTGGGGAACTTCTAGGGCACATACAAGCGCCTTGGGAACCCATGGGACCTCAAGAACTATCGATAGAAGGCTGATGAAACCCTCCATGGGTACATCCGGTGCTTCTCCCGATAGTGCAATGAGCTACCTAATGTCGTCGATGTCGATGTTATAGGAGCTTTCCTGTCTAGGACTACCTACAAGTCTCTGGTTCATAAGCTGGGACATAAGGGCCTGCGAACCACCAAGGAACTCCTAGACATCGCCACCAGCCATGCCTCAGGATAAGTAGCGGTCGGAGCGATCTTCGATCTTCTTAATGGCAAGGCAAGGCGGGATGAGGGCACCGATGAAGGCGCCTCCAATCGTTCTGCCAAAAGGAAGAACAAGAAGCAATGGTGTGAGGGCTCGCTCGTGGCCGCTGCTGACCACAAGGGTGGTCAGAAGCCTATGGTGGGCACTCCGAACCATTCTAAAAAATTACTCGAGAGGCCATACCCGAACCATGCCTTTCTAGTTAAGCATCTATACAAGGACTACAGCCTAATGAGGCGGTTCTTGTTCGGAGGCTCCAACATAGGGGAGCATGGGAAGGACCTTGACCCCACCATGAACGACATGGAGGGGAAGGACGGTGGCTTTCCAACACTAGACGGTTGCCTCATGATCTTCATAGGTTTGGTAGCCTATGACTCCAAACGTTATTAGAAGGTCACATGCCACGAGGTCTATACGACCGAACCAGCCACACCTGCCTTCCTCTGATGGTCAGAGTCTACCATAACCTTTGATTAGACCGACCACCCAGAGAGCGTCCCACATCTAGGGAGATATCTGCTCATGGTCGACCCGATCGTCGGCATGAAGCGGCTCACTAAAATACTAATGGATGGAGGCAGTGGCATCAACATCTTGTATTCTAAGACGCTCGACGAAATGGGCATCGATCGGGCACACATCTGCCCAACCAGAGCACCTTTCCATGGCATCATGCTTGGAAAGCAAGCCATGCCACTTGGGTAGATTGATCTGCCCGTTACCTTCGGGGATCTGTCTAATTATAGGATGGAAACTCTCACCTTCGAGATGGTTGAGTTCCCTGGAACCTACCACTCCATCCTAGGATGTCCATGCTACGCAAAGTTCATGGCCATCCCCAACTATACCTACCTCAAGCAAAAGATACCAGGCCTTGGTAGGGTCATCACCGTTGGCACCTCCTTCCAGTGTGCCTATGAGTGCGAGGTCGAGTGCTACGATCACACCGTAGCAATCGTCACCTCCGAAGAGCTCGCCGCCATCAAGAAGGAGGTCACCGAAGAAGCACCCAACCCCAAGAAGTCGACTGGGTCTTTCGAGCCTATAGAGGGCTCTAAAGAGGTCCTCATAGATCTCAGCAGCCCCGATGGCAAGGTGGTGCGCATTGGCACCGTGCTTTCCTCTAAATAGGAAAACGCACTTGTCGACTTCTTCTGTGCCAACAAAGACATCTTTGTGTGGAAACCCTCAAACATGCTAGGCATCCCGAGGGAAGTCACCGAGCACACCATGAAGATCCATTTAGGCTCTAAGCCAATGAAACAATGCCTAGGTCGCTTCGATGAGGGGAAACGTAGGACCATCAATGAAGAGATCATAAAGCTTTTGGTGGCCAGATTCATCAAGGAAGTGCACCACCCAGAGTGGTTGGCCAATCCTGTTCTTGTACAAAAAAAGAGTGGGAAATGGAGGATGTGTATTGACTATACGAGTCTCAACAAAGCATGCCCAAAGGGTCCATTTCCTTTATCACACATGGACCAGATAGTTGATTCTACCTCAAGGTGTGAAACCCTCTGCTTCCTTGATGCATACTCTGGATACCATCAAATTGCGATGAAAGAGTCTGACCAGCTTGCAACATCGTTCATCACCCCCTTCGGATCATTCTGCTATGTCACAATGTCATTTGGTCTGAAGAACGCTGGGGCTACATACCAGCATTGTATGCTTAGGTGCTTCGGGGACCTCATTGGGCAGACCGTTGAGGCCTACGTTGATGACATCGTGGTTAAATCCAAATAGGCCAACCATCTCGTCGCTGATCTTGAGCAGACCTTTGCAAAACTCTGAGTGAACAGCATCAAACTCAATCCCGAGAAGTGTGTTTTCGAGGTCCCGAGGGGCATGCTGCTTGGTATTATTGTCTCTGAGCGTGGCATCGAAGCCAACTCAAAGAAGATCTCAGCAATCATGAGGATGGGCTTGATTTAGAACATAAAGGGGTATAGCGGGTTACGGGGTGCCTTATCGTGCTTAGTCGCTTCATCTCATGCCTCAGCAAATGAGGTCTCCCCCTTTATCAATTTCTAAACAAGGTCGATCACTTTGAATGGACATCCGAGGCCAAGGAAGCACTTGACATGGTTAAATAGCTCCTGACAAAGGCCCCAATCCTGGTTCCTCCCACTAAGGGAGAACCCCTTCTGCTCTACATCGTGGCCACCACACAAGTAGTTAGTGCTGCCCTGGTAGTGGAGCGGGAAGAAGAGGGGCATGCCCTCAAAGTATAGCGCCCTATGTACTTTATCAGCGAGATCCTATCTGACTCGAAGACCTGCTACCCCCAAATCTAGAAACTTTTATACGCTGTCCTCATCACTAGGAGGAAGCTACGCCACTACTTCGAGTCACATCCAATGACGGTTATGATGTCCTTCCCCCTTGGTGAGGTCGTCCAAAACTAGGACGCCACGAGGAGAACCACAAAATGGGCGCTCGAGCTGATGGGTTAGGGCATTGCGTATGCCTCCCGAACAACCATCAAGTCCTAGGTGTTGGCTGATTTTGTCGCGGAATGGACTGAGGTCCAAATGCCACCAGCGGTCGTTGATCAAGAGTACTAGACAATGTACTTCGATGGCTCGCTTATGAAGAAGGGTGCCAGCACAAGGCTGGTCTTTGTATCGCCCCTTAGGATACACATGAGGTACATGGTCCATCTCTATTTCCCCTCCTCCAACAACATAGCCGAGTATGAGGCGCTCATCAACGGCCTACGCGTTGCCATCGAATTGGGCATCTAACGCCTCAATGTTCGAGGGGATTCCTAGCTGGTCATCGACCAAGTCATGAAGGAGTCAAGTTGCCACAATGCCAAGATGGCCACGTACTGCCGAGAAGTCTGACGGTTGGAGGACAGGTTCTATGGCCTTGAACTCAATCACGTCCCGAGGCATCTCAATGAGGCAGCTGACGCGCTTTGCGAAAGCTGCATCTAGCCGAGAGCCGGTGCCAATGGGTGTCTTCGCCAGTGACCAGCACAAGTCCTTGGTTCGCTACAAGGAGTTAGAACAGGGTGGTGATGGTCAGTCCAAACTCGGCCCAGGGAATGAACAACCATTGGCTAAATTCAGCTCTGAAGTCATGGAGCTCGGAGAGGATCCAGCGATAGAGCCTGACACTCTAGTCAATTAGAGAATGCTCTACCTCAACTACCTCCTCTGTGACACACTACCAATAGACAGGACATAGGCCCAATGGCTTGCACGTCGTACCAAGTCCTTTGTTCTTGTGGAGGGTGACTCTACAAGTGAGGCCACACCAGGATCCTATAGTGCCGCATCCCCTTCGAACAGGGGAAGCATTTGCTGAGCGATATCCATGGTGGGGTCTATGATCACCATGCCGTGCTCCGAACCCTAGTCAGAAATGCATTCTGATAGGGCTTCTACTGGCCTACCACGGTAGCCGATGCCGAGCAAATCGTACGCACCCACGAAGGGTGCTAGTACTATGCTCGGTAGACTCACCTACCGCCCCAAGCACTCCAGATGATCCCCATCACCTGACCATTCATAGTCTGGGGACTTGATCTGGTTGGACCACTCAAAAAGGCACCCAGGGGCTACACCCACTTGCTGGTCACCATTGACAAGTTTACAAAATGGATAGAAGCTTGGCCGATCTCCGTGCTCAAATCCAAGCAGGCCGTGCTATTCTTCCTCGACATCATCCATTGCTTCAGAGTCTCGAACTCCATCATCACGGACAATGGCACATAGTTCACTGGGAAGAAGTTCCTCTAATTTTGCGATGAACATCACATCCGTGTCGACTGGGCCTCCATAGCACACCCCAGAACGAATGGGCAAGTGGAACATGCAAATGGCATGGTCCTATAAGGCCTCAAACCTAGGATCTTCAACCAGTTGAACAAATTCGGTGCATGCTGAGTCGCCGAACTTCCTTCAGTACTCTAGAGCCTGAGGACAACCCCTAGTCGAGCCACCAGCTACACGCCCTTCTTCATGGTCTATGGTTCCAAGGTTGTCCTCCCAACCGACCTCGACTATGGAGCGCTAAGGATTAGGGCGTACGCTGAACAGGGAGCCAAGGCATCCCATGAGGACACCATGGACTAGCTGGATGAAGCTCGTAATGTCACCCTCCTCCATTCGACCAAGTACCAGCAAGCGTTGCGACGGTACCACAGCTGACGAGTGTGGGGTCGGGCCTTCAGCATTGGGGACCTGGTCCTCCACCACAAGCTCTCCCCACCATGGGAGGGACTATATGTCATCATGGAGGTACTCTAGCCAGGCGCCTACAAACTGAAAACCATCGACGGCAAGGTCTTCACCAATGCCTGGAACATCGAGCAACTACATCACTTTTAACCCTAATAAATGCACACTTTTTACATATCAGTTTCATTATCAAAACTCCCCGATCCTTCTTGACATTCGATCCCAGCAAATACCAGGGGGTCGGGCCTCACCTAGGGGCTAATATAAGTACATTTATCCTACAAAAATTTTCTATGCCTGCCCTCTATACGTTAAGTCCTAGGAGATGGGTTTTCGGGAAAAAGCTCTGAGTAAAACTAGGCGGACTACGAGAAACCTATGCCCCAGCGGCTACAGTGCCTTTGCTCACTGGCGTGATCAGAGCTATCTCACCAGCACTCCCAGCCTTTATGACCTCAACTATGGGAAGGGCCGGAATACACTAAAACCTGTTTTATAAAAAGAGGGAGAAGAGCTAAAAAACCATTTGCTATAACAAAGAGCTCGTCCATTTTTGCACAAATTCAACGCTTGGCCTATTTACCTAACTAAATTCTTGCTCGGAATATCCTCATCCTCTATTTTTGCAGGGAAATCTTGTCTCAATAGGTAACACAAGTCGATCGTATGGCTTGACCACTAACAAGAAACGGATAAGGAGCAAGCGGGGTCACGCTCATATTAGGGGGAAGCTTTCTGTACTCACTACACTTACCATCAAGGTAAAACCAGTGCCCAGGTCAATTGGACAGCTCAAGACCGCTGCTAAAAGATAAGCATTCTCACTTGCTTACTTTACGTATTAATTTCATTACCGAGCTTTTGACCCTAGCAACGGCAGAGGGTTAGGAATTGCTCGGGGGCTAGCGAGAGTGTCTATTCGCTAGACATTTTCTTTGCCTGGTCCCTCCTTACGTTTAAAAAACTAGAGGCACCATGTGTGGGCACAAACCTTGAGTAGGCTTGGTCGGACCGCTAGGACCCTATGCCCCAGCGGCTATGGCGGCGAGGTGGTCCTAGATTTTCTTCTTGTCTTTCTTTGGGACTCCCTACCTCCTCCACGATTCTAGGACCTCTTCGATGAGGCACCGGTGAACTCTGGTAAGGGGGTGGCTGCGTCATTCTTGACGTAGAACCAATGCGAATGCCACCTGTTGTTGGAGGTTGACAGACGCATCGGCGGATACTCATTGACGTAGTTGTTGCAAAGCTGAATGTTGGCATATGCCATTGGCACGCTTAGCTCCTGCTTCTTCTCTTGTTTCTTTAGGAGGGTGATGGCGAAGAAGTACTACCACAGGTCAAAGTGGGGAATAATTCCTAGGAACCTCTCACATAGGGCGACGAACGCCGCAATGTGCTGGATTCTGTTGGGATTAAGATGCTACAGCTCTACCTTGTAGTAGTATAGCAATCCACAAAGAAACTTGTGGGCAGGGTGCTGAATCCCCGCTCATGGAAGTGAGTGAAGGATACGACGTAGCCATCGAGCGGCGATGGCGTGTCCTCATCGCTAGGAAGCCGCCACAACTCGATGGCGGTCCATGCGCAAAGGAGACCACAGCGAACGAGGCCCTCTAGGCACAGGAGGGTGATATCAGAGCGGCAACATGGCTCCATTGGAGGATTGGAGTGGTGGATGTGAATTCGATGATGGCTAAAACGCAGATGCAGGAGGCTTACGTGATTGGCGGTGGAGGTTGTAGATGTAAAGGCAAGGAGGCAATGTATGAAACCCTAGGGGCGAACCCTTTGGTTTTATAGGGGCAACGGATGCGAGGAAGGCAACCATCCACCTAGATCTCTACACTTGCCATGATTCACCACCATGACACCACATGGGATATGCGCCCCCAATCCCTATCCTTTTCCTCTAAAGTCATGCCTAACATTTTGCCTCCCTAGGCAGACTAGGACTCTTTACCAGCAAAAGGATACAGGTCAAAAAGCATTCCTCTAGCCCAGCTGGGCCCAGGAGTTTAAGGGCTGGCCCATCAACAGTTTTGATGGCTGTCCCAAGGCACCCTTATGACAAAGGATGGGCCCGAGATTGGCCAAAACTCAGGCACACAAGCTTCACGGGAGTCTTGGCCCATGATCAAGTCTCAGCCGGGCTAACACTGATCGGATCCCCATGAGCAGGATGTCAGGATCCAAATTGAGCTATTCGGCTAAACAACCACCAAATCTCACGACCATACCCACGAAGGGTCCGACCTCGGTGAAGAAGAAATCACATCGTCAAGGCATGCCATGGGCAACAATGGAGGGCTAGGGCCCTCAGAATCCTCTCTTTCAGAAAACCCTTTGAAGGAGTACTCAATTCCTCCATAGGTTTGGGGGCTACACCCACCGGGTGTGCTCGCGCGCACCCGCTAGCAAGTCAAAAATCCCCCAGGCAATTCTGCTCGAATCGCCTGGGGGCTCGGGGGCTACTGTCGGGGACCAATATTAGGGTACCCGAAGAGAAGGAGCTAACAACCATCGAATGCTAACTCATTCGCACAATCAAGAGCATGACTACATCGCTTACCGGGTCACTTCTTGTTCGTCCATCGGGACCATGGGCCCCGCCCCAAGCTGACCCCGCCTTGCTCAATGTCTGGGGGTAGGTTCCGCCTCGCCCGTCGTCTAAGGGTAGACTCCACATCACCTGATGTCTGAGGGCAGACTCCGCCTTGCCCAACGTCCAAGGGTTGGCTCCACCTTGCCCAACATCCGAGGGCAGACTCTGTGTCGACCGATGTCTGAGGGCAGACTCCGCCTCGCCCGATGTCCGGGGGCTGGCTCCGCCTTGCTCGACATCCGACGGCAGGCTCCGTCTCACCCGATGTCCGGGGGCTGGCCCCGCCTTGCTCGACGTCTAAGGATAGACTCTGCCTCGCCCGACGTCCAGGGGCTAGCTCCGCCTCTCTCGACGTCTAAGGGTAGACTCCACCTCGCCTGATGTCCTGGGCTAGCTCTGCCTCGCCTTGTGAGATCACACCAACCGCATTAGTGGTGTGGCTGTCACCGTGTACCAAAGGGAACAAGACCCACAACGGTTCGGCCGAAAGCTTGATAGTGAAGATGGTGGGAGCGGTCTGGGAGAGGCTTGCTGGAAGGCACACTAGAGACCCACTTGCTCGTGGGGAAGGCCCGGGGCTATCCACGGAATTACCCGATCAAAAACTTGGCCCTTGTGAGGGATTCCTTGCGAGGGGCTCCAACGAGAACTAGGGGGAAGCTTGTATGCTTTTTGATACCTCGGTAAAAATACTAGAGTCATTGACGAGAGTTTGTATATCTCTATCTTACTCTTTAGCTTCCGCATTTATATTATTTGCATAACTCATTTTGTGGTAGAGATAGCAACACACTAGCAAAACCGTAGTTGCACATTTAGATAGTTTATCTTTTGCATAGGTTTTGCTAAGGTTAGAAAAAGAGGCCATAGTTGAGAGCTAGAGTTTTAAATTGCCTAATTCATGCCCCCTCTTAGGCGTCACGGTCTGCTTTCACGATACATATGGCATGGCTGCATGTTTTGGTCATGCCAGGGACTTAGACGTGGCCAAACGGATTAAATTCAGAAATAAAAAACAATGGAACTATTTTAAAAAATTTGATTTTAAAAAAGGTTAAAAATAAAAAAAACCAGGTGGGAGCTTCTATTGATTTTTCTCTCAGGGGAGCACATTATATTCTGCATCTAATAATTCTTAGTAATTTGGTGCTATACATGGTATTTGAGTACTTGACATCAAAGATCAAACATGTAACACCCTAGGTGTTAAGCATGTATTTGGCACTGGCATTGTATGAGCACAAGTATCATTGATCATTCATGAGCATGAGCATCTCAAAATTTATCTCTATGATTGCTTATATCATATGTGTTTGTTACTAAATGCTTTACATGTGCTAGGGTTTGCATGTGACCAATGTATAAAATTTTTGTGGGACCCTAAGAGTACCTTTAACATGTTTAGAATGCCATTTGGAACAACTTTGGTATTCATGACTTGGACCCAATTGGCCCCTAAGTCATGGTTATAGTGTAAGTTATCATTTTCAAGTTGCATGATTGACCTAAGTTGAACTATATCATAGAGTGTTAGCATGGTAGTGCACACTTAAGCAAAGTTATAGTACTTGACTAGAGTAACAACTTTTATTTTTGGGTCAAGACTTGATTCAGTGCATAGCATGCTCAAAAACAGTCCACAAGTAGCAATAGAATTATTGTTTTTGACTTTGAAAATTTGGTTTACCGTTTCAATGAACTTGTGTTTGATGCGCTGTAGTTTGTAAACTAGGCCGATCTAGACTAAACTCATTTAATCAAAGTTGTAGATCTTGTGTAGCTTTACAATTCTTGTTAAAGAAGTTTTTGCAAAGGATGAACAATTTAGGAGTAACGATCGCGTGAAATTGCTTTGTCAATAGTGTTCATCGGGGCCTGATGTCGTTTCGATGCCGGTGCAAGTGGACGACCGAGGGTAGGCTAGGCGCGCCGCGTGGTGGCCGTACGCTGGCACCAGCCTAGTTGGTCAGGCCAGCGTGGAGGGATAAGGCGCGTGCCTCTATTGCTCGCTCCATTTCACCCTCGCACCCCGCTCTCTCTCGCCCACGCTAGAGCAAAGCGGAGCATCACACCATCATGCCATCGCCATCACTCCGCTGTGCCCACTCGCCGCCATCATTGCACCATCGCCTAATCCAGCTTGCCAGCAACTCTGCCATCATCACCTATTCCACCCCGACCTGTTAGCCCCACTTGTCGAGCCTAGGTAAGGGCGCATTTCGCTTCACCGCCACCACGCCATCACTGGAGCATGACTACGTGCTCGGCTTACCATAGCCACGCCATTCCACCGTAGCTCCTATCCTCCTCTTCTCCGATGTATAGCCGCTTTTGTGGTCAATATGCTTTGGCAGGAACTAGGTTTGAAGTTATTGCGTGGTCGTGCGGGAACACACTGTCGCTCTCGCCGTGGCCGCCATGGCCGTGAGCTTGAGCTCACCGTGGCCAGCCGTCTCGGGTCACTCTAGTCCTCGTACTTAGTCGTCTCTACATGGCCTTATGACCTAAATCTAGTATGCTACAGGGAGACTCCTCTCTCACCATCGGCTAGCCGGAATAGATAGCCTCGCCACAGTGCATTATGCGCCGCCGCTTGGCCATGCACATGGCCAAGCTTTTCCACTGCGTCACCATGGCCTAATCCTCGTCGTAGTGCTGCGCCAGGCCACTAGGATGGAGTAGCCGTCCTCACTGGCGCATGTCATGGTCAAAGATGGCTGGCGCGCCACTGCATAGCTCTGCCATGCCGCCATCACCGCGGGCGAGGGTGCTCCAGTGCACCACCGGTCCATCGAAGGATACCACTGGGTGTGGGAGATCACGGGGAACACGTTGGTGTCACTGTCGTCGCCGGTGACCTCACTACCGGTGAGATAACGCTGGCCAGAGCACCTCCTCTACTCTGGTATCACTGACACGTGGGTCCTACTGACCAGCGAGCCCCATCTGTCAGTCTGTATAGTGATTGATTTCTTATTTGTTTTCACAGATTTGAATGCATGTTTCAAAAATTCATATCTAGAGCTAGGAGTGTCCAAATAGGATGAACCAAATTTTGTTGGATTCATCATGAAGTGTAGTATTTGATAAAAATATGCAATGCATTGTTTCTGGTATTTTTCTAGGAGAATAAAATGGAGCTAGTTAAATATTTTTTAAATGGTTTCTATCTTGAAAAATGCATAACTTAGCTTGGTATGTGCAAAAATTATGATTATAATTTTGTTGAGTTTGTATTGACATGCCCTAGCTAGGAAAAATACTAAACTTACAGTAAACTTGATTGGAGTAGAGTCTTTCTATTTATCTTTTAATAAATGGTGTTTTTTGAGGAAATTCATAAGGATAAAAATAAGTAACATATTGCCATGCAAATTTTTGTAAAGTGTTAATGGGTTTTAGGGAAGCTAAAAAAATATGAAATCTATTGCTTGACATTTTTCAATAGGCTAAACTATTTTTGCTAAAATAAACCTAATGAACTTGTCATTTTTGTATAGAGGGCTATATTTATCCAATTAGCATGAAATTTTCACGGTAGACTTTTCGGGTCGTATGTATGCTACTGTAATTTTCTCAAAATTTATGAAGCAATGGAAATATTTATCTCATAAATCACCTTATTATATAAAGAAATTAATAAAGGTATCTGCATGATCCTTTGTCTCTTATTTTTTTGTTTATGACGGGTAAGTCTAGCTGAGTACCTTTTTATACTCATGGTTTATTTTCCTATTGTTGTAAATAACATGATGTATCACGGCTACTGTAAGCACTGCTTTGCTCCTGCAGTGGATGAGGAATAAGACCATGGGCATGGTCATTCTATATATCATCGTACCCTTGTGCTTTTGGTTGGAGATGACTATGAAAAATGGCTATGTATCTAAACTACTGTTGATGTCCTTCAGAACTACTGTTATTGTAATAACTGTGATAGAACTCCGATGTATAACAAACTATTTATGAACTTGTTGTAACATATAACTTGTATGTTGAATCATATACGTTCTTGGCTTGTATGTTGATTGATTCGAGATCTTTCGTGATACTCAATGAACTACCAGATTTATATAAGCTCGTGTGATGAATTGACAGCCTTGATGGTGGTTATTATACTTGTACTCTTATAAATTGGACGGTCCTGTTACAAAACAAGCCCTTTATATACATGACAAGACAGCCTCAAGTCTTTACAAAGTACTCATGAACAAAAAAAAACTACGGCATCCAACCATCGATTCAGCTGTCTGTACGCTCCACGATGTGTGGTGTCTGCGATGCCGCCCCTCTGGCCGTTCTTCCAATTAACGAAGTTTAACAAAAAAAGAAAAAAACTGTGGCCTCACTATGCTATCACCCATTGTCTGTAGTCTCGACGACTTTGACCCTAGGCTCTAAAACAGCTATCAGGACTATAAAAACGGATCAGATACGAACGAATATCAATGATATTGCATTTGTTTTCATATTTGTCTGAATTCAGATTCGAATACTGATAGCATCAATCATGCCGAATAGGATACGATTGAATATCGACATCATAAACATGCGATTTAAGTATTCGGATACAGATACGGTATCGGATATTGAATATCCGGACTCGGATACTCAGATACGGACAGATCTGAACATCTTTAAACGGATTCGGTCTCGAATACAGTCGGAAAATATCCGTACCGTTTTCACCCCTAATCAGACTCATGAGTGGTACAACCCACCTGCATCCAAATGTCACCCTTGCCCTCCCATCAATGTACAGGGTACCAAAGGCGATTAAGCCATACCTTGTAGGAATGTTGACAATGGTGGTGAGGAGAAAAACACCCCAAAGGAGTAAAACCTCACGAGCAACAAAAAAAAAAGTTGCTCTTGCCTTCGATCAAAATTTACATCCATTTCAATGGAGCTTACAACCAAGGTCCCCACCCTGGAAACATTTGGCACAACCGATCAACATCCACAGCGTCCTGTATGAGTTGTTGGACCTAAAAGGCAAACATAAACTTTACTTTTGTAACAGAAGTATAAATAATAAATTTATAAAGATCTTAATGCTTCAGTATAACGAAGATAAAACCTGGCCCTGCACACTTCTCATCTCGCCATCTTCATATCCATCCAACTTCTGTTTAACACGGAGTATAGCACGAGCTGCATCCTTATTGCCCTCACAAGCCTCTTGGGAGTCATCCAAACATGAATCAGTATCATCTGTTTCCTGCAAAAAAAAAAGGTTTAAAGGGTTGCCAGCAGGAGAATTCTACGTACAGTATATCTGTGTTCAACAGTATGGTCAACGACCACTGCATTTCCATTTTTGTAGTCAGATCGGGTCCTTTAGCCTAGCCTAAACTTGCATATTATGACAAAAAGGGATATTGTTGTTGTTTATCAGGTCCTTAAATTCGCTTAGCATGGTGTGAGTACATTTGGTGAGAAGAAAGCAACACATCCATAATACTGGCTGCTACTGGTCGCACTCGTTACCTGTCAAGTCCTAACAGGCATACCAGCAATTTCAGTTGTATGGACCAAGATGTGCTATGAGAAGAAAATAACTTAAGCAAATGTTTGTAGTTACCTTTTGACGCTGTAAGGCTTTCAGTGGTGAGAGTGCCCATTTATATAGAGGATCATGAACGAAAACCTGACACATTCGGTCCAGTCTCAGGAGGAGCTAAAGTATTGAAGTCTCTTAAAATTATGGAGAAGATTTGACAGTATACATACTTCAATAATAGTGAGCAATGCTTCTTTATTTGCCCTCATGACAGAGAGAGTTTTCTCACAACATCTTCTGAACACACCTTCAACACCAGTAACACCCATGCCATCTATAATATCCCTTGTCAACCGAAATGGAACCTACAAGTAGAGCCAAAAAAAAGTGTTTTACAAAGGAAGAACTGGCAATTGATATTCACAGAAGTTCAGGAACATAGAATGTGATGTTCCATCACATACCCGCTCAGGTGTTTTAAGCATGAGACCCTGTTCAAATGCAACACCAAGATCAATGTGTACAACCTCAGCTGTATCTTGGTCGATGAGAATATTCATGGAATGGCGATCCCCAAGACCGACGATATATCCTACCTGAATCCATGAAAAACAATAGGCAACATACAGTAAGTCTCAGTAGTCTGTGTAGCTCCAGACAATGACTCAAGTCGCACTTAGACTACTAAAAGAAATTACCATCGAGCTTGCTGCTACACTCCTTGTGTAAGCAAGTCTACTTTGGAACCAATCTGCAGGCAGCAAGAATCTCTCAAGAAAGAAGTGGTGCATCACAGGCCTGGTTATTGTAGAAAAAAGGGAAAAATAATAGTTAGAGAAACACTAGATATGATTTTCATGGACGCATCATGCATGTATGTACATGTTGGATCGTTGGCAAATGGAAGTAGAGATCAAGAAAGACCTAAAGTTGTTGCAGATTTTAAGAAATGCCCTCCTTTTGTCCTTTTCCTACAAAATATAATTCCTTCAAATTGGAAATATATTCATCACTCTATTAGAAAAAATAGAATACAAAACCTCTACAACACGTGGACATACACTCATCAAGTACTCTCTGCATTGAAGATATGTCCAGTCCCCAATTCCATATCGTCCATGTGCTCCACCAGTTCTAGTACTGTATAACCCCAAGAAAAAGGCAAATAAATATGAAAAATTCAGAATATTCAGAATATAATTTACATATAAAAACTGAGATCATGTATACAGAGACCTCCCAATTAGATAATCGCCAAGTGGAACAGTACCATTTACCCATTCAACAACACCAGCACTTGGGGTGAAAGGAACAACCTGAGTTAGAGGAGAATGTAGTCAGAAATTTATCACAACATTCAAAATGAGCATGGCAGTATGGTTGTGTATGAATGTATGATTCATAAGGTTTTCCCAACATTACAAGTTCCATTACGTAGAAGAGGTGCCCTTACACATTTATTCTAATTGTCCTGAACAGGCTACAGATTCATAGGTAGTGACTGCCTACCTAGCATTATGCTAAATCTTTACCAGGAAGATAAGATGCCACAGGAAATAAATTAAATGGAAAAAATGCAAATCAGAAGTTAGAAGTTAAAATTGTGGAAGTAATAGAAAGAAAGCTCAGAAACTATTGTTGACGAGGGGAGAGTGGGCAGCAATAAAATAATCTTCATTTTTTAACTCTTTCTAATCTAATGTTTAGAAAGTCCTCCCCATCTATTAAAAAAACATTTTATGATGGATAAGTCTCTGTGCTGCTTTGTGGGGCTGTTGGCTGTACTGCTGCCACAAGGAGGGGACTGCTGTTGCTGCCAAGTGCCAAGGACAGCACAGCACCCTTAATTAGCATCTTAGCATCTAGGACAGCATCTTAGAGGACAGCATATTAGGACAGCATATTAGCATCTTAGACTAGCATCTTGGCATATGCTTGGCTGCCTAGCAGCTATAAATATGTAACCCCAACCCCTCAGGTTGGTATGGCATTTGTGTGAGCTTGTGTGAGAAATAGACAAGAAAATTGCCCCAACTCCTAGTGTCATCCTCTCTCGATGAGAGTAAGAATTCTCCTACTACCAAGAGTGAGAATTCAGCGACTAACAACTGGTATCAGAGCCGTATTATCCTGTAGCCTGAGCATCTCTTGCTCATCTTCTCTCCCAGCCCCACAACAGCCCCATCTGTTGGCAGCAGCAGCTCCTCCGGCCGCTCCTGTTCACTCCTCTCCCAGCTCGTCTGAAGCAGCCCTCTCCCCACGCAGCAGCAGCCCGGTAGCGCGTCATGTCCGCAGGGCAGTCTCAGCGCTCGGTCGCCTCGAGCACGTGGCGTCGGCAGGAGGCCGAACTTGCCGCGGCAGAGGAACGCGAGCGAGCGGCGGCAGAGACCGCTGCGGCGGCGGCAAGGGCGTCGAGGCTAGCAGCGGCGGAGCTGGCAGCAGCCAGAGCGGAGGCGGAAGCAGCGGCGGCGGCGAATGCAGCGCGTGCGGCGGCGGCGGAGGTCGAGGCTCTGCGGGGCAGCATCGGCAGCTCCATTTCCGCTGACGACACCGCCGACGCGGACCTCGAGCTGCTAGAGAGGGAGGCAGCGCGAGCGCGGGCGGCGCAGTGGACAGCCGCGCACATCCACGAGCGTGGCGGCAGCCCAGACAGGCGTGGACGCGCTGGCGGCGCTCCTGGAGGAGGCGCGCACGGCGGTGGCGCTCCTGGGGCAGCCGCGCACGCCCACGAGCGCGGCGGCAGCCCAGACAGGCGCGGACGCGCCGGTGGCGCTCCTGGAGGAGGCGCGCACGGCAACGGTGGCGGACGGGTCGATGGAGAGCGCAGCCTTCACAGGCAGCGTGGCTCTCTCCCCGGATCGGTACCGACGGGTCGATGGAGAGCGCGGCCTTCACAGGCAGCGTGGCTCTCTCTCCCCGGATCGGTACCGTGGTTACCACGGGCTCCAGGCTGTTGTCAGGGACGTCGGTCCCGGCGGTGGGTGGCCTACCCTCACCAAGACCAACTATGTCGAGTGGGCTGCGGTGATGAGGGTAAAGCTCCAGGTGCGGCACATGTGGGAGGCAGTCCGGTATGGCGACGTCGACTACGACCTAGATCGACGGGCGCTGGATGCTCTCATCGCTGCAGTCCCGCCCGAGATGCAGTTCTCGCTTACCAGCAAGCGGACTGCCAAGGAGGCTTGGGACGCCATCGCTGCGGCACGCATCGGCAGCGACCGCGCCCGCAAGTCCACACTGCAGGCACTTCGCAAGGAGTGGGAGAACCTGGCCTTCAAGCCAGGTGAGGACGTTGATGACTTTGCTCTCCGTCTCAATACTCTGTTGCAGAAGATGGTGCAGTTCGGCGACGACACCTACGGCGAGGAGAGAGCTGTCGAAAAGCTCTTCCGCTGCGTCCCCGAGAAGTACAAGCAGATGGCTCGCTCGATCGAGTCTCTGCTGGATCTCTCCACGATGTCGATCGAGGAGGCGATAGGTCGCCTCAAGGTCGTCGACAGCGATGAGCCACAGTCCCTCTCGGGGCCCATCACCACTAGCGGGAAGCTCCTTCTCACTCGGGAGCAGTGGCTTGCCAGCCAAGGTGACCGGAGGAAGGGGGAGCCTTCTTCCGCGATAGGCGGCCGCAAGCGTGGCAAGCCGCGCAGAGACGCCCAGGCCGGGGCGCGAGGACGTGCCGAGGGTGATGCCCGCGAAGGCGCCCAGGGCGGCGCCGCCGGCAGGCACAAGCCGGCACGAGACGACACCTGTCGCAACTGCGGCCAGCTTGGCCATTGGGCCAAGGACTGTCGACAGCCACGACGCGGCCAGGCCCACGTCGCACAGGAGGAGGAGGAGGAGCCGGCT
This sequence comes from Miscanthus floridulus, assembly GCF_019320115.1. NCBI lineage: Eukaryota > Viridiplantae > Streptophyta > Magnoliopsida > Poales > Poaceae > Miscanthus > Miscanthus floridulus. The sequence continues at coordinate 24,720,902 of NC_089584.1, forward strand.
CTGTTCATGGCACATGCCAGCATCGAGCTACCTCCAGCGGCACCGGCCGCAGCGGCTCTCCTCCACCTTGACGAGCCAAAAGCACACGCCCTCCTCGGCGACAGCTCCGGCAACGACAAGACTGACGGGTGGTGCCTCGACACCGGCGCCACCCATCACATGACCGGTCGACGGGAGTTCTTCACCGAGCTTGACTCTAGCGTCCGAGGCTCCGTCAAGTTTGGGGATGCCTCCGGCGTAGAGATCAAGGGCGTCGGCTCCATCATCTTCACCGCCGTGTCTGGTGAGCACAGGCTGCTCACCGGAGTCTACTACATCCCCGCGTTGAGGAACTCCATCATCAGCTTGGGACAGCTGGATGAGAACGGTTCGCGCGTGGTGGTTGAGGACGGAGTCATGAGGATTTGGGATCGTCGCCGTCGCCTTCTTGCCAAGGTATCCAGAAGCGCAAATCGACTCTACGTCCTTAACGTGCAGGTGGCACAACCCCTCTGTCTCGCTGCTCGTCGGGACGACGAGGCGTGGCAGTGGCACGAGCGTTTCGGGCACCTTCACTTTGAGGCCCTGAAGCGGCTCAGTGCCACGGAGATGGTGCGAGGCCTGCCGTGCCTCGACCATGTGGAGCAGCTCTGCGACGTCTGCGTGTTGACGAAGCAGAGGCGACTCCCCTTTCCCCAGCGGGCGAGCTTTCGAGCCAAGGAGAGGCTCGAGCTCGTGCACGGGGACTTGTGTGGCCCGGTGACACCGGCCACACCGGGAGGACGACGCTACTTCCTGCTGCTCGTCGACGACCTCTCCCGCTACATGTGGGTGATGGTCCTCGGCAGCAAGGGAGAGGCTGCGGACGCCATCAGACGCGCGCAGGCTGCTGCGGAGGCGGAGTGCGGCCGCAAGCTGCGCGTGCTGCGCACCGACAACAGCGGCGAATTCACGGCGGCTGAATTCGCGTCGTACTGCGCTGACGAGGGCATTCAGCGCCACTACTCCGCGCCGTACAGCCCGCAGCAGAACGGCGTCGTCGAGCGGCGCAACCAGACGGTTGTGGGGATGGCTCGGGCCCTCCTCAAGCAGAGGGGGATGCCGGCTATCTTCTGGGGAGAGGCGGTGGTGACGGCCGTCTACATCCTCAACCGCTCGCCTACCAAGGCGCTCGACGGCAGGACGCCGTACGAGGCTTGGCATGGGCGCAAGCCGGCGGTCTCCCACTTGCGGGTCTTCGGCTGCCTCACATTCGCCAAGGAGCTTGGCCACATCAGCAAGCTCGACGACAGGAGCACTCCGGGAGTGTTCATCGGCTACGCGGAGGGCTCGAAGGCCTACCGCATCCTCGACCCGAAGACACAGCGTGTGCGCACGGCGCGCGACGTTGTGTTCGACGAAGGGCGAAGATGGGCGTGGGACAAGGCAGTGGACGACGGCTCAGCTCCGACGTACGACGACTTCACTGTCGAGTACGTCCACTTCGAGGGAGCTGGGGGAGTAGGCAGTTCTTCTTCGGCGAGCGCGTCTACCCCAGTCTCCGAGCCTCCACCGACCCCGGCACCTGCTACTCCGACAGCACCACGCTCTCCAGCCAGGACCTCGGCTGCGATGAGCTCTTCGCCGACTCCACCACAGCCGGCAACGCCACGCACTCCAGCACCGACAGGCACCACTCCGGGCACGTCTACTCCACCACCAGCTCGTGTAGAGCACGGCCCGGTTGAGCTCGCTACTCCGCTCTCTCACGACGAGGAGCGCGTCGACGCGTACCACGACGGTGAGCCGTTGCGGTACCGTACGGTGGAGAACCTTCTCGGCGACCAGCCGGTGCCGGGACTGGTGCCTCACGACCTGGAGGACCTGGAGGCGCAGTTGCACCTTGCGTGTGACGACGGCGAGCCTCGGTCGTTCGCAGAGGCCGAGAGACACGCGGCATGGCGCGCCGCGATGCAGTTGGAGATGGATGCGGTTGAGAAGAACCGCACCTGGGAGCTTGCTGACCTTCCTCGTGGTCATCGCGCGATCACCCTTAAGTGGGTGTACAAGCTGAAGAGGGATGAAGCCGGTGCCATCGTCAAGCACAAGGCTCGCTTGGTGGCACGAGGTTTCGTGCAGCAGGAGGGGGTCGACTTCGACGACGCCTTTGCTCCCGTGGCACGGATGGAGTCCGTGCGACTCCTCCTTGCGCTAGCTGCCCAGGAGGGCTGGCGTGTTCACCACATGGACGTCAAGTCGGCGTTCCTTAACAGCGACTTGAAGGAGGAGGTCTACGTGCACCAGCCGCCGGGATTTGCGATCCCCGGCAAGGAGGGCAAGGTGCTCCGCCTGCGCAAGGCCCTCTATGGCTTGCGGCAGGCACCGAGGGCGTGGAATGCCAAGCTGGATTCCACGCTAAAGGGGATGGGCTTCGAGCAAAGCCCGCACGAGGCGGCCATCTACCGACGAGGCAATGGAGGTAATGCCCTGCTGGTGGGTGTCTACGTCGACGACTTGGTGATCACCGGCACCAAGGATGCGGAGGTGGCGGCATTCAAGGAAGAGATGAAGGCCACCTTCCAGATGAGTGACCTGGGGCCTCTCTCCTTCTACCTGGGAATCGAGGTACACCAGGATGACTCTGGGATCACGCTTCGACAGACCGCCTACGCCAAGCGCGTCGTTGAGTTAGCTGGGCTCACCGACTGCAACCCAGCTCTCACTCCGATGGAGGAGAGGCTGAAGCTGAGCCGCGACAGCACGACGGAGGAGGTGGACGCTACGCAGTACCGGCGTCTTGTGGGGAGCCTTCGCTACCTCGCCCACACACGGCCAGACTTGGCATTCTCCGTCGGCTACGTTAGTCGGTTCATGCAGCGACCGACGACGGAGCACCAGCAGGCTGTGAAGAGGATCATCCGCTACGTTGCGGGGACTCTCGACCACGGCCTCTACTACCCGAGGTGCCCTGGGGCGGCACACTTCGTCGGGTACAGCGACAGCGACCACGCCGGCGACATCGACACCAGCAAGAGCACGAGCGGGATCCTCTTCTTCCTCGGCAAGTGCCTCGTTAGCTGGCAGTCGGTCAAGCAACAGGTGGTGGCCCTGTCCAGCTGCGAGGCCGAGTACATAGCGGCCTCCACCGCTTCGACTCAGGCGCTCTGGCTCGCTCGACTGCTTGGTGATCTCCTCGGCAGAGACACTAGAGCGGTGGAGCTCAGGGTGGACAGCAAATCCGCTCTAGCCCTGGCGAAGAACCCCGTGTTCCACGAACGCAGCAAGCACATCCGGGTGAGGTACCACTTCATCCAAGGCTGTTTGGAGGAAGGGAGCATCAAGGCGAGCTACATCAACACCAAGGATCAGCTTGCGGACCTGCTCACCAAGCCCCTTGGGAGGATCAAGTTCCTTGAGCTCTGCTCCAGGACCGGGATGGTTCAACTCCCCCACAAGACGACGCACAAGACTTAGGGGGAGAATGATGGATAAGTCTCTGTGCTGCTTTGTGGGGCTGTTGGCTGTACTGCTGCCACAAGGAGGGGACTGCTGTTGCTGCCAAGTGCCAAGGACAGCACAGCACCCTTGACTAGCATCTTAGCATCTAGGACTAGCATCTAGGACAGCATCTTAGAGGACAGCATATTAGGACAGCATATTAGCATCTTAGACTAGCATCTTAGACTAGCATCTTGGCATATGCTTGGCTGCCTAGCAGCTATAAATATGTAACCCCAACCCCTCAGGTTGGTATGGCATTTGTGTGAGCTTGTGTGAGAAATAGACAAGAAAATTGCCCCAACTCCTAGTGTCATCCTCTCTCGATGAGAGTAAGAATTCTCCTACTACCAAGAGTGAGAATTCAGCGACTAACATTTTAGAGCCTTGGCATGGCAAGATTGGGCTACAATGCCAAGGGTCTTGGCGTGGTTGCCCATTTGGCCACACCAAGGCCCATTTGGCCACACCAAGGGCCTTGGTGTGGCAGCCCATTTTGCAAGGATAAGGTTCATGCTGTGACAAAAGATGTTATAGGGAGGAGTCACTTATAAACATTGGATTAAAATAAAAATAGCAATATTTTTTCTTTTTAAAAAACTTGACCAACCTAGGAGAAACTAGGTGAAGAAATAGGCACCCAAATTTGCCTCGACGAGGACTCGAACTTGGATGGTCTGGCGTACATCCACACCACAACCAATTGAGCGGATCAATTCCTTACTAAATATTTTTCTTGATATATTTAATTCAGTAGGTACCTCCCCTACTTATGTGGTACAAAAGAACAAGGCCACCAGTGGTGAGTCCTTCACAAGTGCACTTCCTAATGTGCTTATACATTTTGGGAATAACAATACTAATAAATTTAATGGCACACTAAAGAATGATGAAATTTATGACAAACAATATTTCAAGAGCCAGATATAGAGGAGTTTATCAAATTTATGGCATTCACCGCTACCTTATATGCACGGATTCTCAATCTCCTTTCAGAAGTATCTCGGTGATTTTGCAAGAATGTATTTACCAAACTAAAAAATTGCTCCATCACCTGCAAATGTCATATTGATGTTAAAAATTCATCCCAAAATATAAGTTGCACACAATAGATTCTCTTCTAATAACTCAACTGAGATTCTTCTAGGGAAAATTATCAGATAGCATTCTTTTAGAGGAAGATAACATTACAGGGAAGAGAAGAATAAGCAAACTTGGTGCAACTAAATAGGACATGTGGCTTAGATTGTAATAAAACACCTTTAATAAAAGTTATCATTGGGAACTATAAAACTATTTACCTATAATAAGATTAAATACTAGTTTAGCACGCAAGCATTTGTACTCTATACTCAATAGTGGTTGCAGCTAGAAATTAGGTGTATACTAGCTGCATTAATGCCAATGTACCTATAAGTAATACTAACGAAGACAACAATATCTGTGGCAGTACTGCCAAACGATTAGAAATAATAATAAAATATGGAATATTTCTGTAAAACTCTTGTTATAGAAGGTTGAAAACGAAACTACATAGTTCCATGTTTGCAAAAAGGATAAAAAGGTGCAACTAGAACATTCTCTATAGTAGGTAGAGCAAGCTTTCAAAATCTTTATGCCAAATAATCATATAAATCTAGCTATTAAAATGGAAGAGAAGAACATACAGCATCCTGTCGCAGGTCATCATTTCCAGATTTTGCAAGTTGGCGGTATTTGTTACCATCTGAACCAAAACATTCTATAACTTTGGGAGCATTAATTCCATTCATGATCCTGCCAAGAGAATGGCCACAACACTAAAAATATGAGAAACACAATCTTCAGGAGCAAGTAGCAAGTAATGTGTAAAACTAAAGATCCAACTTACATAACAGAGTCAGCCAACCCAGTGAAATGTGGAAAGGAGCCTTCTTCATAACGACAGCTAGGATCAACAGGAACAGTAGCAGTCACAACTGGAACCTGATGAAGTCAAAGGGAAAAGAAGATAAAATGACGAGTCTAAGTATTTGAAAATTGATTAATAGGCATACAAACAACTAAAGAAGATAAAAGAAATGGAACATAATAAATAGGCAATAAACTCTGCCTACGTTTTTCATTTAAGCATATTTTCATTTATTTTATTCAAACTGTTTTCCACCAATTGAATAGTTCTTTTGATATCACTTGAGATGGTTTGAACATGTCAAATCAAGCATTTTTTATTACTATATCATGTTTCTACTTGAGATGGCTAGTTGATTGGGGATCGTTCTTTCCTCTTCAGGTCGAGTTTTTTTAGCATGCCACTGGCTCTCCTCCATGGAAGTTATTAAGCAAGCAAGATTTAGAGAAAGCCCTGTGCAGCCCATGTCCCAAACCCTGGGCACCACTCTAGCAAAAGATGGCTTTATCTCCAATGATTACCGAGGCACAAACAAGTTCACGAAAGTAAGTTCGCAAGATGTTATCTCACTAGTTCAAGCTGACCAATGCTGCGGGCCTCCCTGGGCAGTGGAATTTTTTTGTTAGTGTCCTGACAATAAGTTAGATGAAAAGATTATGTTAACATTGAGAATACAAAAAAAAAAATCCATGTTCCTGCTTGAAAAGTGAACCAACCTCCTTCTTGGTCTCCAGTTCTGCTAACTTAATGTAGATCTCCACCATTTGTTTCATCTATAAGATGTCCAAATAAGGATCATAAAAATTATAACAGAAAATACATTTGATCCCCTTCAGAGATAAGAACATCTGAATAGAATTTGAAGCAGAACCTGACGAATTAGAGGTCCATGACAGGAAGATAGCTCCTTTAACAAATTTTCAGCAGCAAGCTTCTTCTCCATATCTACAACAAAAGAACTTCTACTTCTTTGCTTGTCTTTGACACGATCACCATTTGCTAGAGCCAAAAGCTGAAAACAAACAAAATAATTATTTCTTAGTTCTAAAAAACAGGAAGAAAAATCTGATATCTGAGATTAAGAGAGACTGAAATTGCCTTGACATGCATAAACTAGACTTACTGGGGACATTATGTTAGATCTAAGCTGAGATGTGCACTCTGAATATTTCAGTCAGATCCTTGGCTCACGTATGACTATTTTCTGCTGCCTTATCCCTCTACTAATAAAATATCTATGGATACAGTTCAACCAAGCTGAGATGTGTATAAGTTTGAGACACAGTGCTTTTTCGTAAACTAATAAAATATCTATGGATACAGTGCTCCTAAGTCAGGATAGTAACGTGAAGAGAGGCAGAGGAAGACCGAAGTTGACTTGGGTAGAGGCAATAAAAGGAGACTTGAAAGGATGGAATATACCCAAAGACTTAGCCTTAGATAGGAGTGCTTGGAAGACAGCTATTCACGTGCCTGAACCTTGATTGCTTCTGTTGGGTTTCAACTCTACCCTACCCCAACTTGTTTGGGACTTAAAGGCTTTGTTGTTGTTGTTGTTGTTGTATATTTGCTCTTAGCATTAGTTGTTAATACTATTGACAAATGCAATTAGTAAACAAAGTGTAAAAACATGGAAGTTGTATTTGATCATGATTTTTCCATATGCATGTAAGATCAACAATTATATTACCTGGAATATTGTATGATATGGGTGATCAACAGCCATTTTCTTCAAAAGAGAAGCTAATGCAATCTGCCACAGAAAACCAATATTGTTACAGAAAATCAATAATGCTGCCATTTTTTTTAAAACCATCATAAAATCAAGTTAAGTATTTTGTTTCTGACTTGTTGCAGCTATACTTTATGTATACTACACTACATACATGATTATGGGCTGATTTTTTTTGAAACATTCCAACATGGTATTTCTGGCTAATGAGGATGCCCGCACCCCAGGATACCAGAGCTGCATTGTTCTATCTGTTACAAATAAAGGGAGACTGAACTGGATGATTCTATTGAGGCCCAATGGGGACTATATATAGAGTACATAGGAGACACAAGAGGAAAACCCTAGACTAGGGAGATTACACTAATATCCTTAACACCCCCTCTTAAATGCAACGTGAAAGCAATACCCTTAACATTATCAATCTACAGAAAAAACAAGATTAAATGATACATGTACCTGGAAGTTAGTTGACCCCTGAGCATCTTTGGAGCTCCCAAGTCTCGAAGCAATTTGATAAACCAGTGGTATGAACTTGTAGGTTTGGACCTACACAACAAAATTGAAATACCACATTTAATGAAACTGACTGAAGTACCAATGCGATCCAGAAATGAAAGTAAAAAGGAAAACCTCTTTTGTTGTTTTCAACATTGCTTTCACAACTTGATCCCTTGAGAAAAGTCTAAACCACAGCGAGACCAACCGGAAAACCTGAAGAGCAAATGTTAATGTAACGTAAATAAAATAAAATTAGGTCCCAACAAAAATATAATAGGGTTAGACAAAAAAAAGTGTAGCAACAGTTAGGAAGAGATGTATGGAATATGGATACCCAAATACAAATCACATACCACTTGTAGGTCATATTTGCCACCAACAACAATGGAACGTTGGTAGCCTTGAAGCGCTAGATTTAAGAAATTATCGCGATCATCCTAATAAGAGAAAACATGTTCAGGAAAGATGAAAATACAAGTTGATTGGACACATTAACTGGGATATGCTGAAGAGCTCTTAATAAGTACAACTAAACAACAAATATTAAATTATGTGCTACGTTTCATTTATGATCGAAATACATAAATGGGTTCCCCTCTAGGGGAATTGTTTTTGTTTTTGGGCAGTTTCTTCTCTAAGTCAAAGATACATAAATGAGTGAGAATTTGGTGCCCCTATGGAAGCCACATGGCTGCACCTCATTTATTAAAACTGCAAGACACAATGCTTCATAAATTACAATACATTTCCAAGCATGTGGTGATGAACATGTAATCCCTATGTTGAATCATCACCTTCATTAGCATTAGTAGTTGCTTCTGCTGTCATACAGGATGGACAGCACCTTACTCTTTTGTTTGACACATAAATTAGGCATGTGTGTACAACAAAGCTTGTAATAGGTCTAGGTTTTGATATAAACTTTTAGAACAGTGAAATGATGTTCATATCAAGGAATTTCCACAAATAGAAATGCACAAGCACAAATTTCAACAATTTGATTTTTGAACGAGATTACTAATCATACATGAACTCATGCATTGTGCATGTGCATGTTACACTTGAGTTGGAAGTACGGCCTTCAGCATGGAGAGTGACATTATTATATTTATTCAGAGGTCATGGAAGTGTAAATTTGATATACACATTGCGCGTGGGTAAACAAATGTGCACACCTGAATCTTCTCTGCTTCTTCTCTGTCAAGTGCAAGTTGTTTCTGTAACTCTTGGATTTTTACCGAGTAATCAGTCTTCACACCCTGAGCAATTGAAAGATTAGCACCAAGAACAGAAGGATTGGAAATGAAGAAACATCAAAAGTTATAGTCATCTACTTGCCTTAGATGAACTTCTCAGTCTTTTAATCAGTGTCTCCAACTCCCTAGTCTGCATTAAATAGAACTTCTGGTAAAAGAACTACAGTTTCAAGTCAAACATTGATTGGAATTGCCATAATAATAAGTGACCTTGTATTTCCTTAATCGCAGAGCTGCTTGCCATTCGTTAGATGAGAGTCTTTCCTCGTAGCTTCTGAACAAACTATATGTATAATGTGCCAGATGGAAATGTGTTCGACACTGCCTGGACATGTACCTTTTATCTGTACTCTTCTCAAATTCAGAGAGATCTACAGAAGGTCTTAAATAGTCCTCAATGATAGTTCTTGAGCTACAAAGTAACCATCATGAAAATTTGCATTATTACATGTGACAAAATGGAAGTAATTCATGACAGACAAAATATGAGGTACCGAGTGTGAATGATTACTTGCTTGATCTTGTTTCAGCCAGCCACTTGCCAACTAATCGATAGACATCTGACAGGTTTTTCTTGTCAGAATGCTTCTGTAGTATGTATTTTCCAAGACTAATAGCCATATCATGCTGCCCTTGAGCTCTGAGCAATTTAGCCTCTTCAAGCTGGAGAGCAAATGTAGAAATATCAGAACATGAACACCAATTGATCATAGGTTACAAACAGGCGATTTATAAGCACAAATATGCTGCAATATTAACACAACTGTGAGGATATCAACTTTGGTCTTCAGGCAAGTTCTTGCTTAAGCAAAAACTGAAATTGGGAAAGGCAGATTAGTAAACCAGCGACTATATCAGCTCAAATAAAGCTCAGATTGGAATATTTCCAAAATCAAACATGTTGCACTATTGTTACTACAGAATAATCAAAAGTGCTGCTCAACCTATTCTCAAAACTTTGTAATGATCCGTCGGCTGGACAAAGAGCTTGTTGAGCTGGCTCGGTGGCTCGTTTTAAAAATCTCCAATTGAACTCATTTTTCATTTAAAATAAAAATGAGTAGATTTTGAGGGACTTTTGACTTCGGCTTGGCTCGTTAAGCTCGGTTTGAAGTTCGGTCTCAAATAATTCAGGAGACCATAATAAATAAGATTATGTCAATTTCAAAGAAAGCTTGAAAAAAGTGCAGTTGGCTCATTATACACCCCTACTCTAATACATGGATTATGGTAGCATTGTAGCAATACAATTCTATGATTATTAATCTGGAACTACATTCCATCTAGAAGGCCGGAACTACACAAGATTCGGGTAGGAGCAAAGCAGTTCCCCTTTAATTCCTATAAACAAAAGCTGTTCCATATGGAACCTTAGAATGAAAAAGCTATCTCATTGACAAAACCCTGGGATAACAAAAGCCTAAAAGTGTGTAGTATGGACGACATAGACAACTACCTCGAGATTGTTGCATGAATTTATTGACCATAACAAAATTTTGACGATACACTAAGGTTAAGAAACTCTTGGGTAATCGAGTACCATCTCTCTCTTTATTGGAAAGGTAAGAACTAATAAATGTATAAACACTTAGGAGAAAGAATGAAACAAAAGATGACAAAATGAAGAAAATAACATCAACTCCATGCATTTGGTAAAATATTGAAAAATTAGTAAGCCTAGAAAATAAACCAGAGGGAATTTTAGAACATTGTACTTGAACTGACAGAACCATAACACAGGAGACTGTATAAGAAGCACACATGACAACTCCATTTACAACAAAATTTCTCACAATGCTAGAGGGCGATAAGAATAGTTTACCAAAATCAAATAGCTACATAAGCCTGCTTAAACATATTATCAATATGGACCTTGGACAAATCAAATAATAGTGCAATAAAATCAAGGAAGAAATCTATTTTTGGCCATCGAACTATTGACTGAGTCCGACATCTTCTATCTTCTATACCTAAATAAGAGACCCCCCACTACAAGATTTTCCTGGCTTCTCATCCATCCACGTCACAGGCCTACCTTCCAGCCTTCCACTGATCCCTCACTTATTAACCACTGCATGTCCCTACTTATTGGCCACTGCGTGTCCCTTGCGCTTCACCTCCTGCCTCTTGCACTCCCAACTCGCCACTGCATCCTCACACTTACCAAGAGTTCAAGATAGACTGACAAATTCTGCTGCCTCCTCATGAAGTACTGCTGCGGCAGCAACCTCTACTCGCTCCACCAGCAGCAGCCCAACAAGCGATTCACCGAGGACGCAGCCAGGTAACAACTCATCATCTCATTCTCATCACTTCACCAGTGAGCGAGGAAGGAGAAAAATCAATTTTTAATGTATCTTTTGAATACAACAACAAAGCCTTTAAGTCCCAAACAAGTTGGGGTAGGCTAGAGTTGAAACCCAGCAGAAGCAATCAAGGTTCAGGCACGTGAATAGCTGTTTTCCAAGCACTCCTATCTAAGGCTAAGTCTTTGGGTATATTCCATCCTTTCAAGTCTCCTTTTATTGCCTCTACCCAAGTCAACTTCGGTCTTCCTCTGCCTCTCTTCACGTTACTATCCTAGCTTAGGATTCCACTACGCACCGGTGCCTCTGGAGGTCTCCGTTGCACATGTCCAAATCATCTCAACCGGTGTTGGACAAGCTTTTCTTCAATTGGTGCTACCCCTAATCTATCACGTATATCATCGTTCCGAACTCGATCCCTTCTTGTATGACCGCAAATCAAAATAAAATGATCTGAATAATGCCTGTTTGACAAATTAATAAATGGTGACAAAATTAAACTTGGTGCAGGTTCTATGCATCAGTGTTGCTTGCGCTTGAGTACCTGCGCATCCTGGACGTGGTGTACCGGGACCTCAAGCCTGGGATCGTGCTGGTCAGGGAGGAAGGCCACGACATGCTCTCCGTGGAACCACTGACCATCACAAGTCCCCAGTTTAATCCTCTGGATTCACTAGCCTTTCGCCTGCGAATAGCTGATCTCTATTCCTAATGTTAGAGTATTTATTTCCTACCTGTATCCTCTATCAATTACTTTGTATCAGCTGCCTCTTGGGTTTCTACCCAGTGTGCTGCCTAGGGACTCCCGGCTTGTTGCCTGGGACTTCCCCCCTCTTAACTCTCTAGCTTAGCCTCTCTCTATATATATGTAACCCTCTTGTAATCTCATCATCAAGTAATCTAAGCCTATTGGCATTCCTCTAGCATGGTATCAGACTAATCACGTCTTGGGCCTTTCATCTCCCGCCCACTCCTCTGCTTCCGCCCCTCCCCCCCGTCCCCTCGGCCGCCGCGCCTCGCCTTGACGGCTGCAGCGCTGATGGCCCCGTGGCCCCTTCGGCTGCCGCGCCCCACTCCGGCGGCTCAACCTCCGGCTCCGGCGGCTCCACCTCCGGCGCCTCGGCAGCTTCCACCGCGACTCTACTTCGCGACGAAGCCCTCGCCGCCGCCAAGACGCTAGAAGAGGAGGCCGTCTCCCTGCACATCGCCAACTCCGAGCGCAGTCAGCAACTCCAAGAGGAGGCTGACCTCCTCAAGTCGGCCGCCGCTGCCCAGGAACGCGTCCGTGCCGCCGCCGCTGCTCTTGAACAAGAGCGCGAGCAGGCTGACGTCCTGGAACAGCAGGCCACTGCCCTCCGTGAGCGTCTTCGCACGGAATCCCTCCGGGACGACGCAACCCTGGACGGCGACGACGACCGCTCCAAAGCTGCAGCCATTGCTCATCTGCACAGCCAGGCTACCGCTGTCCAGAACATCAAGAACTTGATCCCCATCGTTCTTGATCTGCAGTCTTCCAACTACTCCAAGTGGCGCGGCTACGTCCTTCTCATCCTCGGCCGATTCGCTCTGAAGGACCACGTCCTCAGTGACGATTCCCGCTTCGCCGACCCGACATAGTCGCGCATGGACTGTGTGGTTGTCTCCTGGCTCTTCAACACCATCTCCTCCGACCTCTTGGACGTTATCCACGAGCGTGATGGCATCACTGCTCGGGTGGCCTGGCTCGGGATCGAACAACAGTTCCTGAACAATCGTGAGTCCCGCGCCATGCTTCTCGACGCCGAGTTTCGCATCCTATCCCAGGGCACCCTCTCCATCGACGATTACTGCCGCAAGATGAAGAGTATGGCTGATGCACTTGCCGATCTTGGCGAGCCCATCAACGACCGTACTCTTGTGCTGAATGTTCTGCGTGGCCTCAACGAGCGCTTCCAGTTCATGTCGCAGCTCGTCACCCATTAGCGGCCGTTCCCTTCGTTTGCTGATGTCCGCGTCGACCTATGCCTGGCCGAGCTCAACATGGCGCCTCCCTCGGCTCTCATCGCCTCTTCGTCCAGCAAGCCGCCTGCCTCCTCGTCGACACCTCGGCCTGCATCCCCGCGCCCTCCACAGGCCGCCGGGAGGGGTGTCTTCTGGCAGCAACCGTGGCCGGCGTCGTCGCGGCGGCCGTGGCCAAGGAGGTTCGCACAGTGGCTCGCCAGGCGGATCGCAGTGGCCCTCCCTCCTCAACCCATGGACCGGGTCCATCCATATGTGGCACGGGTCCGCCCCCAGTGGTCCTCGCGGTCCACCGCCTCGCATCGGCCCGCCTTCGTCTCCGCAGCAAGCTCTGATGACGGGCATGCCTCTTCCTGGAGCATACTGTCCTCTGGCTCCTGCAGCATACTACCAGGCGCCCACCCAGACGTCCCCTTCTGCATGGTCACCATGGGATCCCCAGTCCCTCGCCAACGCCTTCAGCACCGTCACCCTCACCCCGCCACCAAGTTAATCGCCGCTCAGGTCAAGTGGCTACCACTACCGTCCGTGTAAAACAAGCAGTGTTATTTTGGATTCTCTCCCTCCCTCCTAAGGGTTCCATATTAACACAAAATTTGTTGATTTCCAGGAATATAATTCATAGTCAGCAGTACTTTTTTCTCATGTACACACCATATGCTTGATGAGATGTCTCAGCAATGAAACTACTGTACGACTATAGCTTTTACTTGAGAAAAAGTAGAACTCTTATTAATGTAATAATAATTAGTAGGGGGTTCTATGTGGATTATCAGATCCCAATGAATTGTCTCTGCTGCCCATCAATATAAGAAGAGATCTATAATGTCTTACACCATGAATGCTTTTCCTATACAAAACTACAAAATTTCCATAGCAACACGCGGGGTACCATCTAGCTGGCCATCAAATTCCAAAACCGGATATCTTTGGCCATCAAACTATCGAGGAATATCCTAAGAAGGAAGAAACAAAAGCTCCAAGGAAATAATTACAACTGTGTTCTCTGCAACAACAGCATTGAGGAGTATGCGCTTCATCTGTTCTTCAACTGCCCTTTCAGTCAAGCATGTTGGCAATATCTTGGAATTAGTTGGGATCTCACAAAAGAGTTCTTCCAAATGATGCATCTTGCTAAGATCCAATACCAAAGCCCCTTGTTTATGGAGATATTCATCATAGCTGCTTGGCAAATTTGGAAGCAAAGAAATAATTTCATCTTTGACAGAGGCCGTCCGTCTTTTGATTCCTTGAAAAGTTCCTTCTTTGAAGAGGCTAGTCTTCAGGCACACTGATTTAGTGAGCAAAAGCGCCCAGAATATCTGTTGTGTATAGATGCCTTAGTATAGTTTTTTTTGTCTTGAGCTTGTTTTTTGGTGTTGTTTTGCCTCTCTTGTGAGGCTTCTTTGTACAGTCTTTGTTTTTGTTTAATATAATCCCTACAGTGGGGGGCCTCCCCTGCTGTATTTTCTGCTAAAAAAACTATCAGAACCGAACAAATTAGTTATCATTTTTAGAGATTTAATCATATTTCCATTATCTTTAAAAAAACATATATAGGCAAAGCCACCTTTGAAACCAACCTTATGGCCAAAGTTGTCTGGTTTTGATAGTTCGATGGGCAAAGATATCAGTTTTGGAGTTTCATGGCCAAAATAGGGCTTGGGAGATAGCTGTAGTTTGATGGCCAAAAATAGACTTCTTCCTAAAATCAACACTTGGATAACTCAATTGTAAAGTATGTACCCGTGAAAGGAAATAGGTATTTGGCATAGTGCCCTCATCTCTGTGTAAACAAAGTTCCTTGAGTTCATATAAAGCTGCCGCTGCCAAAGAAAACCTTAATCCCTGTATCCAAGAAAATAATCATAGTGAAATAAGGAATATAGTGTGAAACAGGGACACAGCTGAAAACAACACGATCACCTTCCGGAGCGCAGAAGTAGATTGAAATAAATGTTTTACAAGATGTTCTTCACAACCTAAAATCCTAAGGAGGGCACGCCTAAATGCCAGAAAAGGTTCAAAAAGATCAAGGTTCCGTTCTGCTTGGAACATAATTAAGTTCCACTCTTTATCCAGCAACTCCAACTGCACAGAAAAAAGTAAGGAGATATTAGCCAACAAGGAACAAAAACAATTAACAATGGTATAGAGTAAAAGACTTCACATTGCTGTGCAGTTGTACAATATATTTCTTTCTACAAAGGAAAAGGTGTTGTAGTGGTATTTGGCCAAATGAACAGCATCTCGAGCATAAAAATTAAGCAGCTCATGAGAATGAACCAATATAAAAAAAATGGCATGGAACGTTAACTGTTATGTCTAACTGAATATATGTCCCTTCTCCAGATTCTCAACACATCAATACAAAAATATCATGCAAATTGACACATATCCAAAGTTCCTGAATTGCATGCATCTGAAACAGAATGATAGAACTGGCAAGAGAGATGTGTGCAGAACCTGTATCCCTGTAGGGACAGAAGATATGTGAGAAAATTCCTTGGTTATGGGAGATTTTGACGTTTGATTGGGATTAAGGTTCCAACGCAGGTCCCAAACCATAGTAGCATGATCTAGAATCTGTAGGTACCAAAGCAAGGGATAAGGCACCTGACTGATCCACCAACATATAGACCATCATAAGATAAGAAGTCATCACCTGTAATTTAAGGATGGTAGAGTGGATGTATTTCGTGCTCTCCTTGCTAGTGTTTGACAAAGCCATGACAAGATCCTAGAAGAGGACAAGTAAATATTTCAAAATAACATTAACAGAATTTCACTAGTGAAAGTGACTACAAAAGTGGCTGTGAACAATACCATCTTGGTTAGACTAAGTTTTGCATGGAACTCCTCAGAATCACCGTTCTGCAAAGCTCTTAAGCAACTGGAGCATGCACAATAAGTAAAAAAATATCAGAAGTTAGGAAACAGGTTTCTAAAGGTAAGCAAAACAAAGAACATACACACTTGCAAGACCCAGTCAGCTTTGGTTCTCACAGAAGATTGCAGAAATTAAACAAAATTGAGACTTGCAACTGGTTTATCGGCATCTTGTTTCTCTAGCTGCCTAGCTGGTGGGGCAGTGCTGTCACCTGGGAACATTGGAAGCACAGGAATACATGTGTTTAAAGGGGAAAGCTCAAGTGTTCAAGTGATTCCGGAAACGGTGGCCAGTAAAAGTAGTTTGTGGTGCTTGTCTAGAGCTTCCACGCTCCATGAGCTACTCCTTAAGTCACTCACCCCGGACTCTTAGTCCATTTTAGGGAGATCGGTTGGTCGTGGTTGTTATCTCTAGAGCGTGGCACATATGAAATTCTTTTTTTTCTTCTGGGTTTGTGCGGGGTGTGTCGGGAATAGGCACTTTGGCCTCTACTTTTTATTTTTAAATCTCTTCTTAGTGAAATGACATGAAGCCCTCCTGTGCTGTTCGAGAAGAACAATATTCACAACCCAGAAAGCTTCAGTAATTGATAGATAAGTAATCCCTGTGTTCAACCAGCTTCATTAGCATGAGTAGTAGTTACTGCTAACATATAGGTTAGCTCCTTGCCTTTTTGTTTGAGAAGCAAAATGGTCAGCAACAGTAGACAGTAGAGGAGTGTGTAGTTGATTGATGATCTAGCTAAAGTAAAGTTGATAGGCACCACACAGGCATTTATACAACTGCACTTTTGTAAGTATATATATGTATGCAACTGCCACGCCTTAGTTCACTGATGCATGATGCTTAGGGCATTGACATGGTGTACAAGCAAACACTTTGACTAGTAATTTATATAAGAATATGATATTTCAAACATAGATGAGCAAATAAAGTATTATCCATGATGAACCTAGTAAACGATACTTTACTTTGTCAATACACATAATTCTTATGTATTCATGGTCAAAGTGTTAAAAAGGTTCAACCGGCAAATCGTAAAATGACATGCATTGGTGATCAGAGGGGGTGGTAACTCCCAGAGGATAATGCTTAATTCCCTACAAATGTTCAACTCTACGAAGAAAAAAACATGAATTACATTAGAACAGTCAGCTTGTTTTATTGATGATTCTAAAAGAATTTGGCATAGGAAGATGCCCCCCAGACTTGTCTTAAAAAGGGGAGTACCAACCCTTTAGAGAGGTACTTACACTACCTTCGAGCATGTAACACCCTAAAATTTGCCTCATTTAAAAATAGGTTAATTTGATTTATTTATACATTTTTGTGAGCATTAAAACTTAGAGAAATAATAACTTTTGTTAAATTAAAATCAACTATAAGGTCTAGCTATATGTTTGTGCATTCATGCTGATGCATATTTATTTTTGTGATGCTTGGGTTTGATCAAAACTGCAAAAGGATTTAAATTTGAGTTGAATTTGGTTTTGAAAATATGTTTAAGAAAAAGAAAAGGAATTTTTCCTCACTATCCCTCCTTTCTCGGCTTTTGGCCCGAGTGGCCCAACCACCAAGAGGCAAGGCCCAACTCTCTCCCCATTCTCCTTCTCGGCCTGTTGGCCCAGCTGGCCGCCTTCCTTTCCCCGCAGGCCCGCGCACCCGCTATGGGCCGGCCCAGCTTACTGCAGGCGCGCCCCTTTCCTCTCTTGTGCAGCTGACCGCCGAGACCCGCCCTTGCTTTCACTGCTGCACCGGGCCCACGCGTCAGCGGCGTCATCTCCTACCTCCACTCGTCCCTGACCCGGACTCTGCTCCGATCTGAAGTCCATCACCGCGCCGTCCTCGCGATTTGGCATGCGCCCCACACCGAGGCCCCTCATAAATAGTGGCCCCTGCGACCGCCGCCTCCCTATCCCACCCTAGCGTCAGCCGCCGCCTCCAATCGAGCCCGCAAGAGTCGCCGCAACCCTAAGTGCCGCGCCAAGCTCGACCTACGTCGTTCCGCCGCCTCGTTGCCTCCGTAAGCTATATGCCGAGCATCGCGTCGAGTTTACGAAGTCACCAGGCCCTTTCTTTCTCTTTTTCTCGCTCCGGTTTGCTCACTCGGTGCCGCCGATATTCACAGGAGCTTCGCCGTCCGCCTCACAGAGCCGCACGCCGCCGCAGTCCCACCTTCGACCTTGAAAAAGCCCTAGGTGAGTTCGCCGTCTTCCCCTCTTTCTTTCTATGCTTTCCCCGAGCCAAACCGTGGCCTGTAGGCCGTTATCTTTGTGCGCCGGTGAGCTTGCTCGTCGCCGGTAATGGAGCTCCGCCGCACCGGCTTTCTTCTCCGGCCGGTTGCTCTCTCTCTCTCCTCCCCGATCTAATCTGATTCGTCCAAATCAAATCCAACCGCTCAGATCACACCATACCCCTTCGTCAAGCAATTTTGCTAAAGAGTCCTCCACTTTTCCAGATATGAACCCGCGGTCTAAGGCGTATTCTCAGAATACGTTTTCTCTTTCTGAAAGCGTAGTTTCCCTCTGTTAGATTCAAAATACGTTTTCTTTATTTACAGATTTGCCACTGATTTTGTTTTCCTTATAAAAACTTCGTTTTAACTCCGTTTTGATCCGTTCAAGTTGCGTTAGATTCGTAATTGTGTAATCTACATGTTCAAGCTACTGTTAAACATGTTTTCAACTTTTGAAATTCAAGATTAGTTTTAATCTATTATTTTATTAAAAGAAATCTTGTTTAATTCATAATTTCTTCGTTATAGCTCCGATTTTTGTGATCTTCGCGTCTCTGTGTTTATTGCGAGACGTAGATTCGTTTCACAAGCTTTTCATCTTGATTCAATACTGTTGGTGTACTGTTCTAATTATAGCCTTTGTTTGCTATGCATGATTGCTTCCGGATGCTTGTGTGTTGCTGTGTTGATCGAGTATAGACGGTGAGCAATTCGTGGGTGATCAAGAGTACTACTTTGATGAGCAGGATTAGCAGGAGCCCTTTGATCAAGGCAAGTATAGCATGGGACTATCCTTGTTTCCTATTAACCTTAATACATTTAATTCATGTATGCATGTGTCACCTTGATAAGGATTTCCTAGAATTGTACTTGTAACTCGACTCCTATGGGATATTGCATTGGGTAGATAATGTTAGTGCTTAACGAAACCATGATCTTGTAACTTGACTAATGGTATATGCAATAAACATTAAAATATGCTTTTTAGCAACTTGGCTTAAGAGGGCTAGAGCATTGGGTTTTATGGTGCTCTAGATTCCTCTCCCTAAGGACATATCTGTAAGTGGTCATTCGGGACTTACACTACAACTATGAGAGCCACATGGCTCTGGCTTTAGCTCAGTACAATGACCTTTTCTAGCTTATTAGAGGTTACCGAAAGGCGCAAATGGGGTGTGTTTCGGGTTGGGTGAAGTGCGGCCTTTGTCTGTGTATAGCCTGCGCGGAATGTGCCATCGGGAAGGGAAGCCCTACATTTGCAGGGCAGCGGCCCTAACTTGTTAGACGAACTTTTGAAAGGCTTCATAGTGTATCCTGTCTGCTCACCTTGGTAGTGTTTTGGGGACTTGCAAACCCCGGGCAAATGGGAAACACGACCCACAATGAAAGTGTACAACCTCTGTAGAGTGTAAAACTGTTATATCAGCCGTGCTCACGGTCATGAACGGCCTTGAAACCCTTATGGAATAGATGATCACTATTAATTATTTGTTTATGCTATTCATTAATCATGTTTACATTGATCATGTGTTTTCTACGGGATTATGATAACTTGATGCTACTCTTATGCTAAAATTGTGAGAACTAAAAGCTAAATGTTGTTAAACCTGTGTCAAGCCTTTTGAGCGTCATGAACCCCATGTTACACTCGTTGAGTACGAGATGTACCTACGCTTATTTATTTTCATTATTTGAATAAAAATTCCGGATGGGTAACAGATTGCTAAGGTAATGACGACTTCCCTGAGAATTACTAGTCTTGTGATCCACCAGTTGACGTCCCTGTGCTATGGAGCTTCCGCGAAAGAGTTATCTTTATATTTCCGCTATATTTATGTGAAGACTATGTGATAATATTCGTGATGCAATAAACACTTGTGATGATACTTTTTATCATTTGTCGGCTTATGTGTGTGATTGATCTCTGGACGCACATAAGATTATGCATCCCATTTTATCCTTAAAATTGGGTGTGATAGAGCACCCTAGAGGAGTTTGAATGGGATTTCATTAAATGATGCTACTCCCTCTGATTCCCGATGTAAGTCATTTAGGACAACAACTTAGTCCCATACGCAATATGACACTTTGACTTGGCAATTGTTGCAAAAGAGTATTGTTCTAAACAAAAATTGACCCCTTGGGGGAAAGACCTCCAAGGATTGCATCAAAGACAGCCCTCAACCATATGGTCAACAAAAGGGAGTGAAGGCCGGACTGTCCAGGAACATCCTGAAGTGATATAACTTGGTGAGGTCCCCTGTTTTGTGAGACCCAGGGTTCAACCCTGGCTGGTGGTGTCATAACTTGGCACACTACTCGTGCATTTTAATATTGTTTTAATAGAGAAAGTCATATACTATGAAAGTATTTTTCCATGATGAAACATCAACTATGTGCTGTGAATCTATGTAACTTTATATGTACTGTTGGGCAAGGTTTAATAAGTTAAATTTTTTTCTATATAAGATCCTTGGGCTTGTGCGGTAAGTATTGACTATACCCTAACATTATATTCAATATAATGCTAAGTATATAAATGCTTTGCTTTGTGCTCGAAAGTGTACTGAATTTTCTATCTTACATACACCATTACAAATTGTAAGTCATTCTGGCTTTACTACATACATAGCTTTTATTATATGTATCTAGGCATAATATATATCTACGTGTGTAGCAAAAGCTGTGAGACTCAAAAAGCCAAAACGACTTACAATTTGGAATGGAGGGAGTAAGAGTTGATGGATAATTCACTAAACAAAGAAAGTTCTGCCCAAAAGTGTAAAGAACATTGATCAATATGAGTAAACGGATATTATGAACCTGTGTAAATTTTCATTGAAAAGACAGTAACTTCGAGTGCGGGTTGAAGACCAAGAAGAATATGGAATGAAAAAGGAGAAATCCCAATTTCCTGCCCTCCAAGCGGCCTCATACTGCAAGATAGGCGATAAAACATGGAACAAATTACGGGAGAAGTTTAGCAACACAGTGCAACTGTCATATGAAAGATGCAATACTAACTTGGATATCAATAAACTCTGCGTCTTGTTGAAGACACCCTTTTTGGTGAGTTAAACCTTCACAGTAGACATCAAGCACATGACTACATCCAGTTTTCTGCAAGGATCTCATAAGACCTTTGTGCATTTTCCAGTTCAACGTTGTATCTTCTGCTCTAGAAGACACGGTAGACGGTCCAGTCAACACCGACCCAGTTAAATTGCCAAGGTGCGCCTTTGGCGTTGACCTTACGAGTAAATCGTAGTATTCAAGTGCTCTACTCCAATCACCTTCATGCTCATATCTAATAAGCTGAGATGCTATCTGTTTCAAAAGAACAATAATAAGCAAATCTTAGGTACATAACTTATAGGTCGTAACATATATCTGATGAAAATCACAAATAAAGTACCTAAAAATACCTAGCATAGCCTGAGCTTTGCAGGTTGAAATATCTTGTGGAGATGAATAAAAGATTATAACAGAAAATGGGAGATGGAAAAAAATGTTCATATCCATCTTAAGCATGACTAGAACTCATAAAATATGAATCTTCACATAAAGGAAAAGGATTTAAGATAACCTCATTGGCAAGTGTGAGCCCATAAATGCTGTCCGGTTCATTTATGCGAGTAAATGCAGCAACCAACAGATCAACATGTGGTGGCAACTGAAAAACGTGAGAAATAGAAATAAACAATATTAGCATATAACTGAGCTAAATTAAACACATAAACAAATCTAAAGAAAAAAAAAATTGAAGAAGAGTGCAGACCGACTCTTCGTGGGAAAACTCTGGAGGTCCTAATGCCAGCCTATTGAATTGTTCCTCACACCAAAGCTCAACATACATTAGCACGGCAAAGTCACATGAGCATCGCTGTGAAGAAACAGTATGTCTATTTAGATGGGAGTCAATAAAATATTTTATGTGTAAAAGCTTAAAGGGCAAGCATTTTGCTATTGCTGAAGGCTGCAGCCTTGCAGACCGCAGCCTTGCAGACCACAGATGATGAGCTTCACATAAAAATCGTCACGAAAGCAAGAAGCTTCACATGCAATATCTTTTTTTCAAACGCGCAGGAGAGCTGCGCATCATTATATTAAGGGGAGAAAACAAGAGTAACATAAAAGAGCTTGTAGTTAAAGAGAAGAATGAGGATCGATTAGGAGGATATCATTGGCAATTGTATAGCCCTGTATCAGCTATATATATGTGATGAGAAAACGATGAGGGCTAGAGTGGCCACATGGAACAAAAACTACTTGTGTGAATGTCTATCAGAGAAAAGCTAGTGTGTGTTTGTGATAAACACTCAAGAGAGAGAGTCCCAGGATTCATACAAACAGCATTCTGGTTCCATTAATCAAGGCATAAGATTATAAATCGAATAGGAAATTACCTTGGACCCTGGTTTCAGAAACAAATTGAATGAAAGCTAAATAGACATCTGGAGAACTATAATCTATATAGAGGACGGCATATAATCAAAAGAAACAAACAGCATAATGAGCACGCAGATAAAAATAATACATAACAGCAGAAAAGGTGGCACACTTACACTAGCAGCTCTGGCAGCAACAAGATAATCAACAGAAAGCCAGTATACCTAGAGAATAAACATGTTAAAAAAAGAGACATTGGATGCAGAAATTCTCCTTATCTAATATCAAGACACAGTACCCCAGAATTTCTAAGGTATAAAGAGAAGTTCACATCTGTCCACTAACACAGGAATACAGTACAGGAATACAGTACATGCACTGATGCATATATGAGTAGGACTGCAATAAAGTGATGTACTGTTAAAACAAGAAACATCAAACACATTTATAGCAAATAGCTACTCCTATGTTGTCACACCCAGGAGCGATCATAAATTAAACTGATGAGGCTTCATCTTAAGCATCTGGAGGCTTAGACCCTAATCACTGTGTTGATAGACAAGTAATCCCTGTATTCAATCATTTTTCATGAGTACTAGTAGTGGCTGCTGCTGTCATATAGGAAGGATAGCACCTTGCTCTTTTGTTTTACAAGCAATGGTCAGCAATAGTATGCAGTAAGGAATAGTGGAGTGCGGAGTAGTTGGTAGATGATATAGCTACAGTAGGAGGTGACATACACCATACCTAGGCAGGTATACAACTGTGTGTGTGGTGTGCGCAAGAATGCAATGCAAGAGCAGCCTTAACAACTCTAAAATTCCTGCATGCATGTGTACTGCATCCTACCTCTTCATTGCCAACACGTGTGACGTGTCATTTTATCTCCCTTTCTTTCTGACCCATGATTTCTTTTTTATTTCTCAAATATGCATGAGAGCTGTGTAGTGTATCATTTCATTAAGAAAGGAGTACATGGGGATAAGGAACCCCAAACATAACACACCCACACGCATGATTTCCTCTGATTCACAGAGTTATGCATCAATTTATGTGGCACATCCCACCATGAGCTGGGTTTAGCTTTATAAATGTATAAAACTAGGTCTAATAAGACTGTTCTCTCTAGGTGATGAACGCTAATGTGATAGACACATAGAATCTCCTAATGCAATAATACACAGCTTTCCTGAATGTTCGATGAAAATAAAAGCAGACACATCGAACAATACCCAAAAGAAATAACACGACAGGATGATAGTATGTCTACAAGCTTGCAGCAGCCAGACAACATAATTCTTTCCACGAATATAATATTGCATATCACAATTGACAGCAACATGCTCAGATATCCCAAATAAATGTGCCATGCTCATTACTAGGGAAAAAGGACAAAGAACAAGTACCCTCTTCCATGATGATGATGGGGTTGTCGCCGGTGATCGACTTTTTGATCTAGCAGATCTACCATCCTGATAGTTCAAATGGTAGGTCAAAGGTGAGATACATATGAATAAGTATCTCAAATGGATAATATTGTTGAGGCCAAATTATATAATAGACATTTAGACTAAGGTAGTGGTAGCTGACAATAACATCACCAATACTTTCTGGATACTGGCTAATGCAAAAAAGGAAACATATGCCCCTTTCCTAGCAGAGAGGATCACTAGAAAATAGAATCAATAGAGGTTGTCCAAAATTAACCAAAACTCAAAATTGGTCACTGAATAGTGCACGCTATCACATTTCAGGTAATCATGAACAGGACATTTTGAGGACAGATAAAGTTTCGTGTGAAGAGTAACAGTGGTCCATCAAGCCTCCTTGGCTTAAAGGTGTAAGTAATATAAGCAACAAGTCTAGTTGATACAGGTCAACACGGGCAGTGATTAAGTATTCAATGAGTCTACCTGTTTTCCAATTGGTTACGGTATAAGAAATGGATCACTTCAACGACTACTTCAACATGAAACACTATATGCAACACGTCGTGTCACTTCAATAGAAAACAATAGTAATAACATACCTTGAGAGTATTAGAAGGGAAAGTACTGGCTTTTTCAGCAACATAAAAAGATCTAATGACATTCAGTGCATCCAGAAACAGATGGATTGACTTCAGTGAATGATTGGAGTCAGAAAAAATTATTTTCTCAACCTACAGCACATTGAATATAATCAAATCACTGAGACTAACCCTAGATTGCAACTGTAAAGTATTGAATAATTTCGGAATCCTACAAACCTTTGTTGAAATTAATCTGCAGATGGCAGCATTAGAATCAACATTGCCAGCAATGTTCACAAGAGTACTTGCAAGCAAAAGCTCAGCAGCCTTAACTTTGAGAAAAACAAGACTCCTACAGAGTCTATAAGAAGAATACCAATGTCAAGCAGTGACAGATGTTACAGTTGTATTGAATAGTACTATCATATTTAAGCTTGGTAAGTGTTACAATCGTTTTCTTAAGCTGAAAATGATACCTCAAGATGACGTCATCACAGTGACAAATAAGTGAGCTCACTAGGGTGCACAGCCATTGCTTGTAAGTTCGACCATCAGTTTGCCACACATCTGCATCTTCAAGTGAAACTACAGAACCAAAGTTCAACAAACTGCATTTAACCTAATTTGCAGTAAATGGCATGATAACACATATTTTGTCCACCTAGCAGAGTGCTCAGTTTTCATGATTCTAATAATGTTTATAGATGTAATAAATTAAGTTATGCCAATACAAAGTATCAAGAATCAATTTCAGCAGATTATAGAGCACCACATATGACTAGGCAAATGGGGACTTCTTGTTCTTCGGTATTCTACGGTACAAATGAATAGCCTGCGAAATTTGGCCTCTGTAGCAATAGTCAGATTTAGAATACCTCGATTACAAGTATTCTATCACCTATGTATATTAGTAAAAAAGTAAAAAATCACAAGTTTTTTTCTGATTGTAAACTTCTCATGCAATCTATAACCAACTTTAGTGGATGTATTTTACACTGACTTAAATAGAAATTAGCCAAAACTGCTCTTTACAAGACATTGTGAACAACTGCCAAATTCAATATATGGTTGAATATTATATTCTGGTACGTGTGGCATAGGTCCTCAAAACATCCATTAAGGAGGGTACATTCTGTAGTGCCATGAATAAAAAAAATATTTTGGAGCGATATAGTCTGTTCAACTAATACAGAAAACCAAATGTATGCTCACCACCAGCACACTGTTCCATTTGAGATATAGTCTGTTCAACTATCTGAATGTTTACACCTCTCGAATGAACCTGCAGGTGCATTAATTTCGGAGCAGAGAACAGTATCACAAAAATGAATGTGGTTATCAGAACAAAACACATGAGATGCAGCGATTCATGGATACCATGAGTAAAGACCTATCAAGAGAATCAAGAAACTGCAGAGCATTGAGCCCCCTTGATGTTGATAGAATACCCTGTTTGAGGAAAAAATATATTAATAGGAATCACAGTACAAAGTATTGATGCCTCCAAGAACTAAAATCAAATCCATTCTTCCAGCAATTTATAAAATTTTAAAATAAATATGAAATGTAAGTGGTATGGGTGTGTGGCTTTGTTAAGGGTTCTTATCCCTTTTCTTTCAAGTGTGGGTATTCAAAAAATTCTGCTCCGTCTACAAAAGGACATGTTAAGTATATGAAGGCCCGTCTAATATAGGCCCATATGGCCCATGAGGCTCCTATATATAGTCATTTCCACAAATGGAATGATATCAGACTCTCTAATCCAAGGTTACCAAACATATTGGTGTGGATGCCTTCTTTACTCAGTCTCATTGTCACCAGTATGTGCCTTTTGAGTTGCAGTTAGCTGATTTTTTCACTAAAGCACAGACTCAAGAGCATCATCGGCTTCACTTGATCAAACTAAACGCTTCAGATCCTCCACTTCCACCTTGAGTTTGAAAGGGGGTGTTAAGTATTCGAAGGCCCATCTAATATAGGCCCATATGGCCCATGAGGCTCACTAATGGAATGATATAACAGGACAGAGAGGAATTGGACACCCTTCATCTATATTTTCAAGCGGTGAGTATCCAAAAAAATTCATCTCTGCAATTAAAACAAGAATTGAGGGTTGAAGGCTAGGATGTTAGGATAAGTTGATGAATGATAATTATTCAGCTGCTGGTTCACTTTATTTCTCCTGTAGTGGTTTCCTAAATAGAATCAGCATTACCAAAGGAGGAGAAATAACAGGGAGCAGCAGATCAACATACAGCAGGATAAACAATGCATGCAACATCTTGGCACACAGAATTTTAAACAGAACAACATTATGAACAGGTTTCATAGGATAGGTTTCAAGCATAGTAGATTAGGGAAGAAATCAAAGAATTATATCACTAAAGTTTTTTTTTTAGATTTATTTTATATCACTAAAGTCCTATGTGACAAAAGGGTACCACAGAAGCTAAAAGGCAAGTTTTATAGGACGGCGATTAGACCTGCTATGTTGTATGGTGCAAAATGTTGGCCTACGAAAAGACGACATGTTCAACAGCTAAGTGTCGCGGAAATGCGTATGTTGCGTTGGATTTGCGGTCATACAAGAAGGGATCGAGTTCGGAACGATGATATACGTGATAGATTAGGGGTAGCGCCAATTGAAGAAAAGCTTGTCCAACACCGGTTGAGATGGTTTGGACATGTGCAACGGAGACCTCCAGAGGCACCGGTGCGTAGTGGAATCCTAAGCCAGGATAGTAACGTGAAGAGAGGCAGAGGAAGACCGAAGTTGACTTGGGTAGAGGCAATAAAAGGAGACTTGAAAGGATGGAATATACCCAAAGACTTAGCCTTAGATAGGAGTGCTTGGAAGACAGCTATTCACGTGCCTGAACCTTGATTGCTTCTGATGGGTTTCAACTCTAGCCTACCCCAACTTGTTTGGGACTTAAAGGCTTTGTTGTTGTTGTTGTATTTTATATCACTAAAGTTGATGTCAAGTTAGAAGAACTAGTCCTTGAGACAGATCAAGTCTATGTAAGTGTAGTCCAAATGTCCAATGTACCCTTTTGATTCAAACAAGAAAGAATAAATTAATCTTATTAATCATTGGCCTCAGTGGCAGCACAAAAACCCAGCCTTGAAATCTGATTAAATATCCCTACAAACAATGCAGCATTGGTGTACTCTTGCAAGATCACATGCTTAGAAAATCGTAGATCAAACATTTATTACAGACATGAGACATCGAATGAACTGTTTAAAGTGTAAAAAAGAAACTCAAAATTACACAAAAGTCGCATAGTATAGGTTGAGCACAAGATGATTTATGTACCTACAATGTCACATTCTAGGAAGCTAATTTTGGCTGACAGAATGACTAGGTTTTGATGCACATCAATATCACAAATATGATTAGATACTTCTTTGTGTGCGCAAGCAGGAAAAAGGCGTATCTCAAAAGAGTTTCGGTATAAAGGCCAGAAATGCTGTGACAACATTGATGACGAGCTAAATATGAACATTAGAATATGTACTATCAGAACTGTGCCCAGCAATTAACGAGTGCGCAATTTAATAACATACCCTCAGTGTTTGTGAAGCAGCATCTATTATTTCAACAGATTCATCAGATAAATAAGTCTTCAAGAGTTTCAGAAGCCCAACCAAAACATCATCAGAAATACCATAGTCTGTGGATAATTTATCCTCCTTGGAAGCAGAACCAGTATGTAGTTGTAAAGGATAATTTTCGGTAGGAGTTGGCAGACGGAATACTACTTGATGTGCATCAGATATACCAGCCTGCGCTAGCATTATAGAAATCAACTGACTGAGATGAAAAAAATGTACATCACCAACATACTGTAGCATCAGAAAGGATTAAGGCTGAAAACACACCCTAGAGATAAAATCAGCAAGCACCGAAGAGGCTTCATTTGCTATAGATGATGAGCTACAAAGGTCAACAAGAGCCCATACAGCAGAAATGACATCTGGGTCGCTAGGCCAGCAGCTAACCATGTCTGCATCAGCCACAGATAGGTCACTTCTACGGATGATTTCTCCCAATAATAACTTTTTGTGATATGCACGAAGACTGAAAGTATAAGAAATGAAAGAAGTGTTAGAACAATAGGAAACATGTTTGGAAAATAAAAATAATAATAATACAATATCATAAGGGTCTAGGCTAACATATTTTGCATTGGTGTTATATGGGAAAAGAAGAAATGGAGGTCACAATTTTGGGGACTTTGTTTGGAAACAAAAAAACGCTATCTTATGGGTTCATTTAAGAATGTGAGAAGCGCTTTATGGACCAGGTTTTGGGAGGACACGTGATTAGTACAGTTTCAAGGTGGGTCCAAACATTTATTTAGAATTTGTTCTACCACTAAGATTTGAGTGGCTAAAGCAAAGGTATCAATTACCTCCTTGCCCTGCAGCTGAATGTGAGTTAAAGTTGGGTCATTTTGCTTGTATGTTAAGGGCCTGTTTGGAAGACTGGTAATCAGTCCAAAACCCTGGTAAATTACAAGTCTGGATATTTTTTCATCTCAAACTGGAATTTGCTGTTTGGATGACCGGTGAGGCTACTAATATTACACCTGATTTGGGGCAAAACAACCGGAAAAAAAAATCGCCTGCCAACGCCTGGAAACAAAAACGACAGGTATCGGGCAGTCTTCCGCTCGTGAGTCATCGGTCGTCATCGAGCAGCGACAACACGGAGATCCCATCTATGGCACTGGGGAGTGAATCAATTACAACAAAGGATGGATCCACAAAGACGGCGAGCAAATTTCCAGTGATGGCGTGCGAATCTGCGGTAGTGGCGTTGCGCCGAGGAGTAGTAGATGCATTCTGGACCGCTGGGCGTTGACGTCGAGGTGCCCAGCGAGGAGGAACCGAAGCCTGGACGAGTCAAGGTTGGTGCCGGACCTTATGACGCGGCTGGCCGGGAACCCCGACAGCTCCACGACACGTGAGTGAGCACATCGACGAGGTTGGACAAGATGAGCAGCAGCACATCCAGCGAGTGCTCCTCCAGCGGCGGCACAATGTTGAGGAACAGTGGCGTGCGCGGTTAGGAACGCTGTGCTGCTGCTCCAGCATCTCCCCGTGGAGCTTGTTCAGGAGCACGTCCACCAGCGCGGTCTCGTCCGACGACACATCCACCAACGCGGTCTCGTCCACCAGGGCAGAAGAAGCCAGACGCATCAAAGAAGCCAGACGATGCGCCGCTGGCGTCGAATTCACATTTCCAGTCCTTGTCTGCCAATCAAGTAAGCACGCTCTAGTCCAAATTTGCTCACTTCGTCGACCTTGATGTGGTCCTTAGCTCCGCCGATCATTCTTTACCCAAACAGCATTTTCTAAGATTGTAAATGCCATTTGTATTCCAAGGGTTTTCTTGTGCACAACAAATTACAGTTGTATTGCATTTACAGGTGTATAAAATTTCAAAACATCC
Source organism: Miscanthus floridulus (assembly GCF_019320115.1). Taxonomy (NCBI): domain Eukaryota; kingdom Viridiplantae; phylum Streptophyta; class Magnoliopsida; order Poales; family Poaceae; genus Miscanthus; species Miscanthus floridulus. The sequence continues at coordinate 24,751,029 of NC_089584.1, forward strand.
AAATAGGACCTAAGGGTGTGCCTGTTTACTTTTGTGTGCGTGTGTCTTTCATGATAAAATTATGTCAGCTATACATCTCACAAGGAGGAAATCAACAGGTAATGAAATACGCAGTGATGAGGATATCACTTCTACAGATACAACCACACCACCTACAGCTATAGTACCATCCATTCCACCACCTGAAGCTAGGCCAGCAATTCACAAATTTTACACAAGAAGAGATCGAAATGTGCTCCTAATCAGGAACCTTGGTGTTGAAGATAAAGATATTTGAGCTGATATTTTGTGCTGTATTTGTGGCTGTCCACAGGCAGTCACCACTTGCAGCCAGCTAGAGTATAGTAGGCTAAACTATTTGTTTGTTACTTGTTAGCTGTCCAGATTCATGGAACAGCCTTCATATTAACAGTAGTAATAGAATTAGCTGTTGCCGGTACATTGTAGTAGCATGCACTGTAGCAGCAGCCATTTTGGCTATAAAAGGAGGGGTACCTCCATATGTAAGAGTTGGGGTTTGTTTTAGTTCAGTTCAGTTCCTTTGGAAACTACTGCTTGTGTTGTCTCTTGTGTCGGTTAGACCAACAGACCAACCTCTACTCAAAGCCCCATCTTAATTTTTCACTGCATACTTGCAATTTCAGATTGCTTGCACCTTGTTCTTGCTGGTTTTCTTCCATTTCTTGCAGGAACAGACCCTAGTGGTCAGGTCAGCTTGGTTTTGGCTAGGCTGATAACATCTCAAGGGTTGGTTCAGCGGTTGCTAGGCTATTGGAACCTCTTGGTCAGTAGCCTGGAACGTGTGAGTCACCCTCACAATTGGAAGGCATCTCATCTCACCGAAAGGTTGGGCCTCTAAAATTCCACATCACGCAGGCTTTGTGGGCAGAGGAACAACTGATTGTAATATTTTTCAACGCCAGCCTGATGCCACTTCCTTTGATGATTGGTGGGCTCAAACCAATGACAGAGTAGAAGAGATGAGAGTGTTTTTGAGGCGCCGCGGCGAGGCGCGGCGCCCGACCCCCTTCACAACGCCTAGGCGTCTATGGCGGACGCCTAGGCGACGCCATACACACATTGGTAAGGCGTTGTAAGCTAGAATTTTATATACTTGTGCAGCACATACATGTTGCCATGTTGCTGGATGCTACATAAAAGAAAGCAAGAGCCTTATGTTTGGGAAAGCAGAGCACACGCCATATTCAGAGCAGACAGAACAGAGCAGAGCAGAGGGATTCAGAGCAGAGCTTGAGGAGGCAAAGCAGAGAGTATAGAGCAGCAGTACAAGCAAAGCAGAGCAGACAGAAGAGTGCGGCAGCGGCACTGGGGCAAGTGGGTGGCGGAGATCCGCCTCCCGCGGAACCGGACCCGCCTCTGGCTCGGCACCTTCGGAACCGCGTGCGTCCAAGAAGAAGGGCGCCAAGAAGCCCGCCTCCGCTGCTACAGCTGCTGCCACGTCGTCGTCCACCCCCACCAGCAACTGCTCCTCTTCGCCGTCCTCCGACGACGCGTCCTCGACAAAGCAGAGTGGAGGCGGGGGGGGCATACCAGGCGGAAAAGCAGAGTGGAGGCGGGGGGGCATACCAGGTGCAGGAGGAAGGGGACCCGACGGAGGAAGATGCAGGCCGGCTCCGCGGCAGAGGCGGCCGGCCGGTGGACACGAGCGCCCAGCGGAGGTCGAGGTTCGTCCGCCGCCTTCTTTCTTCCTCTCCCCTCGCCCGCACTCGATTCCCACCCGAAGAGGCGCACGCGCGGTCGATTTCCCGCGCGTCTGACGTTTCCCGCGGGCGTGCGGTCGATTCCCCGCGGCGCCGCGCTCTTTTTGGCGCCCTTCCCCTACGACCGGCATCCGGCGTCCGCGGCGCGGTGGTTGGCGTCCGTCCGACGCCATTCGCGCCTAGGCGACGCCTAATCCTATGAGGCGGACGCCATACACGCTGAGGTCGTGGCGACCCCGACGCCCAGGACCTCGACCACGCCTTGTCGCCTAGGCGACGCCTAGGCGACGACTAGGCGACGCCTCAAAAACACTGGATGAGACTTAGGAGTTCGGCTGGGGCTTGAGGTGTTTCTTATCTCCTCACCCCTGTGGACTCAGGAGCTTTACTTTTTTTGGTCGGGTTGGTCTATTCTGTATCACCAGGCGTGTCTGTTCTTGAGTTGTCCTAGGAGTGGGCGTGTGTTTTTTGTACGGGGTTTCTAAACCCCAGCGTCTTTCTTAATATAATGATATGCGGCTCTCTTACGTGTTTGAGGAAAAAAAGGTGCATTGAAATGGTGGTATGGATGAAAATACCACACAACATGCTACATGTAGAACCAGACACCACATGTACAACGCGCTACATGCAGAACCAGACCCCTACATTTCACAGACACAGACTGGTGGTATCAAATGATGGTATTGATGAAATTATACCAAGGAAATATTACCTCAACAAAAATAGTTCCGGTGGCAAATAAGGAGCCTTATTAACAAACTGGAAGTCAAAAGTGATGAGTCAGCTCATAATGAACATAAGTAAAAAAATGAAAGGAAGGAATTGGAAAAATAAGAACCTTTAAGAACTGATCTCTTGAAGAATACGAGGCAGAAAGTGAAGCATGAAACTCCTGTACATCTTTCAAGCAATCAAGATCAGGAAGTGGTTCTAACTCCTGTAAGACCATTCAAAACAAAATAAACCAAACAGGAATTACCCATAAGAATAACACACAGATACCAGTAAGAACTACGCAATTATATATGTAGAGAAGATGAAGCATACTCTTATGTAATCATAAAGCAGAGGATCAGCCTCCACTGTCAATTGACGGAGTAAAGAAAGAACTCTTGATGAATCTTCAGTACCACTTTTTTCTTCTTTCTCATTGATTAGGCAGGAAATAACTAATTTTGGAACTACTACCTGTGACAGTTCAGTTGGAAGTGCTGAGTAAACAGAAGTTCATTAAACAATTGTTTTTTCGGATTACTGTTTGTAAAATCCACCTGAAGCTGCCTGCCAAGCACTTCCAGGGTTTCAGCAGAGGTGTTTCCATCAAAAGCAGCCAACAATTTAGACAAAATATTACAGCACTGGCCTTGCAGTGGTTTTTGCTGGATATAGTTCCCCACTATAGAAATAATATAGCTGCAGTAGAAACACACAATATGTCAAATGTTCAGATTAATATAAGAGAGGATAAACACACAAAAAGCTCTTAACATGTTGTTATGATGTCAATATAACATAACAATTAACAACTGCACTTATGAGTACATTGTCTTATAAAGGGAGGTGCTTTTGCACATATTCCAAAAATCCATAGATCATAAATCTTGCCGTCGCTTTTTATTTTTATTAAAATAAATAAATATTACTCAGTGAATAAACTAAAGCTATGTTCTTAACAGGTGATCTTTTCCTGTACTAGAGTAAAATTGGGCGTGTTGGTTTGGATGCTGTATGTTAGTCGCTGAATTCTCACTCTTGGTAGTAGGAGAATTCTTACTCTCATCGAGAGAGGATGACACTAGGAGTTGGGGCAATTTTCTTGTCTATTTCTCACACAAGCTCACACAAATGCCATACCAACCCAAGGGGTTGGGGTTACATATTTATAGGCTGCTAGCCAGCCAAGCATATGCCAAGATGCTAATCTAAGATGCTAATATGCTGTCCTAGCTAAGATGCTGTCCTCTAGTCTAAGATGCTGTCCTCTAGGATGCTGTCCTCTAGTCTAAGATGCTGTCCTAAAAACAGAAAAACAGCCACAAGGACCATGACCATGTGAACATCATAGCCCCACAAAGACCAGCCACACATGAGACTTATCCATCATTCTCCCCCTAAGTCTTGTGCGTCGTCTTGTGGGAGAGTTGAACCATCCCGGTCCTGGAGCAGAGCTCAAGGAACTTGATCCTCCCAAGGGGCTTGGTGAGCAGGTCCGCAAGCTGGTCCTTGGTGTTGATGTAGCTCGCCTTGATGCTCCCTTCCTCCAAACAGCTTCGGATGAAGTGGTACCTCACCCGGATGTGCTTGCTGCGTTCGTGGAACACGGGGTTCTTTGCCAGGGCCAGAGCGGACTTGCTGTCCACCCTGAGCTCCACCGCTCTAGTGTCTCTGCCGAGGAGATCACCAAGCAGTCGAGCGAGCCAGAGCGCCTGAGTCGAAGCGGTGGAGGCCGCTATGTACTCGGCCTCGCAGCTGGACAGGGCCACCACCTGCTGCTTGACCGACTGCCAGCTAACGAGGCACTTGCCGAGGAAGAAGAGGATCCCGCTCGTGCTCTTGCTGGTGTCGATGTCGCCGGCGTGGTCGCTATCGCTGTACCCGACGAAGTGTGCCGCCCCAGGGCACCTCGGGTAGTAGAGGCCGTGGTCGAGAGTCCCCGCAACGTAGCGGATGATCCTCTTCACAGCCTGCTGGTGCTCCGTCGTCGGTCGCTGCATGAACCGACTAACGTAGCCGACGGAGAATGCCAAGTCCGGCCGTGTGTGGGCGAGGTAGCGAAGGCTCCCCACAAGACGCCGGTACTGCGTAGCGTCCACCTCCTCCGTCGTGCTGTCGCGGCTCAGCTTCAGCCTCTCCTCCATCGGAGTGAGAGCTGGGTTGCAGTCGGTGAGCCCAGCTAGCTCAACGACGCGCTTGGCGTAGGCGGTCTGTCGAAGCGTGATCCCAGAGTCATCCTGGTGTACCTCGATTCCCAGGTAGAAGGAGAGAGGCCCCAGGTCACTCATCTGGAAGGTGGCCTTCATCTCTTCCTTGAATGCCGCCACCTCCGCATCCTTGGTGCCGGTGATCACCAAGTCGTCGACGTAGACACCCACCAACAGGGCATTACCTCCATTGCCCCGTCGGTAGATGGCCGCCTCGTGCGGGCTTTGCTCGAAGCCCATCCCCTTTAGCGTGGAATCCAGCTTGACATTCCACGCCCTCGGTGCCTGTCGCAAGCCATAGAGGGCCTTGCGCAGGCGGAGCACCTTGCCCTCCTTGCCGGGGATCGCAAATCCCGGCGGCTGGTGCACGTAGACCTCCTCCTTCAAGTCGCCGTTAAGGAACGCCGACTTGACGTCCATGTGATGAACACGCCAGCCCTCCTGGGCAGCTAGCGCAAGGAGGAGTCGCACGGACTCCATCCGTGCCACGGGAGCAAAGGCGTCGTCGAAGTCGACCCCCTCCTGATGCACGAAACCTCGTGCCACCAAGCGAGCCTTGTGCTTGACGATGGCACCGGCTTCATCCCTCTTCAGCTTGTACACCCACTTAAGGGTGATCGCGCGATGACCACGAGGAAGGTCAGCAAGCTCCCAGGTGCGGTTCTTCTCAACCGCATCCATCTCCAACTGCATCGCGGCGCGCCATGCCGCGTGTCTCTCGGCCTCTGCGAACGACCGAGGCTCGCCGTCGTCACACGCAAGGTGCAACTGCGCCTCCAGGTCCTCCAGGTCATGAGGCACCAGTCCCGGCACCAACTGGTCGCCGAGAAGGTTCTCCATCGTACGGTACCGCAACGGCTCGCCGTCGTGGTACGCGTCGATGCGCTCCTCGTCGTGAGAGAGCGGAGTAGCGAGCTCAACCGGGCTATGCTCGACACGAGCTGGTGTTGGAGTAGACGTGCCCGGAGAGGTGCCTGTCGGTGCTGGAGTGCGTGGCGTTGCCGGCTGTGGTGAAGCCGGCGAAGAACTCATCGCAGCCGAGGTCCTGGCTGGAGAGCGTGGAGCTGTCGGAGTAGCAGGCGCCGGGGTTGGTGGAGGCTCGGGGACTGGGGTAGACGCGCTCGCCGAAGAAGAGCTGCCTACTCCCCCAGCTCCCTCGAAGTGGACGTACTCGACAGTGAAGTCGTCGTAAGTCGGAGCCGAGCCATCGTCCACCGCCTTGTCCCACGCCCATCCTCGCCCTTCGTCGAACACAACGTCGCGCGCCGTGCGCACACGCTGTGTCTTCGGGTCGAGGATGCGGTAGGCCTTCGAGCCCTCCGCGTAGCCGATGAACACTCCCGGAGTGCTCCTGTCGTCGAGCTTGCTGATGTGGCCAAGCTCCTTGGCGAACGCGAGGCAGCCGAAGACCCGCAAGTGGGAGACCGCCGGCTTGCGCCCATGCCAAGCCTCGTACGGCGTCCTGCCGTCGAGCGCCTTGGTAGGCGAGCGGTTGAGGATGTAGACGGCCGTCACCACCGCCTCTCCCCAGAAGACAGCCGGCATCCCCCTCTGCTTGAGGAGGGCCCGAGCCATCCCCACAACCGTCTGGTTGCGCCGCTCGACGACGCCGTTCTGCTGCGGGCTGTACGGCGCGGAGTAGTGGCGCTGAATGCCCTCGTCAGCGCAGTACGACGCGAATTCAGCCGCCGTGAATTCGCCGCCGTTGTCGGTGCGCAGCACGCGCAGCTTGCGGCCGCACTCCGCCTCCGCAGAAGCCTGCGCGCGTCTGATGGCGTCCGCAGCCTCTCCCTTGCTGCCGAGGACCATCACCCACATGTAGCGGGAGAGGTCGTCGACGAGCAGCAGGAAGTAGCGTCGTCCTCCCGGTGTGGCCGGTGTCACCGGGCCACACAAGTCCCCGTGCACGAGCTCAAGCCTCTCCTTGGCTCGAAAGCTCGCCTGCTGGGGAAAGGGGAGTCGCCTCTGCTTCGTCAACACGCAGACGTCGCAGAGCTGCTCCACATGGTCGAGGCACGGCAGGCCTCGCACCATCTCCGTGGCACTGAGCCGCTTCAGGGCCTCAAAGTGAAGATGCCCGAAACGCTCGTGCCACTGCCACGCCTCGTCGTCCCGACGAGCAGCGAGACAGAGGGGTTGTGCCACCTGCACGTTAAGGACGTAGAGTCGATTTGCGCTTCTGGATACCTTGGCAAGAAGGCGACGACGACGATCCCAAATCCTCATGACTCCGTCCTCAACCACCACGCGCGAACCGTTCTCATCCAGCTGTCCCAAGCTGATGATGGAGTTCCTCAACGCGGGGATGTAGTAGACTCCGGTGAGCAGCCTGTGCTCACCAGACACGGCGGTGAAGATGATGGAGCCGACGCCCTTGATCTCCACGCCGGAGGCATCCCCAAACTTGACGGAGCCTCGGACGCTAGAGTCAAGCTCGGTGAAGAACTCCCGTCGACCGGTCATGTGATGGGTGGCGCCGGTGTCGAGGCACCACCCGTCAGTCTTGTCGTTGCCGGAGCTGTCGCCGAGGAGGGCGTGTGCTTTTGGCTCGTCAAGGTGGAGGAGAGCCGCCGCGGCCGGTGCCGCTGGAGGTAGCTCGATGCTGGCATGTGCCATGAACAGAGCCGGCTCCTCCTCCTCCGCCTGTGCGACGTGGGCCTGGCCGCGTCGTGGCTGTCGACAGTCCTTGGCCCAATGGCCAAGCTGGCCGCAGTTGCGGCAGGCGTCGTCTCGTGCCGGCTTGTGCCTACCGGCGGCGCCGCCCTGGGCGCCTCCGCGGGCATCACCCTCGGCACGTCCTCGCGCCCCGGCCTGGGCGTCTCTGCGCGCCTTGCGTGGCTTGCCACGCTTGCGGCCGCCTGTCGCGGAAGAAGGCTCCCCCTTCCTCCGGTCACCTTGGCTGGCAAGCCACTGCTCCCGAGTGAGGAGGAGCTTCCCGCCAGTGGTGATGGGCCCCGAGAGGGACTGTGGCTCATCGCTGTCGACGACCTTGAGGCGACCTATCGCCTCCTCGATCGACATCGTGGAGAGATCCAGCAGAGACTCGATCGAGCGAGCCATCTGCTTGTACTTCTCGGGGACGCAGCGGAAGAGCTTTTCGACAGCTCTCTCCTCGCCGTAAGTGTCGTCGCCGAACTGCACCATCTTCTGCAACAGAGTGTTGAGACGGAGAGCAAAGTCATCAACGTCCTCACCTGGCTTGAAGGCCAGGTTCTCCCACTCCTTGCGAAGTGCCTGCAGTGTGGACTTGCGGGCGCGGTCGCTGCCGATGCGTGCCGCAGCGATGGCGTCCCAAGCCTCCTTGGCAGTCCGCTTGCTGGTAAGCGAGAACTGCATCTCGGGCGGGACTGCAGCGATGAGAGCATCCAGCGCCCGTCGATCTAGGTCGTAGTCGACGTCGCCATACCGGACTGCCTCCCACATGTGCCGCACCTGGAGCTTTACCCTCATCACCGCAGCCCACTCGACGTAGTTGGTCTTGGTGAGGGTAGGCCACCCACCGCCGGGACCGACGTCCCTGACAACGGCCTGGAGCCCGTGGTAACCACGGTACCGATCCGGGGAGAGAGAGCCACGCTGCCTGTGAAGGCCGCGCTCTCCATCGACCCGTCCGCCACCGTTGCCGTGCGCGCCTCCTCCAGGAGCGCCACCGGCGCGTCCGCGCCTGTCTGGGCTGCCGCCGCGCTCGTGGGCGTGCGCGGCTGCCCCAGGAGCGCCACCGCCGTGCGCGCCTCCTCCAGGAGCGCCGCCAGCGCGTCCACGCCTGTCTGGGCTGCCGCCACGCTCGTGGACGTGCGCGGCTGTCCACTGCGCCGCCCGCGCTCGCGCTGCCTCCCTCTCTAGCAGCTCGAGGTCCGCGTCGGCGGTGTCGTCAGCGGAAATGGAGCTGCCGATGCTGCCGCGCAGAGCCTCGACCTCCGCCGCCGCCGCACGCGCTGCATTCGCCGCCGCCGCTGCTTCCGCCTCCGCTCTGGCTGCTGCCAGCTCCGCCGCTGCTAGCCTCGACGCCCTTGCCGCCGCCGCAGCGGTCTCTGCCGCCGCTCGCTCGCATTCCTCTGCCGCGGCAAGTTCGGCCTCCTGCCGACGCCGCGTGCTCGAGGCGACCGAGCGCTGAGACTGCCCTGCGGACATGATGCGCTACCGGGGGGCTGCTGCGTGGGGAGAGGGCTGCTTCAGACGAGCTGGGAGAGGAGTGAACAGGAGCGGCCGGAGGAGCTGCTGCTGCCAACAGCTGGGGCTGTTGTGGGGCTGGGAGAGAAGATGAGCAAGAGATGCTCAGGCTACAGGATAATACGGCTCTGATACCAGTTGTTAGTCGCTGAATTCTCACTCTTGGTAGTAGGAGAATTCTTACTCTCATCGAGAGAGGATGACACTAGGAGTTGGGGCAATTTTCTTGTCTATTTCTCACACAAGCTCACACAAATGCCATACCAACCCAAGGGGTTGGGGTTACATATTTATAGGCTGCTAGCCAGCCAAGCATATGCCAAGATGCTAGTCTAAGATGCTAATATGCTGTCCTAGCTAAGATGCTGTCCTCTAGTCTAAGATGCTGTCCTCTAAGATGCTGTCCTCTAGTCTAAGATGCTGTCCTAAAAACAGAAAAACAGCCACAAGGACCATGACCATGTGAACATCATAGCCCCACAAAGACCAGCCACACATGAGACTTATCCATCACTGTAAGGGTTCTTACCCCTTTTTTCTTCTTAATATAATGATACGCAGCTCTCATGCGTGTTTGAGAAAAAGCTCATAGGATGGCACTGGCTCCCACAAAGAAGTTATAAATGAATGCAAAACCAAGGGCATGTTTGGATTACTATTTGTCCTCAGAAAACACTAAGGGCATGTTTGGATCTCAGGTGAGCACCAGCCTTGCCTCGCTCAGCGTGAACTAAGAAGCAAAAAAGCATTTGGTTGCACAGCTAGCTTGCCTCGTTACCTTCGATTTCCAGCTTTATCCTTGCTCGAGCAAGCGAGCCAATTCGGCTCGCCTCCACTGGCAAGGTTAGCCTTGCCCAGAAAGGTGAGGTGAGGCAAGCTGCCAACAAATCCAAACGCGCCCTAAGGCCCTGTTCGAAAACAAAGTGTTTTTGGACATTTCAAGCATACCACGGTCATACAAAATACTTAGGTATTGTAAAGCAAGGAGGGGTTTGGATGACACATATTTGTAGTTTTAAAATTTACATTATTGCTAGGCAGAGCTCATGCTCAATGCATGCACCTCCTTGCTTCTTTTATCAGAAATAACATCAAGTAATTGCTACAGTACTGTAAAGCAAGGGGGTGCTGCAGTTGTTGACTCTTTTGTCAGAATAGTATCTACATGTTTTTTTGCCCAGGTAATTGCATGAATGTTAGTATTGTCCAAACCCACAGATATCTTACAATCAAGTGGCAAAACAATAAAACAGGAAATAGAAAGAAAAACACTCACAAGCAAGTGCTCTCAAGAACCACCCTGTGTCCAAGTACATCTATTAAAACCTCAATCGCACAAAGACGATGACCCATGTGCCTGGGGTGGCTAGCATCTGCAACTTGCTGATGTATTGACAACAGGAACTGCAAGAGATTAAGAGGACACATGGAACTTGGTCACAACCACACCACACGCTACAAGATTGTGTACATTATAGATCAAAGTCGTGCTCATTTTAGTTTATACGCAAAAACATATTATTTGTTTGCACATAAAGAAGACCATCTTCGTGCTATTGCAACACTGGTTGTGAAGAGAGAGAAATGAGATAGAAAAGCGAACACCCTATGCCCACTACCAATAAAAGCTAAAAAATATTCAGGGAAAATCATTTTCTAACAACGGACAAAATATGTAATTATTCTAATCGCAATGTAATCAAACCAGAAGTACAGTTTTCAAGACTGTCGTCTCGATCCGGCAAAAACAAATTGGATAACGATCTCTATGTAATCAAACCATAAGTATCACCACAAATTGGATAATGATGAATACGCAACTTATTATTTAAACAAACATACAAATGGATTTCCTATTGATGTAGTGTATTCTAAGTTTGATGTTGAAATATTGTTTGCTTTTTTCCCTGAATTGTTACTAGTTTATCATCAAAGTATGATATATCCTAGATGACAAATTCCATATCATCTTTCTTTACTAGAAGAATAAATTTAAAGCACACATAGGATACTGCAAAAGAATCCTCAGTTTGTGCATGGAGATATCTGGGAACATGCAGTGTGATTTTCTCAAGTCTAACAAGCTCACAAATCAGAAAAGTAATGGTGAATCACAAAGGGCAGGGAAGCCATGGCCGATGTAGCCCTACACTGAGCTTTGCTCCTGGGAACATGTATATATGGCATAAACTTTTGGACGGTTATTTAAGGAAAAAGTACAAATTACTCCCCTCAAGTTTGTCCTATGTCCAGATAACCCCCTAAACTAATGTTTGTTTCAAACTTTCAATTTACTACCCCCGACTATTTGAGTTGGTTCAATTCAGCGATTAACAAGATTTGCTATTTTTGTTTCTAAGCATAGAAGTTTGAGTTTTGCTTTCAAATATTGTGAGGTTATATAGGACATCATACTTTATGTTAGAAATAAACACATCTTAAATGTTTCATCATTATTTTGATAGCTTAGCACGTGGTGGAATTTTGATAGCTTAGCAAATTTAATAATAAATTAACACTAGAGATATAAAATAGTGCAAAACATTATACAGGGGGTGTTAAGGTATAATAGTCAAGAGTATTAGTGTAATCTCCTAGTCTAGGGTTTCCCTCTTGTGTCTCTCACGACTCTATATAGTCCTATTGGGCCTCAATATTATCATCCAATTCAGCCTCTATTATTCCTAACAACTAACAACCTGCTGGTTTTCCAGTGCACACTAAAAACTTGACCAGTGAATGAAAGACTGCCCCCACAGCTTTGCACTAAGTCAAACCAGCCAACGAAACCCCCGAACCCTGGGCTCACCCTATTGGTCGGCACCATAATCTGGGTGGCGATCACTGCCACTACACCCAGGAACAGCAGCAAGGTTGCCACAGGTCCACACGCTGCCACTATTTTTTGGGTGAAGCACAGCACGGTTTTTTTTCTTCTTGCAAACTGGGATCTGAAACCCGGTATTAATAGTATTATCATATTTTACCACTTTCACAACTCAATAACTGCATTCTCCAGTCCTGCTGGTATTTGGAACCCTGATCCATACCAACAAAGATAAAGGCATCGCAGCAGCTAGGGACTAGACAAGTAGACAGTGACCTCAAAGAAAACATGGGGGCTAGACAAATCCATTATCCTTTGCAGATTTTGAATTCATAAAAAAGACAATCATGAGACAAACAGAATACCTTAAATACTCTGTCAGCACGGAATATATTAATTTTATCAATAACAACTGTATCAGCCAAATTATCATCCCTGAAACGTCAAAACTCAGTCATGATACTGGAATAACAATTGCATTATAATGTAAGCATTAGAACGCATAGGGCAAATGAATGAGGATATACATTGTGTCCACAAATCCATCAACAACCATTCTGACTGAAAGTGCAACATTCTCCTTGGAAAAATATGGAATTTGTGGCCCATGAGCAGATGATGAAACAGAGAGCAAAAAAGCAACGATCGCAACCTATAAATAGAAGAATGAGTACAATAAGGAGCCAAAGTTGAAACAGCTTTACATAATCATATATCATAAGCAAGAATGAAACTGGGAAATGACAATACATAGGCGTTGAACACAATTAGTAGTAGCACAAACATCATGCATTCTAAGTAAATAATTTTTGGTGTTGGCCGACGTCAACAGATAGAATAATGTTATCTTATTAGCTACAGCTGTAAAGATATTGCAAGCCTGAATTCGCAGGTCTGGAATCACCTCAACAATTCTAAAAATCTCTGCTCTACTTACTACCAAAATAGTCCAGCACTACCGTATCATGGAACAATACTGATAGGGCTGATAGTTTTGAATCACATAGCAATGGAACATCACGAAGCACATGCAGATTAAGAGATGCTCTAATCGGGAAGCATACCATATGTTTTTTAATGAGATCATCGCGCTCAAGCTCAGAAATTTCACCAAGCTGCAAAACTGATTCACATAAGACAGTTTCAGCTAAGTCCTTCTCTAGCCCTGTGCCACATCTGACAGCAATGCACAATCCAAAGATTGGAACGAAGTATTTCTTGATAATGATTGACAAAGGTTGAGATAAAATCTGAGAAACAAATATATATAAAAACAAAAGAGAGATAAGAACATGGAGACAGCACTGTAAACACAAAAGTAGTAAAGGGCATTCAGGGAAACAAGATAAAGAAGGGGGGAAATGCTGTACTTAGTCGTTGATATTTTTCTTTGATGGGATGGGAAATTTAGCTGTTGATATGCATTTTAAAAGGTTTATATAACCCCTACATGTAAACTAATGATATATTATGTACTAACTAGTCTTTTTGGAATAACAGTAAACATTCACCTTCGATATCCAATTCATATCAGCACCATCACCCCTGAGAATGAGGAAAGGGAGAAGCCATGAACTACAATGTTCAACAAAGTTCTTTGGCTCAGCAGATCCATAACCAAACATTTCTTGCACCTGTTGCATTAGCAATATTGGACATTACAGATTAAATACAGAGAAACAAAAAAAAGGTAATCCTTAAATATAGTAACAAAAAAAATAGTCGCTTATGGACAACATGTCAGCACTAATTTTGACTTGTATGTGTTTTGAGTTTTGCGTGTAGGATAGATGTGTTTAATCACATCGTCTTGTTAGACATGTTGCGTGAGCATGTGGCTGAAAATGTGATGTGTTGACATTGAGGCCGTAATCTAGTCATGTGCACACGAGTCAAAATGCTAGCCAGGTGGTTAGGAGTTTGATTAGTTAGTACATGCATGTGTTAGTGGATCTAGTATGTATGTCAAGTTGTTAGCTAGCTTCACATCGTTTCAGTGTGTAGTCACTAGCAGAAAACCAAAAAAAAGGTCTGTGCCGCTGCAACTACTCTTGTCTGCGCGTGCGTATGTGTACACATGTGTGAACAGTGAATTAGCATCTATATTAGTCAGAGTGCTAGCGTTTGTCACGTCTCACGTGAGTTTGATCCTTTGGCTGGTTCCAACATAACATCATGAGATCAAGCACAAATAGTTTGGTTCCTTTGATTCCAAATTTTTTCAGCTATTCTAAGAGTAAAGGAAAAAAGAGCACCCAATGCAGAGGTCATGGAAACGTACACCCAGAAAAAGGTGAGTGAAGAAACGTATTTTTGAGGAACAGAAAAAATATTGGACACTTCAAAAAAATGATTTGTCTTTCCAAAACTTCAGAATGTTGATTGTTTTCATAATTTTCACTCCCTAGTATGACAATTTAAATCAAACTGCAGCCAATACAGAAAATACAAGTAGCAATCTAGTTTGCAGATGAAAGGCTAGGCATTAGAGATTTGACCTACACTGTACATATGGGCCATGGATAACAAGCATTTTTTGGCTAAAAGTTATCAAACATTCAGGGTGGTCTATCCAGCTCAAGCCAAAGGACAAGGATCGAGTTGAAGAGATCATGCGGATCGTCCTCTGTTGGATGAAGGGCTTCAGCCCATCGACCTTGGACGTGTCTGATATTGGTGAAATCTAATTGTAATAGGATAGCTGTTGGATAAGTTTCTGAGTGCTTTTGTAAGTTGGCAACCCCAGCCATTCCTGGTGAATCTTATCGCTTTCTTAAAAGCAGAGGTAACACTTTTCTTAAAAAAAATCAAAAGCATCATATGAATTGAGTTAGGCAAATCTCAAAGAGGATCATTTATAGCACTCCACAGAGAAAACCTCAAAATCATATTGAGAATCCATGCCGACATTTTTCGTTTTTTGAGGGAGAATCCTTTTTGAACGAAACTTTGACGGAGAATCTATGATGATATCAGAAGCATTAGAACTAAATGTTACCTCAACAAGTGAAACTAGATTCATCTCACAAGCAACCCATCGAAAAAGAATCAGGCCCATCACTTGGTCCAGATACTGCATACCAGAGAGGTAACCAAAATATGTAAATTGTAATATGTCAAAGCAAATCATTCTCTTTTACAATAATTATAAGAAATTATCTCAGATTCAGTTGGCTCATTTGCCACACTATGAAAAGCAGCAAACAGAAACTGTGCACACTATAAACTACAAAAGTGTCCAGTCACCTTGCTTCTTGAAGCATAACCGAGCCTCTTTGAAATGGAATCAAATAACGCAAAAGCTAATTCTCTGAAAAGGAAGTAACCATAAAAGTAAATAAAGCATCAAATCAGTTTCCATTTATTAATCTTAAAAAATATTTATGTGCACCAACATAAACATAGCTCATTGCTTGTGAAAAAATACCGCTGAGAAGGCTCTATAGCAGCAGCAGCAGAAATCATGAACACACACTGCAACATCAGAAGTCAGAGGACACAAAACTCAGTTGATTGAACAACTAAAATATAAACTGCACAAAGCATATAGTATAAATCACTGATTGAACCAATACTTCTGAAACAATTCAATGTAAGTGAGACCTAGAGACAACACGTATTCTACCAGAAACACACAAGAGATTGTCTTCAAAAAGAGGAAAGATACACTTCAAACTTAATCACCGGAAACAACATGTTGTATAGTAAAAAGTGGGTTAGGTCGGTGCCAATAGTTGTCCTAAGGGGTAGTGGAGTGCCAGCTGAGAGAGCACTGAGAAACAGAAGAACAGATAAAAGGGCATACATATTGCTGAAAGCTCCCACATAAGGTGGGGTCTGGGGAAGGGAACATCTAGCAAGCCTTACCCTTGCTTATTTTGGCAAGGAAGCTCATTCGAACCGGAGACCTCCAGGCTCCAGGACACAAGTGGAGATACATTACCACTGCGCCAGGCCCACCATTTAAACAGAACACAGAGAGAGAAAAACTGAAGAGAGTTAAACAGAACACAGAGAGAAAAAACTGAAAAGAGCATACAAATGTTCAGCAAGCATCTCTCTTACTTGCATCCAACTGGGTTCTTGCTAAGTGACACTAGAGTATCTATACAAAGTTGAATACTGTTGACAACCAAGTTCTCTATTCTTTTTCTTTTGGTAGGCAGCCCATGCATTGCTACGGGAACCAAAAAAGTGAAAAGATCATACAAATGTTTGGCCAGCACCTCTCCTAGTGTCATGGTTCCCATAAAATTACTTATGTATGCTGCATATGAATTCCTATAAAACAAAACACAAAAAGGCCACATAGCCAACTCAACACACGGTGCTAGCTGTTGTAATATAACATTATATATCAAAATTGAAACTAACATTAAAACTTCCTTCCATACCAAAAACAGTTGGCAGAGAAAAAAGATCAATTATACACAATAGACTAGCAAATAGTTCTGTGCTTCTGTTGCACAATACAAGGGGTGACCATAAGGACATACCTCAACTTCAACATCCTCGCTATGCACAGCCAAATGAGCTAGCGTAATGAGAGCAGTTTCAATTACGGGAACAGATTGTGGACCAGCAGCCAAGACTTCTCTAGCTGTAACTGGAGAAATATCTGAGAACTTCACCATCTTGGCACCAATGCTTGAGCTGATATTGGCAAACATTGTTAAGCTAACAATCGCACTAAAGAGTACTAATAGTTAAATGTCACAAGTATGATCCATTATCAGTTATCACTTCAGTCTTGTACAGAAAATTAGGAGATAAATGTAATGGATGTGGGGGTTGGATGGATAGATAACTTCGACGTGGTCCTAAACAGTAGGCCGCAGGTTATGGGCCAGCGATGACGCTCTACGAACTAGCGACAGGAAGATGAAAATAGATTGATCTCTTACTTGGCTCCCTTGATTGATTCATCTCCTCTCTTTATACAGAGAGGTTTACTCGACTCCTAAGCAAGATGGCTAATTTTATCTTTCACCCTAACCCAAATGGGCCTCTCATACTACTGACCCAGCCCATAAGGCCTAACAGACTGCCCAAGACATAAACCAATAGATTTACCCAAAATTCTATATCGTCGATCCAAGAAAATATCCTGAATACAAGCTGCCATTTCATTCAAGGAAATTGATAAAGGCCAAGAGGCTTAGATTGCTTAATGAAGAGTTTACAGGAGTATTACATATATATAGAGAGACTAAGCTAGAGAGTTAAGAGGGGGGAGAATCCCAGGCAGCATGCCGGGAGAGTTCCTAGGCAGCACTGGGTGGAAACCCAAGAGGCAGCCGGTATACAATAAATGATAGGAAATAAATACTCTAACACCCCCCCGCAGTCGAAACATCGTTAGAACGAACGTTCAAACTGGAGCGAAAATCCAGACACAGAAGAAGGAAGGCCCTTGGTGAAGACATCGGCGAACTACGACGTGGTGGGAACGTGAAGTACACGGACAGCCCCAAGAGCGACCCGTTCCCGGACGAAGTGAAGGTCGATTTCCATGTGCTTGGTACGCTGATGCTGAACGGGGTTGGTGGAGAGGTAGACGGCGCTGACGTTGGCGCAGTAGACGAGGCAGACAGTTTCCAGAGGATGATGTAGTTCCTGCAGAAGCTGCCGCAGCCAGGAGGCTTCGGCGACGCCGTTGGCAACTGCTCGGTATTCGGCCTCGGCGCTTGACCATGAAACAGTGGGTTGGCGTTTGGATGACCAGGAGATGAGGCTGCCACCGAGGAAACAGCATAGCCAGAGGTGGATCGTCGGGTGTCAGGGCAGCCAGCCCAGTCAGCGTCGGTGTAGACGATGAGCTGAGTTGGGGCGGAGCGGGGAATGACAAGACCAAAACTGATAGTGCCCTGAAGGTAGCGAAGAATCCGCTTGGCAGCAACAAGATGAACTTCCCGAGGATCATGCATGTGCAGGCAGATTTGTTGAACAGCGTACGCGATGTCAGGCCGGGTGAAGGTGAGGTACTGGAGAGCACCCGCAAGGCTGCGATATGCTGTAGGATCAGCAACAGAAGGGCCGGCATCAGCAGAAACTTTGGCACAAGTGTCAACAGGAGTGGAACAGGGCTTGCAGTCGCTCATGCCATGGCGAGCAAGAATATCCAGAGTGTACTGACGCTGTGAGAGGAATAGAAGGTCTTGTTGTCGCTGAACTGCTACACCAAGAAAATGGTGTAGGGAACCCAGATCCTTCATGGCAAATTCCTTCTTCAGTGCATCAATCACCCGGTATAAGAGCGGCTGAGAGGAGGCTGTAACAACAATGTCATCCACATATAGGAGCAAATAGACTGTCTCAGTGCCGCGGTGATAGATGAACAGGGAGGTGTCGGACTTAGCTTCAGTGAAACCCAGAGACAGCAAATAAGAAGCAAACCGGTTGTACCATGCTCGCGGTGCCTGCTTCAAACCGTAGAGGGACTTGTTGAGCCTGCAGACGTGGTCGGGAAGAGCATGATCGGCAAAACCAGTGGGCTGAGAGCAGTATACTGTTTCTGACAGAGTACCGTGAAGGAAAGCGTTCTTGACATCAAGTTGATGGATCGGCCAGTCCCGGGAGTGAGCCAGAGTGAGGACGGTGCGAACGGTAGCGGGCTTGACGACGGGACTGAAAGTCTCATCGTAATCGATTCCTGGGCGTTGTGTGAACCCACGGAGGACCCATCGAGCCTTGTATCTGTCCAAGGAACCATCAGCATGAAACTTGTGTTTGAAGATCCATTTCCCGGTGACCACATTTGCCTTGGCAGGCCGAGCAACGAGATCCCAAGTGTGGTTGTCCAGGAGGGCAGTGAATTCTTCTTCCATGGCCAGACGCCAGTGCGGATTAGCAAGAGCATCACGGCAGGAACGCGGAAGTGGGGACAGAGCCTCGGTGTGTAGAGCAAGACGAGGCTGCTTGTATCCGGACTTCCCGCGAGTCGCCATGCCATGAGAATTGGCAAGTGGCGGGATGGAGACCGCCCCTGCTGGCAGTGAAGAACCGCTCTTGACGTAGCGTGGTGGAGAGGGAATCATGCCAGAGCGTCGAGGAGGAGCCCCATCGGGGGACCTCGGTGGTGAGCTGGGTGCGGGGGCACGCCGTGTGTAGACGTGGACGACGGGCGGCTTGCTGAAGGAAGGAGCCGGAGGCGCCTGTACATGGGGCGCCGTGGGCACCGGTACAGGGGGCACCGTGGGCGCCTGGACAGCGGGCGCTGGTGTAGGGGATACCAGGGGCGCGGTGAAGCCAGGAGGAGGAGACCGCGGCGCTGGTGTGCCTGATCCTGGCGTTGGGGTACCTGAAGATGTCGGCTGGGAGGGAGCCCGCAGAGATGCAGGTGCTGGCGGGATGGCAGCAACGCGAGGGGTTCCTGCAGGTGGAAAAGGGACTAACGGAGGATTGTCATCAGTTAGAAAGTCCAGTTCGTGTGTGGGTGGTGAGGGCCGACGAAGTGAGAAGCGAAATGTTGTTTCGTCGAAAACAACGTGGCGAGAGATGATGACACGGTTTGTGGCAAGGTCGAGGCACCTGTAACCTTTGTGGTCGGGAGAGTAGCCGATGAAAACACATAAGAGCGCGGGGCAAGTTTGTGAGGAGTAGTAGCGGTGAGATTAGGGTAGCAGGTGCATCCGAAAGCCCGGATATCATGATAAGAAGGGTGAGTGCCATAAAGGGCGAAGAAGGGAGTGCTCATGTTCAGCGTTTTGGTGGGGAGGCGATTTATGAGGTGAGTGGCAGTAGCAAGGGCATCGGCCCAGCAGAAGGGGGGCATGGATGCTTGGAAGAGCAAGGTGCGGGTGACATTGTTGGTGGTGCGAAGCATGCGTTCGGCTTTGCCATTTTGTTGCGAGGTGTAGGGACAAGACATGCGAAGGGAAACACCTTTGGCAAGAAAGAAAGCGCGAGACGTGGAGTTGTCAAACTCACGACCGTTGTCACATTGCACGGATTTGATGGTACAACCAAATTGAGTGTGCACATAGACGAAGAAATTGGAGAGGACAGTAAAAGTCTCGGACTTTAATCGAAGAGGAAAAGTCCAAAAAAAATGAGAGCAATCATCGAGAATAACGAGATAGTATTTAAAGCCGGATACACTGATAATAGGGGAGGTCCACAGATCACAATGTATCAGATCAAAAGGTTTGGGTGCTCTAGACAAGGAACTAGCAAAAGGCAAGCGAACATGGCGCCCAAGCTGACAAGCATGGCAGATGGAGTCTTCTGTGGACTTGCTGCAGAAAATGGAAGATGACTGAGCGAGACGCTGAAGGGCAGCCTTGCCGGGGTGGCCGAGACGACGATGCCAGGTAGTTGGAGAAGGAGTGGCCACAAGAGCACAAGTATCAGTAGGTGACGACGGGAGCTGCAAGGTGTAGAGCGACCCTGAGCTGTTACATCGAAGGAGGATGTTCCTGGTACGGAGATCCTTCACAGAGACACCAAGAGGGTCAAGTTCCACAGAAACAAAATTGTCAGTGGTGAATTGACGAACGGAAAGCAGATTTTTAATGATGTCAGGAGCTAGAAGGACATCCCTTGGTGTATGCTTTTCGCGGATGATGTAGTGCTAGTTGATGAAAGCCGGACATGAGTGAATCAGAAACTGGAGTTATGGCGGGAGACTTTGGAGTCCAAAGGTTTTAGACTTAGTAGAACTAAAACTGAGTATATGAGATATGACTTCGGCACTATTACTCGGGAGGAGGAAGATGTTAGTTTGGAAGGTCAAGTAGTGCCTAGGAAGGATACCTTTCGATATTTAGGATCAATGCTACAGAGGGATGGGGATATTGATAAAGATGTTAGCCATAGAATCAAAGCAGGGTGGATGAAGTGGCGGCAAGCGTCTGGTGTCCTATGTGACAAAAGGGTACCACAGAAGCTAAAAGGCAAGTTTTATAGGACGGCGATTAGACCTGCTATGTTGTATGGTGCAGAATGTTGGCCTACGAAAAGACGACATATTCAACAGCTAAGTGTCGTGGAAATGCGTATGTTGCGTTGGATTTGCGGTCATACAAGAAGAGATCGAGTTCGGAACGATGATATACGTGATAGATTAGGGGTAGCACCAATTGAAGAAAAGCTTGTCCAACACCGGTTGAGATGGTTTGGACATGTGCAACGGAGACCTCCAGATGCACCGGTGCGTAGTGAAATCCTAAGTCAGGATAGTAACGTGAAGAGAGGCAGAGGAAGACCGAAGTTGACTTGGGTAGAGGCAATAAAAGGAGACTTGAAAGGATGGAATATACCCAAAGACTTAGCCTTAGATAGGAGTGCTTGGAAGACAGCTATTCACGTGCCTGAACCTTGATTGCTTCTGTTGGGTTTCAACTCTAGCCTACCCCAACTTGTTTGGGACTTAAAGGCTTTGTTGTTGTTGTTGTTGTTGTCAGGAGCTAGAAGGACATTGTTGAGACGGAAAGGGCCAGGAAGGGTGGAATATCCGGTGCCAACAACCGGGAGAGTAGCACCGTTTCCCACAACAATGGAGGAAGGAAAAGAGGAGGATGGAGAAACGGTAACCATACCAGAGTTGTGTAACACCTCAGGTGTTTAAATACTAAAACCTGACATATCATCATATGCATTGCAAAGCATTTGGCATTTGGTGAAAACTTTGAGATGCACACACTAAAACAAGTTTATATTTATGTGGTAAGTATTGCTTGGTATTGTTAGAATCAAGTTTGAAACCTTTGTATTGATTTGAAATTCCGAAAACCTTGATTTTCAATATTTAAATCCTACCCAGAAAACTCATTTCAAAATCTAAGCATATTTTGGGGTTGAGCCTTAAAGCAAAAGTGTAGAGCTTGACAAGTTATACAAAGTTTGTTTTTGGAATTTTTCAAGTTGTTTAGTAAAATTTGAAGTTATTTAAAAAGGCGAAATTCCTTAAATGTCCCCTATTTGAATTCAAAAGATCATTTCAAAATGTAGACCGAATTAGGGGTTGGTTATAAAAGCAAAGTTGTAGAACTTTTGATTTTGAACAACTTTTGTTTTTGGAGATTTTTGAGTTGTTATGAAAATTTGGGAGTAATTTGTGAATTTTGGCGAATGGCAATTTTGTAATTTCTGTGAACAGTGCTCACCGCCGAAGCTACATTGCCGGCGATCCTTCGGCTCGCTTCCAGTCGCGCGCGTGGCCGTCTGGGCGTCGCGCTGGCGAGGGAAATGGCTTCACCGTGGCTTCCTTGTGCTTCCTGGCCATCCTTTATAACCAGAGCCGTCGCCGTTTATCCCGCTCTCTTCCTCTGTTTTCTTCCGTCGCCACCGTCCATCTCCGGTGAGCTTGTGCCGTCGTCTCAGCGCGTTCCAGTCGCCGCAAAAGCTTGCTCCAGCTCCGCCATATCCTTACGCGCCCAGCCAACCCACCAATTTAGTTTGATTTCGCCGGGAAACTGTTGTGCGCGCTCTTCTTCCTCGCGGCCGGCAGCGTCCCCGTCGCGAGCACTTCGTCGTGGCCAGAGCTCCACGGTGCGCCTCTGCCCCTGCTGAGTCTTGCTTCAGCTTCGCCACGATGTTGTGGTACTCTATGACCCATTGATTTCTCATTTTGACCACCACAGCCACCGGAGCATCGCCACCGACGACGATCTGCTCCGGCGTGCTTGCTCGGAACGTCGACTCACCTCTCCGTTGCTCCTCCGGCCTTGTGCTCTACTCAGTCGCGTTTGGGGTGGGCTGCTGATACTTCCTGAGCCATCTGTTTAAGCTTTACAGGTCTCACGTCGCCGGCGTAGCGCTGCCGTGCCACCGCGTCCGCCATGGCCGGCGTAGTGCTCGGTCCAGTCCGTAGCTAGTCCAGCTTGTGCCCTAGAATGATGCGCCTAATCGAGAGGAGTGTTTTGGTGCTTTGGCCGTCGCCGTTGGTCTCGCCGTCGGAGAGATATCGCCGGTCAGCACTGTTGTTGCCGTGGTCAGCGCGCGAGGTTAGGGATGACAGGTGGGGTCGGGTTGTCAGTGACTCAGCGTTCAAATGGATTTTTCTATTTTCATATTTGAATGAATAGTGATGTAATTTGTTATTTTAGTGTAGATTTATTTAGAGCTCCAAAAATTATGAAAATTTTTGTGTAACCTCTATGTGAAGTATATTATTTAAGAAAAATATGAAATATTGTTTTTCAGCACTTTTTGAATGTGATAAAAATTGCTCAATTTATTAATAAATGGATTTCCATGATTTTTCTAGACCTATTTAATTGTCCAAAAATTATGAAATTTGTTTTGCCACTTACTTATCATGTAATGAACATTACTAAAATTTTGAGCTCAATTAGAATAAGTTGATTTATTTCATAATTTTGAATTAAATAATTAATTCATAAAAGCAAATAGTAACATTTACTGATTTAGGTTTTGTTTGAAATTTTGGATTGAGTGATGACCTTGGGTCATTAGTTGATAATGATCCTTGGCAATTGATGTATGTGTTACGAAAAAGATTTAGTTTGTTTGACTTGCAACTGTACCGCGAAGGAAAGTTGTATTCAAATTGTTAATTTTTGCATCCATCGTCGAGCATCATGTTTCGTATTCCGCATCATATTAAACATGGCATTGTTATTACGTGTAGTGAACAAAGGTGAACACGTGGTAGTTAATCAAGTTGTTGAGGAGGTTAATCCGTCTGTTGAGGTCGGATCGAATACTTGTGAAACGTCGCAGGAACCAGACTTTTCCGTCAACGAAGGCAAGCCCCGGATGCATACAACCCTACCTTGTGTTTTACAAATTAATTTCGCTTTTGCTTTCCGTTACTGCATTAAGTGATTAGGAGTTAAGAGCCTAATTGGTGCATTACCACCCTTGTTATTCCATATTTACCATATTACCAGTTTTAAATTCGTATATGCCTAGTTTTGCTTAACTATGCGTAGAACGATGAAAGTCGGGTGATTACCTGCCACCTGCAAGTTTTTAATGGAACCTTGGTTACTTATGTTATCATGTGATATGGGGATGTGGAGTAATAAATCTAGACCGGGCGGACTCGGTGTGTGTGAGCCACAAGACATGGAGGTCTTGTGAGCGAGTTCTTTTCGCCTGTGTCGATTAAGGTCCGTACCGTTGTTGAATTGCATGAGGTGAGACTTTGTAGTACTAACCACATACTCCGGTAAGCCTTAACTTGGTGATTCTAGTACGAGAATGGCTACTCGCGCACTGGGAGTGGAGAGATGGCGGAAATAGCGTGTACCCACGTGGCCATGGGCTGAAATGGTGGAGTACTGTATTCTCGGGTGGCGCGGACCCGTTCTTGTTTTAGAGGATCCGAGGGTAGGTTGGTATATGTAGGTCGGGGACCTGCATATGTCGTGTGGTCTGGAATTCCCAGCTGGGTTTAATCGGTTCGAATCGTCGTTGCTCCTCGGTTATGGAGACTCAACTCACTGTTCATCATCGTAGTATTAATAACTGGAACTCAAATAAGGTTTCTGAAGGTGTTGGATATGAAGTTCATGATCTCAACACGGATCATGTCAGCTTTGTATATGAATTTATGAAGTTTTCTATCTAAAGAATTTTTGTTAAAGAGCTTTTACGCAAAAGAACTTTGATTATTGTTAAAGCTATACCTGAATCCCTGAGCCTGCATTCCTAAGTTTATCAGTTAATATTTCGGTTAAGTCTTGTTGAGTACTTTTGTACTCAGGGTTCGTTGACCCTTGTTGCAGGTGAGCCTCATGAGCAGATCTGTTTTGGATCGTGCTGCATGACTATCGTTCGTTCTGACGATGAGAAGTAAATGTGTGATCCTTGGGCAGGATGTTTATTTTGTGTGTTATGTATATGTTAATTATGCCACTCCACTACTACTATGGTTTGTAATATTTATCGAACTTAGTTTGTAAGGTTTGAAACAACTGGTTTGTAAATTATGTTATCGTAAGACTTCCGTTGTTTTTACTCTGGTATTGATATTTGAATAAATGTTGTAATACTGCAATGACTATAATGTGATCCTGCTCGGAAATCGTGGATGATTCGGGGTTCCCCGAGGACACCCGACAGACTTCTTAAGTTACCAGGAACATATGCATAGTTGTCAAAGGTCGTTGGACAGTGACAAGTGCATGTGGGTCCTATAATTTAGGAGGTTCTGCCACAAGTTGGAGGCAATGTGAGACGAGGCACCCGAGTCGATCACCTAGTCCGAGGAGTTCGGAGGTGGGGTGAGGGTGATGGTGCTGAAGGCGTTGGCGAGGGACTGTTGGTCCCATGGTGACCAAACTGGGGGCGTCGGAGGTGGTGCTGGCGTCCAGGCAGGAGGGGGCGCCTGGGTGGGCGCCTGGTGGTACGTCCCCTGAGTCGAAGGGTAGAAGGTTGGAGGCACGCCGGCCACCAAAGCATGCTGCTGCTGCGGTGGCGATGCAGATGGTCCACGACGGGGAGGTGGACTGCGAGAGCCGCCGGGAGTTGACCCGGGCCACATGTGGATGGACCCTGTCCACGGATTGAGGGAGGGCCACTGGGAACCGCCTGGGAAGTCGCTGGTCGAGCCTCCTTGGCCACGGCGACGCCGGCCACGGCCACTGCCATTGTCAGACGAGCCCCCCCCCCCCCCCCCCCCGGCGTGTTGTTGAGGGCGCAGGTTTGTAGACCTAGAGGCCGGCGGGGAGGCAGGTGGCTTGCTAAACGAAGAGGCGACGAGGGCCGATGGAGACGCTGAAGGAGGTGCCATGTTGAGCTCGGCCAGGCGCAGGTCGGCGCGGACGTCCGCAAAGGAAGGAAACGGCTTCTGGCGTGTGATGAACTGCGACATGAACTGGAAACGTTCATTGAGGCCGCGCAGGATGTTGAGCACCAGAGTACGGTCATGGACTGGCTCACCCAGATCAGCAAGGGCATCAGCCATGCCCTTCATCTTGCGGCAATAGGCGTCAATGGAGAGAGCACCTTGGGAGAGGGTGCGGAACTCAGCATCAAGGAGCATGGCGCGTGACTCGCGATTGTTGAGGAACTGTTGTTCGATACCGAGCCACGCAGCCCGAACGGAGACACCGTCACGCTCGTGGATGACGTCCAGAAGGTCAGGTGGAGATGGTGTTGAAGATCCAGGAGACGACCACGCAGTCCATGCAGGACCATGCTGGGTCGGTGACTCAGGAGTCGTCACTGAGGACGTGATCCTTCAGCGCGAAGCGGCCGAGGATGAGGAGGACGTAGCCGCGCCACTTGGAGTAGTTGGAGGACTGGAGGTCCAGAACAATCGGAATCAAATTCTTGATGTTCTGGACAGCAGCAGCCTGGCTGTGCAGATGAACGATGGTTGCGGCGTCGGAGGAGAAAGAGTGATCGCCGCCGTCCTGAGTCGTCGTCGTGGAGGGAGTCCGGGCGGAGACGGTCCCGGAGTGCAGCGGCCTGCTGTTCCAGAGCGTCGGCCTGCGCGCGCTCCTCGAGGGCGTCAGCAGCGGCACGGACGCGATCCTGCGCGGCAGCAGTAGACTTGAGGAGATCAGCCTCCGTCTGAAGCTGTTGGCTGCGGTCGGTGTTGGTGGTGTGCAGTGAGGCGGCTTCCTCCTCCAGTTTCTGAGAGGCGGCGAGAGCTTCATCACGAAGCTTGATCGCGGTTGCCGCGGTGGAGGCGCCGAAGGTCGAAGTAGCCATGGGTGCGCGGCTGGGGCACTAGGCGCGACGATGAGGGCAGCACCAGGCACGCGGGCGGCCGAGAAGGACAGCGGAAGACGGCGGCACTGGGCACGCAGGCGGGAAGGTGAGGGGGCGGGCGCCGAGAGGAGCGGAAGCAGAGGGATCGGTTTTAGTCTGATACCATGATAGAGAAAGGCCAAGAGGCTTAGATTGCTTAATGAAGAGTTTACAGGAGTATTACATATATATAGAGAGACTAAACTAGAGAGTTAAGAGGGGGGAGAATCCCAGGCAGCATGCCGGGAGAGTTCCTAGGCAGCACTAGGTGGAAACCCAAGAGGCAGCCGGTATACAATAAATGATAGGAAATAAATACTCTAACAGAATGTAGCTGTAAGCCCTGCTTCCCAGGCACATTTAGTGCTTTTAAGTTTTTAGCTAATCTATGTCATTAAGTCCTTGGGTAGCTCAAGAGGTGTGCGGGTACCCAGGCAGTTTTCCTGTCTAGTAAAAGCTCTAGTGAGCTGTATGTAATCAATGCAGTTCTTATCCTATATATATATATTGCAATGCAGTCATCTGGGTGACTAAGCCCTGGCTGATTATTGCTCTGTTACCTCCAACAATTGGTATCAGAGCATAGGTTAGACACCTTCTCACCTTCTCATCTTCTCCATGACGTCAACCTCCTCTGAGCGCCGGGCTAGGAAGACCAAGGGAGCCACTGAGGGCGAGCTGGGCGACCCCTTTGGCAGGGCTGCGCGCCTGAAGGCAGCAGAGGAGGCGGCGGCGCTGGCTGTCGAGGCGGCACAGCAGGCTGCAGCAGCCGCGGAGGCGGCGGCCAGGACAGCGCAGGAGCTGCGGGCGGAGATAGCAGCAGAGAAGGGAGATGAGGAGGAGGAGGAAGAAGAAGAGGAGGACCGGAGGAACCGGCGGCCACGGACTCCGCCGCGGGACAGGCGCCGTTCGCAGTCACCACTGCGTGACCGAAGGCGTCGTGGCGGTGGTCGCTATGAGTCGCCGCATGGCAGGGTGGTCTACCGCGATTCCGGCAGCGGCACATCATGGCCAATGCTGGACAAGACCAATTATTATGAGTGGAGCCAGACGATGAAGCTCAGGATGCAGGCGCGCGACCTCTGGGAAGCTGTCGAAGGAGGCCCAGTGCAGTTTCGCGACGACAGGCGAGCTCTGGAGGTGATCGTCGCTGCTGTGCCCAAGGAGTTGGGGCTCCCGCTCCTCGACAAGGCGACGGCAAAAGAGGCATGGGATGCCATCGCTGCGACTCGTATCGGTGTGGACAGGGTCCGCCGAGCGACGTTGCAGCGACTGCATCGGGAGTGGGAGAACATTGACGTCAAGCCTGGCGAGCCGGTGGAGGATTTTGCCCTGCGGCTGTCAACTCTGCACCAGCAGCTGGTGCTTCATGGAGACAGGGACATCGATGAGGCGCGTGTCGTGGAAAAGTTTCTGCGCACGGTGCCGACCAAGTACGCGCAGATCGTCGTCGCCATTGAGCAGTTCCTCGACTTCGAGGCGCTCACGCTTGAAGAGGTGACAGGAAGGCTCAAGGCGGTGGATGACCGTGAAGCGCAAGCTGTGACAGAGCCGGTGTCCATCAACGGCAAGCTGCTGTACACTGAGGAGCAGTGGCGTGCGCGTTTGAGGAAGGAGAAGAAAGGCGCAGAAGAAGCTGGCAGTTCTGGTTTCAAGAACCAGCGCGGCGGTGGCGGAGGACGCAGCCGCGGAGGTGGACGCGGACGGGGCAGAGGTGCTGGCCGTGGCGGCGGACGTGGAGAAGGCAATGGCGCCGGCCGTGTTGGCCCCAACACGTGCCTCAACTGCCATCAGGAAGGGCATTGGGCGCGTGAATGTCCCCAGCCGCGCCGTGATGGAACAGAGCGCGGCGGCGGGGGAGGAAATCGTGGTGGACGCGGTGGCGGAAACCGTGGAGGAGGCCGTGGCGGCGGTAACCAAGCTGGGCAGCAAGGAGGACATGAAGGGCGTGCCCAGTTTGCTGAGTGTGAGGAAGATGCAGCTCTGTTTCTGTCTCACGGCTTCATTGAGATGGAACAGAGCACGCCGGAGCTCAACTATACAGCACAGCGCGTTGAGTTCTTTGAGCCACGTGCGCGTGCTTATCTGGGAGCAGATGATGAAGAGATGGCTGGCGGCTGGTACCTTGATTCAGGCGCAACACACCACATGACTGGGCAGCGTGACCTGTTTTCAGACCTGAACATGGACGTTCAAGGCACGGTTCGGTTCGGGGACGCGTCCAAGGTGGAAATCAAGGGCGTTGGCTCAATTGTTTTTGAAGCAAAGACTGGTGAGCATCGTGTTCTTCATGGAGTTTATTTCATTCCGGCATTGAAGAACTCGATCATGAGCCTCGGTCAACTTGATGAGAATGGCTCAAAGGTGGTGATTGATGATGGAGTACTGCGGATTTGGGAACGCAGCAGCGGCCGCCTACTGGCCAAGGTGAGGCGTGGCGCGAACCGGCTGTATGTACTGCATATGAAGACAGCACAGCCAGTGTGTCTTGCTGCGCGCAGGGATGAGGAGGCGTGGAAATGGCATGAGCGTTTTGGGCATTTGAATTTTGAGGCCCTGCGGAGGCTTGGCAAGGAGGAAATGGCAAGAGGGATGCCAAAGATCGATCATGTTGAGCAAGTGTGTGACACTTGTGTCACCACCAAACAGAGGAGGCGATCATTTCCTGCTGCAGCAACATATCGTGCTCAGGATCACCTTGAATTGGTGCATGGTGATCTCTGTGGGCCAGTTACACCAGCAACTTCGGCAGGTAATCGCTATATTCTGCTGCTTGTAGATGATGCCACACGATTCATGTGGGCAGTGCTGCTGTCATCTAAGGATGCTGCAGCAGATGCTATCATAAAGGTGAAGGCTGCTGCAGAGGTGGAGAGTGGGCGTAAACTGAAAGTTCTGCGCACAGATAATGGAGGAGAGTTTACTGTTGCAGAATTTGCTGCTTATTGTGCCAATGAAGGAGTCAAAAGGCATTACAGTGCTCCTCATTCACCACAGCAGAATGGCGTGGTGGAGCGTAGAAATCAAACCGTGGTGGCCATGGCACGTGCCTTACTCAAGCAGCGCCAGATGCCAGCCAAGTTTTGGGGGGAGGCAGTGATGACTGCTGTGCATATTCTGAATCGGTCACCAACCAAGGCTCTAGGTGATGTCACTCCCTATGAAGCATGGCATGGCCGAGCACCCACTGTTGGCCATCTGAAGGTGTTTGGTTGTGTGGCATATACTCGCCGTTTGTCTCAGCTCAGGAAACTTGATGATCGTGGTGAAGCTGGAGTATTTATTGGCTATGCTGAAGGAGCCAAAGCCTATCGAGTTTTTGATCCAGCATCTCAGCGTGTACGTGTCAGCCGAGATGTGGTTTTTGATGAAGGAAGAGGTTGGGATTGGACATCACCAACAGCAGGTACGTCTGGGGCAGCTGGTAGTGATTTTGTGGTGGAATTTCCTTGGGAGGAAGAAGTCCCTGGAGCTGGAGGTTCAGTGCAGTCACACTCATCTCCTCAGCCCCATTCTGCCTCACCTGAAGCTTTTCCAGCAGCAGAATCGGTGCTTGATGCAGGAGAAGAGGTGTCTGAGACATCCAGAACGCCTTCACCACCACCAGCTCCAGCCAGCCCACAAGTGGAGCACGTGACTCCCTTGGAAGATGATGAGGAACGGCTGGACACTTATCACAACGACGAGCAGCTGCGCTATCGTACCATAGATGGCATATTGGGCGGGGAACAGGAAGTTCCGCCGCCGGCGCAGCGCTTGTTCGCAGAGCTCCACCTCACCCACTCTGGGGAACCCATTTCTTATGCAGAGGCAAAAGATGATCCTGCATGGCAGGCAGCAATGAAAGAGGAGCTGCGCGCTGTTGAGCGCAATGGCACCTGGGAGCTTGTGTCTCCCCGAGCTGGCCATCGGCCAATTTCTCTAAAATGGGTCTACAAACTGAAGAAAGATGAGAAAGGAGATGTGATCAAGCACAAGGCTCGGCTTGTTGCTCGTGGGTTTGTGCAGCAAGAGGGTGTTGATTATGAGGATGTGTTCGCTCCTGTTGCGCGCATAGAATCAGTGAGACTGTTGCTTGCTCTAGCTGCCCAGGAAGGATGGACTGTTCATCATATGGATGTCAAGTCAGCTTTTCTAAATGGAGAGCTCAAGGAAGAAGTATATGTCCAGCAGCCACCTGGGTTTGCTATTCCTGGGAAAGAAAGCAAGGTATATCGCCTGCACAAAGCTTTGTATGGGCTGAAGCAGGCACCCAGGGCGTGGAACGCTAAGTTGGACTCTACTCTGAAGGAAATGGGGTTCAAACAGAGCAAACATGAAGCAGCAATTTACAGGAAAGGTTCAGAGGGCTCAGTGTTGCTGGTTGGGGTCTATGTTGATGATCTGATTATCACTGGAGCAGTCAAAGATGAAGTAAAGGCTTTCAAGGAAAGGATGAAATCCACCTTTGAGATGAGTGACTTGGGTTTGCTCAGTTTCTACCTTGGCATTGAAGTACAGCAAGGCAAGAATGGGATCACCATGAGGCAGACTCACTATGCCAAGAAAATCCTAGAACTGGGAGGCATGTCTGATTGCAATCCAGCAGCTACACCAATGGAAGAGCGCCTGAAGCTCAGCAAGCATAGCACTGCCAAGGAGGTGGATCCAACTCAGTATAGGAGGCTGGTTGGAAGCTTGAGATACCTGGTTCATACCAGGCCTGATTTGGCTTTCTCAGTGGGCTATGTGAGCAGATTCTTGGAGAAACCGACCACTGAGCACCAGCAAGCAGTCAAGAGGGTGCTGAGGTACTTGGCTGGAACATTGGACTATGGTCTGCAGTTCAAAAGAGCCCCAAATTCTGCTAGGTTTGTGGGCTACTGTGATTCAGACCTAGCCGGTGATATTGACTCCAGCAAAAGCACAACAGGTTGTCTGTTCTTCTTTGGCAACAGCTTGGTCAGCTGGCAATCTATCAAGCAGAGGGTGGTGGCTTTGTCTAGTTGTGAGGCTGAATATATGGCTATGACTTCAGCAGCAACACAAGCCCTGTGGCTGTCAAGATTGTTGGCTGATCTGTTGGGAAGAAAGGTGGAGACTGTGGAACTGAGGGTTGACAACAAGTCTGCAATTGCACTTGCTAAGAACCCTGTCTTCCATGACAGGAGCAAACATATCAGAGTTAAGCAACATTTTATCAGGGATTGTATTGAAGAAGGCAGCATCAGGACTGAGTACATCCCTACAGCTGATCAATTGGCAGACATTCTCACTAAGGCTTTGGGCAAGGCCAAGCTTGAAGATATGAGAAGCAGAATTGGCATCAAGCAGATCAAGAAGGGTTGAAGCAGGTCTTAGGGGGAGAACTGTAGCTGTAAGCCCTGCTTCCCAGGCACATTTAGTGCTTTTAAGTTTTTAGCTAATCTATGTCATTAAGTCCTTGGGTAGCTCAAGAGGTGTGCGGGTACCCAGGCAGTTTTCCTGTCTAGTAAAAGCTCTAGTGAGCTGTATGTAATCAATGCAGTTCTTATCCTATATATATATATATTGCAATGCAGTCATCTGGGTGACTAAGCCCTGGCTGATTATTGCTCTGTTACCTCCAACACAGAAATGATAGCAAAAGCAAAGTAGTCCGTGCTTTAAATAATAAATTTCCAAATGTAAATATATAACATTAATAATTATCTAAATGATAGTTCTCACTTAGATTCGACAAGATAAATCTGTGTGCACTTCTCTAAGTTAGCCTTGTCCAGATGTGGGGGACAGGGACGATACTAAGTTCCAGCGATCCCCTACATTCAGTAGGCCCTAACTTCTACCTTCTACCTTCTATGTACAAAACGAATACAATATTAAAATGTCAAATGAATGTCCACCTTGCGCCTTTTCAGAAGGAACCTTTCTTAGCTCTAGGAAATTAGTAGTGATTAGCTGCAGAATATTATCGAGAAAACTGAGCAAAACTCCTTTCATGTAGGGCAGTCAACTATTACAGGTACCTTAGCACTAACTGGATTGGCATTTTTTTAGCTTTGTGGTGATATCATGGTTTGGAAAAGGCTAAACCTACTCTCTAAATTACATGCTTAAGATGACTGGTAATGAGTCATAAGTGTTCATCATATGAATATCTAATTCACTTCTAAAAGTTAACACAAAACCATCAAATCATAGTTGTCAATACCTACCAAACATCATTAAATAATTCATTGTGCCCTTCCCATGTTTGGAATAACATGACGATTTGCCTAGCCAAATATAACCTGACACGGTAATCAGCATCATGCAGCATGTCAAGCAAACATCCGATCAAATCCTGCAATTATAATAATGATATTAAATTACTGATGTAATGGAGTACATTTCAATGGCAGTTCTCTTGATAAAAGCAAGATATAAGAATCACCTGGGCAACATCAGGGAACAGGCAAACAAAGGAGGAGACACAATCAATGAGCTTGATGCGAGAAAACCAATCTACGGAACTTATCTCTGTAGCCTTATTTACCAAGTCAAATATGATGTCCTGGTTCTGCAGATAGTGGGAACATATCTATCAGTCAGTCGGAGGATAAAACATGTAAGCCCCTCACTGACTGAAATTAAAAGCCAACCAAAATAATTGTGCTTCCCTTGATCAGTGAATATTTCAAGATTAAAGAAATGACAGCCAATTTAATCACATGATTTATTGTGACTGATAGGTTTCTAATGTCTCACTCTGAGATCAAAATGACCAATAAAAAAAAGAAACTGCACCAAACAACTCTCTTATTCAGTCATTGAAACCTTGAATGTATAAATAAAATATCACAAGACACAGTAAATTATAATGTGTAAAATATGTAAATACCAACCTCAATGAAAAACACTTCGCGTCCTGGTGGCTTTCCATCAGCATTTTGCCCACCATCACGGATAGCTATCAATGTTTTTAATAAAGCATGTATATGAGTTAAGCACTCCACAGGGCCAAGTAATGAACTTGTACCTCTGTTCCTCATATCAATAATAAGATGGACCTGCATGGTTGATGTCAACATGTTAAAATCACATAAATGCCTGATTGGATTAAACACATAAGCTAACAGCATAAGTACTGATTTTATCTAATGAAAGATAAGAGCCATAGAGTACCACTGAAGATACAGTTTTAGATGACGCTGAGATGTTTCTGCAAAGGTTAAGCAAGATGACCTGACGAACCTGCAAAATGAAACCAGGTATTACAAGGATAGCTTTGAAGTAAAATAACAACAATATTAAGCAGCTATCATCAAAAAATTTACCTTCACATCACTTTCTTTCTCCACCAAGCTGTACAAAATTTCCCATGTACGAAGTGATGAAACTGAGAAAAAAGTTGAAATAATGCAAACTAGATCTAGCTTCCACTCCAAAGGTCGTAAGAAGCTACCCATACTTCCACTCGCACTAGCCGTGACAGAATCTACTTCACCAGAGTCCATCACATCAAGATCCATATCAGCAACACTACTTTTACAGTCCAAAATAGGATTTAGGTCCTCTGGGTTGACACTGGATGTTGGTAGCACTTTACCAGAACTCTCTGCATCAAAATTGCTCACTAAACTAGAAATCTGACAAAACAGCTGAGAAATTGCAACCAAGAGTTCATCAAGTAATTCAGTAATGCTTTTGATAACCACAGAACAAACTCTATTATCAACTCTTGACAGATTAAATATTGGAGAAGACAGTAAGCTCTTGATCGAGGATAAAGCAGAGCCCATTGTATCCAATGTTGAACTTAGGTTAGTAAGACCATGAGAAAGTCCATCATTCTTCTTCATAACAAATGACACAATATGTTTTAAAATATTGGTGATATAATCTACTGCCTCTTGCAAAAGTGAAGATTTTTCTTCCATGGACCTGAAAAAAACTCACAGAACAACAAAAGGATGTTAGGCATACTGAACGACAACCCCGATAAGACTCATGGGCACTACGTGACACTCAAGTTATAGCTTCAACCATAAAACCAGACTGACAGCAGTCAAACAAGAACCGATTTGTGCACTGATCTAATTTGCTAGAAAGACTGGCCATGCACGTGAACCTGGAATAGATGGGCTGAATGCCAGTTTTATATGGAACTACTGGAAAACAGCCTATTGAACAAACCGGTCTACCAGGCTGAGAGCCATGTGGACTGTACCCAGCCTAGGCCAAGACTTTGGGAAACAGGTGCATAGGAATAGAAAAATGAGGGAGGATGGATCCCACTTATGGGGCATTATCTCCCGATTGCAGCAAAATTTATGAATTTGAACACAACCATATTGCTTTCAACTCAAGGCAAAACTAAATTACCACTGACATATTAAAATATAAAGCAGACCAGGAGATGAAAATAAAACAGATACCTTGACAACAATGCACAATGAATCAGATTGCAGAGAAGAGAACAAACAAGAACAAGATTTTTCAAGTCCACTTTCTCAAACTGCTCATTTGAGACCACAAATCCTTTGATGAATTCCATGAGCTCGAGGAGCATTGGTTGCTGGATAGTCCCAGGAAGATGTATACGGTGGCCTTTATGAGACATAACCTGTAACCAATAAAGCATCTTCTGTGAGTTTATCAGTAGAAGAAGTCAAACAAAAATTACGTTTCAAGAATAATCTTTAGGACCACCAAAGTCTGACTTACTAAGACAACAAACTATGGGTTTAACCACCGGTAAACTTTATTGAACCATTCAAAATACCAAGCATTCCAGATGGAATCAACCACTATGCTGGTACTTGCAACAAATGACAGTATGACACTAATAGGCACACTGAAAAGTTCAATTAAGTCTTTTTTTTATTAAACTGCCTCCAGTTGCTTTCTATAAAACCAAAGGAAACTCTCTTCTAAAAAAACTACTTCCATGCTAAAGTGGAAATTGTACATTAGTTAGTGTCATGATGAGTTCCAGGTTTGATGAGCTTTTGTGTGGAGGAGGTGGTGCCTAAGTGTACCATAGTCCAGCTCTTACCATGTACAGCAAAAAAGGGAAGAAAAAAAGGCACGCTGCTCAAAGCATGCTTTCTTTTACATCAACGTTTGAGAGGGCTTTATATCATTTCTGTGATGAAGGATATTCTAGTTACAACATGAAAGACCTAGTTGTCAAAAAATGCTTCAATCTCAGGTACAAGTATTTTTTAACATTCACAAGAGCTAATAGCAGTATTTTTTTAACCTCAGGTACAAGTATTTTTTAACATTCACAAGAGACCAAACAAAGGAGAGACGAGGAAAATATAGAAGATTATACTGCCAGGCAAAGTGTTTTTTTAGCATTCACAAGTGCTAATAGCAGAGCAACTGAGAACAATAAGTGAAGCACCTTGGTACGAGTATCCAGAGTGATTTCTGATAAAGCTTCCACAGAGTAAGGTAGTTCATCTTTGAGAACCCGGTTATCGTCCTCAAGAGACATCTAAAACAAATCAAATTGGCACTAAGTGAACAAATACAAGTTCAGAAATACTCGACTGTAATCTGTAAAATCTTGTGATGACGAACTAACAATATACCTTGGAATAAATTTTACAATCACCAAACAGTTGCAATACATCCGATGAATTAATTGCTGACGATGAAAAACCAGCACACAGCGAGAAAATAGCTTCAGGAATGATAACAACATTTTGTTCATTCAAAAGAGAGAATTCCTGTCATAAAAAAAATGAACCAGTGATTCAGCTTGCAAATCTCAAGGAAGAAAGAAAATGGATGACCCATTCCACATGAAGCTTACCAATGGACATAGTGGTGCATAGCATAACCACAAAGGCAACAACATACACTATGGAGTCAGGTGGACTGAAGTCCATTTCACCCCCTTTATTCGTTATTAGTGTTAACCCAAATAGACAACTTTTTCTTGGCAATTAAAGATGCAAGCACACATTTGCCACTACACATGCACAGCAAACTCACCAATCCATGCATGCCCCTAATCAGAAAACTAAACACATACAAGGGAACATTCTTTACCACTAAATTGACCCGCATGTGTGTAAGGGTGCCACCAGGATTTGGTAGTTGGAAACATACTCACAAATCAACTACTCCTGGCTCCCAATACCTAAACTATAAGCAGCATGGTAGTATATACACCCTCCGTTCCCAAATTTAGGAGATTTTAGTTTTGTCGTAAGTCTGACTTCTCTGACTTTGACCAAGTTCATAAAAAAATGCACCAAAATCTACAACAACAAAATAGTTTCATTAAATCCACCATGAAATATGTTTTGATAATGCATTTATCTGGTATTGTAGATGTCAATATATTTTTCCATAAACTTGGTCACCGTTAACTAGTTCCTTGGACACCACATGTCATCAGTAAACCCCAGCAGACAGCCTTATCTCTTCTTCCCCTCTTCACCACTGCCCGCCCCGCAAGCTATAGTTGCCTCCGCACCAGCGCCACCCGCCCACCACCCTTTCACGAATTTCCTGGTGTTTGGAATCGAACCCAACACCGATGAGAGCAACGTCAACTTTATTCCTGTCCTCAAGACCCTTTACCCTTTCACCAATTAGCTACCACAAATGGGTAACTGTGTAAAATATGTAGTTCCTTCTTTAAAAGAATAATTGCACAGAATGCTTCACAATTTCAGACCCAAAGGAAAGAACTTTTACGAAACTGACTCATTCGTTTATAACGTGTCTTTGATGAACATATGGCATAAACAATACGTACTCCTAGCACCGGAAGAAGGGATACTCAAAATGAAAGGAAAAAAGGACTTCCTTTTTGAATTGGTTGGGTCCTAATGCCAATGAACGAAAGAAAAGAAAAATCTCAAAAACAAAAGTGAAAAAAAGAACAATGTGGTACCTTCAATCCAGAAGCTACAAAAAATGACTCAGAAAATTTACCTCTGTATATAAATGTTCAAAAGAACAATTTGATGCTTATACCTATACACTGTTTTATCTTTTGCCTAAATGTTGCACTACTGCACATCAGTTCATTTATATAACACCATCGGAAACATGAACCTAAACTCTAGAACATATATGAAGCAAAATAATTAACTCGTCTCTCAAGAAGCACATAATACTTGATC
The DNA here is from genome assembly GCF_019320115.1 of Miscanthus floridulus. Classification (NCBI taxonomy): domain Eukaryota; kingdom Viridiplantae; phylum Streptophyta; class Magnoliopsida; order Poales; family Poaceae; genus Miscanthus; species Miscanthus floridulus. The sequence goes on from NC_089584.1 coordinate 24,788,428, forward strand.
AAATTTGGAACCAAAAAAATAATAAAAAAAGAAGTTGCTTGAAAAAATCAAAAGATCACCTTTGAATGAATTAACTCCAAAGTTGACCTTAGCAGAGTCTTCCGAACAAAGATAGAATTGGATAAGTCACCCTGCAGGGTGTGATATTAAAGAATGGAATCATTCTTTTTGCATATTTGAAATAAAAAATAGATAAATAGTAACTAATCCACGAGTGATTGTTGGAACAGGATAATGCGATCAGATAATCAGAACTAGTATACCAAACTATTAAGGTGATTTGGCTTTTTGCTTTCAGTTGTTTCTATTGATACACATTACCACACTAAATCTTATATGCACTGATTTACAACAATCAGTTCAAGATTTTTGTCTGCTAAGCATGGTAGTACACAAAACCCAAGAGTACAAGTTTAAACTTTTTTCTCAAGCTTGATCATGGACAAATTAGGCAAATAATAACAAATGGCAGCATATGCATTGTTCAATAACTATGAAAGCAGCTAAGTGTATATGATAGCTCTAAAATAAGTAGCAATATGTCATCTGTGATTGCTGAGCCATAAACAACCAAAAAGATAAAACAATAAAACTTCCATTTGGTAATAGCAGATTTGACTAAATAATCAAATCAACTGAAACTATTTCCGACACAAACTACAAGATTGGAAAAATGGTCTCAGAATGTTCTCTTTTATGTCCAGTCCTGGTGACTTCACCCGAATTACAGGAGTAAGATTTAGGAGTACTTATACTTTCAAAATAGAACAGTTGAAACAAAATTACAAGAAGTACTATAATTTTTGCCACCCTACCATAGAGGCCCAAAGGAGCAAAACAAGCAGTACAAGGTAGCTAACATACCTGAAAGCCTATCCTTGAGAAGTAACAGGCAACAAAATACAGAGCAGACCTGAAGGAAGAACAAGGAGCAATAAAGACTGTAACATAACTTCTGTGGTAACCGAAATGAAATTCTAAAAATTTAACTCGGTATTAGCAAGAACACTGCAAATGACTAGGCAAAAACATCCAGATCAGTAAAGTACTGAAGGAAAGGCGAAGCAAAGATGTCAGACATATCACAGAATATATAACAAATGAATTGATGGAATCTATTATGCTGCCACGAAAGTGGCTTCAGCTGTTGCAAGGAATCAATGCTCAATGAGTTATTTATTTCCAATTGCAACCAAACCATTCAGTTCTTGGTGCAAGCAAACACTTCGCAATAAGTTTGCAATTTCAATGTAGGTTCAAAGCCCTAAACTTCATTGAATCTATAAATTTAACAAGATCAATTTAACTTTCAGTTTCAGGTTTATGAGATTAAATTTCTCCACCAGGTCCTAGAAGAAAAAACATTGCCTCCATTGACTTGAAGAACCTAAATAGCTGATAAATTGGTAAGGTTTAATTTCTGTTCTCAATCCAATGATAAACCCAACTTGGTATATACACATACCCCTAGTAATTATTGCCTATTTGGCTATTTCAAATAATCCTTACAAAACATAAATAATCTTTATGAAACATAACTACATAAGTAATTCAATAACCTACATAAGCCAATATCTTTACAGCACAACATTTTTTCAAAGAACTTACTACTATTGCAGACAACAAGTGATCTCACAAAACTGTTTCTCTAACTAATGGTCACAAAATGTATATCTTGTAATGTTCAGCAATTTTCACCCCAACTGCAGTGCAGTTTATCAGGTCCAAACAATGTGAATTCATTGGTGGAACTTTTCCATAACCTCACAGCTACATAAAGCAGTCATTTAGAGGTTTCAGTAAAGAAGCCAGTAGCATTCAAGAAGTGGAACTTTCTGCTACATTTTTTGTCTGTCATCATCTAGAAAACTAAAAAATAGGTGCAGCCTGTATACCATGTACAACTGACCACAAAAGAAACTTCTACTCAGAAGAAACATAAGGATAATTATATGGACCAATTGGTCATTAGCAGAAATAAGATAGCAAAAAATATTGATGCCACAGTAAACCCCAATTATCCAAGTACCTAGGTTACAAATGATATACAACTCCAATTAAAGACCTAGTACATATAAACATTAACAATGGGCAAATGTATAAGTGATCATCCTAAGATAATGGTAAGATATTCTCTGCGTCTGCAATTTATTTTTGCCAGATTATTAATGTTTAGAACCTCTGGCTTGTCCATTGAACTCTGTTGTATTTCAACATTATTGTTATCTCTCATATTAGGGCTCAGCCCTACCAATTTCATAAGAAAAAGAACCATCAAATTCAATCAACGAGAAGGTACGAAAAGAAGTGGAAGTGCCAACAAAAATAGTACCTAAAATAGAGCTATTGTAGAAACAGGGTCACTTTTAAACCAACAATTACAAAAAGAAGAGGAAGAAAGCATACGGCGATGGAAATTGTTTAAATATTTGCAGGTTCCATGTATCTTCTGATAGAAATGGTGTATGAACTTGGTTCTGGAAGAAGAGAAAAAAGAAAACATTAGAAACACCTAGTGGTAGCTATAAGTTACTCGCAGGAATAGTTAGAGCTCATCCTGGATGATAAGTTGGCAACTGACTAAACTGAGGGTGGGAAGCTCACCCGCACAATCATTCCACCCAGCAAAATCAGAGCTGAATCAGCCTACAAAAGTGCACACTGTTACACAATCAAAGGGTACTAGATAGGTGCCACATAATGTAATGAGTTAAGAATTATGTTTGCAAGATGGTATATAAACAGTTTTCAAATCATCTAACTTGTCAAATGTCATGTCAAATAAGCACTTATAAGAAGATAAAATGATTAAGGTACTAAGATAACAATTGCGGTCCTGACTTGTCCTTCCAAAAAAACAATATGATGGGACATAGATAAATCAGGTTGAGATCGCAGCTCCAGATGAAGTTTACAGTGAAAAGTGTTGCCAAATTTTCAGAATAAAGTTGAATAAAATTCTGAATTCCAATCTATAAAACACAGATCCAGTGAAAAAATTAATTGTATTATAGCAATTATTGTGATATTTCACTAGTTCATAAGACACTATAAGCATAACATAAGCAATTAGTACAGAATAACTGGCAAAGACATCATTTCATTTGAGAGACTAAAATCCTGAAAAATGTGGATACTGGAAGATGTAAATACAGCACGATAACTCTTTTGTTTAATGGCCAGTTTAATTTATAAGTGTTTCATTATTATTCAAGAAACACTATCCAACAAATAGTTGGATACCATTTCATTAGAACAAGTAATGATACACCAGAAAAAAAAGCAATGCATCAATATACGAAAAAGGTCATATAGTGTAGTTTATTGGTGCTCACAACTAGATCTATGCTGCTTAACAATGGAAGTGCGTGAACAAGGGAATTCCATACGGCTTGCCAACAATCTTCAACAATTGACATCTGCAATAAACAGGTAACTTATTGGACGACATCATCAACTTTAAGTTCACAATGGATTACAAAAATGGCAAGATTTGGTTGGGAAAAGAATTGAGGTGTCATAAAACATAATGTCATGATTCGACATGCTGAAAACTATAAGCAAACAGCCTGCTCAGTACTGCTTGATGTGGCTGGAATACTGAGTGCACCCAAAATATAGAAAACAGTCAAAGAAGAGCAGGAAACAAGTTGTTTCTATGAGTAATTATGTTAAACTAGAGCCACTATGGTTGTCCAAAATTTAAAATGAAGCTGTTGGAAAGCAGTGTTATATAATAAAGGACTAGCCCCATTCATGACATGTATATACAGACTAAAGTTATGTCTGTTGACTGTCCAAGAATAATAGGTTCCTTCAAAATTCTCCATATTCTGGAAGGTGTGGTGCCAAGCAACCAAAATCTTTCTTTTAGCTAGATCTAGAATCAAAGGCAATGGGATACATAGATAGCTGTAGTGTGTGTGAGCTGGTTGGTGCATGTGACTCAAAATGTATCAGACAATCACTTAAACTTCAAAAGTAGCACCTCTAATATAATCATTGGTCCTTTCGAGATCGGATAGTTGGAAGTTTTCACTACACATCTAGATATAAAATAAAATAAAACTTCACAATGGGCAAATGCCACATCAACCTCATAAAGTTGTGTGCAGTTGTGTTATCACTTGAAGGGTATTCCCAGAAAATTACCACTTTCGCAATTTCTAAATGCTCTCAATCTTTCTGGAAATTCACAAAATGTAAAAAAAAATGGGCCCAAACTTTTCTACGGCGTGCATATAGTAATTTTATTAAGTCATTAAGGGAGGGCATAACACAGATACAGATCTTCTGTATCCTGAAGCCAGTTGATTAATGGTTTACTTCAAGAAAATAAGGTAAGCAGAAAATAGCCGGAAGTTCTTGAAAATAAAAATATGGATTCGAAAACTTAACCTCGCCTTTTGTTAAACAAAATTGTACTTTCTCCCTAGTGTTAAACATGAGCACTGTGGAGAACTCCATGAATGTCCTGTTAAGAACAATGACAAGTTAGCAACTATTATTGATAGGACAAAAAAGTAAAAAAAAAATTGCAGCAGTGGGTAATTGTTAGCTCCATATCATTTTACTTGGTGGGCATTTACACTTCAAATAAACAGTAAATTGTGATAACCATGTCCATTGAACAACATACAATGGTATCAGATGCTATAAGCCATAAATAAACACCACCACCACACCCCTACCCACCCCAGAGAGAGAAGAAAGAAAACAATAGAAGGGGCAAAATGTAGTACTGGTAGAACCAAACAAACCTGAGAAGCCAGAGTAGAGAATCCTGAAATCGTATGGCATTTGCATGGCTCAAGATACTGTGTGAATATAGTAGCAGTCAATGAATCATATATATTGCATCACAGAAGTACTACAAGCCAAATCATAGAGAACTTTTCACCATAAAGAAAGAAAACGAGTAAAATGAGCAACTTCTAGGAACCTACCACCCCCCACCCCATCCCCTGAATAACAAATATAAGGACCTCGAACTTCTGCGATTTTTGAGGGAAGGGGGGGGGGAGGCAGGTAGGGAAAGTCTTCATGCCCCTCATTAAAGCACCCGGGTCAATTTATGGTCAGGTCTGATTGTGATTGGCTAGCTCTTGAATAGACACTCGGAAAATCCTTATATTTGCGCTTGCGGACAAAATTTGAACCCAAGTCCTTATATTAGCGGACAGAGGCAGAGGTAATAAATGAAAACATGTAAAAGTTCGAATTTTAGAGACATCTAATGTTATTCATTCTTTAGTTTCAAATTTAGAAATGTTGGTTCAGTTAGCATGTTTCATCTGTGTTGAGCAGGAGAAGTAATGCAAGGTCGCAAGCATAATCATTCCTCCCACTTTATAATAGAGAAGAAAAATAGCATGCACATGCTTCAATGTATATAAACCTCATTTATATAACTATATGTTGATATATTTTTCTCTCTACCATTGTAGTACTGATATCCACCATGTGATTTGCTTTACCTTATTGCCATATGACCAGCAATTAACTATGTATTCCAAAAGTTGAGGTACAAATGGTTATTGAACATAAATAAGGGACACAAGCTAAATGCGTATTGTGTACACTATATTTCTCAAAACCACAAAATGTAATAACAGAAGTACTTGACAAGGAGACATCAGACAGCGGGAACAAAGTAGGCATTCAACTTACCAGCTTTGGGATATCATCACATAAAAAAAACTATGAAAGTAGAACTACCTTCTCAAAGCTTTGCAACTTGCTTCAAACCAACTAATTAGCAAAGATTTGTCCATACGATATCCATACTTGTGAATCAGAAAACAAACGGAACCGCTCCTGTGGGAGAAAAGATATATGTAAAGAGAAGCTAATAACATGTGCATAAAATGGAAGAGTCGTGAACTCTCACTACTTCTGCACCAAGAATGTTATTGATAATAAGTTCTACTAGATAAAATTTCAATGTAACAGCAAGGTTATCAATTGTGGGGTCACCGAATCAAAGTAATAATAGAAGAAATGGACCGACTAAGAGACAGCAGATTAGATGCAAGGGTGTAAATGGGACGATGAAAGATACCCCAAATACCGAATATCAGGCTCCTAACATGTATTAGAGCATAATAGCGCCCAAGATTTAGGTCAGGGGGGTTCGGGCAGTAACACATGGAAATATTAAGACTTTACAAAAGACGGAAGATTTTTTTTTAATAGACTGGCATGAGCTTCCAGAGGGAGTAACATTGCATTTGGCTTATACAGATACATGTGAGAAAACTGCACACTCTAGTCAGAAGAAGTTATAGTCACCAGTCACCACACAAACTAGGAAGCAACATTTAAAGGCATGGAGAAGTACAGGAAACAGGATACAGATTAATAACAGGTGACTCTTGGGTCAATGTACTTATCAGTCATAACTCAGAAGGGGGTTTCAAACCTGGGACAAGTGTAGAGTTGTCATAGATGACCAGTTTCCAGTTGAAAGGGTGTGCATGATGTATAATTAACTTACCAAAACAAAGATCCTCTAAAAAGGCCATCAACGATAAGGTTCATAATATGTTCTGTCTTCAGCCTTTTCTCCCTGTTTGCTCTCTTCGTTGTGCATCTGCAGGCCTAAATGTTTGTAAAGTTATTTGTAACCGAGCAAGGATATATTGTATTGAGTAAAAGATCTGCAAATCTAATTAGTGAGCACTTGCATGGCTGACTGGCTGTGCCGACTTTTTTTGGGGGGTTGCGGGGGAGGGGGGGGGGGTGCTGTGTAATATGCGGGTGAGTTGGGTGGTGGATCCAAATACCAGATAAAAAACAGTAGCAGAGAGATCCATCCATTCCTCTTGGAAGCACCTTAAGGACACAGCTTTCTCATCTCGTGGTGCCTCACACCTGCAGTAATTGAATTTCATCAATTAAGAACTCAAAAACATAAAATACTTTAAATAACAACAGTTGCATTACCATAGAACACCAGGTCCGGTGTTAACATTTTTGTCTAGTTCCTTAATGATGACGTCAACAAGTTTTTCCAAAATCTCTGGAAAATTCCTGGCAATCTTCAGCTGAACTTTCGCATAGGTTATGAACAAACTCTGAAAGCAAAAATGGCTTTCAAAGATGAAGCAGAAAATGCAATGCGGTTTTTGTAAAAACAAAGAAATAAAGTTACAAAACTGCCAGTCAGGTCACCAGAACCTTCAAGGCCTGATCATGAGTTGCCAGCCAACAACGGAATATAAACTCTTGAACTGCATTATGGATCTTCACAGATTTGTATCCCAGGTTTGGCCCATCCTTTAGTAAAAAGGTGTTAATGCATTCCATAAGTTTGCGAGTCAGCTTTCCCTCCTCCCTGATTTCACAGAATCAATTTATCAATCCATGTCGGATTATTTGCCATTAGATGACCAGTCTCCAATACACATCTTTGACTATAACCTTTCTAGATATATAAGGAACTTAAATAAAATATTATAATTTAAATAACTTTTTATGATGAAGTTGTTAATCTAAATCTCATTGGCAAATCTAAATGATTTTAAATAAAATGGTGGCCAAAGTTCTAAAAGTTAGACTGCACCCGTTCTAAAACAAAAACCTACTTTCGACAGAGATGGGAATTCACAACTGAGTGAAGTTAAAAGGAGACAATAAAGTCAAGGGATCTAAAAGAGACAAAAGAACATGGGCCACACTACTTGCCTAATATGTAAGAAGATTGCACTAAATCCGTTAAGAACCTCCTCCCGCATAATATCGGGGTAATCACCCGGTGGGTTTTCAAGTAGAACGTGAAGTGTCAATGTACAGCGGAAGGATTCATCCTTGGAGCTCGCCTGATTGCTGAATTTTGCATCAAAACCAGTAGCAACCTTCTTCATGTAGAGTGATACAAAATCTGAGGATAATGCATGAAAATATAAATAAATGGGTGCTACAATATGATAATACAGCACCTCTGATAACAAAACTCACTGCTATATATTCGAGGTTTCATCTGATAGCGGTACTCCTTCACATTTAGAAGCTGTCTAAGAATTATGCTGTACTCTAACTGAAAGCTGGGGCCATCTTTTATGACCTCCCATATATGAATGAAAAGTTGCTTAGCAACTGAGAACAAAAGTAGCGAATGCCCTGCAAAGACAGGTACCACTTCTGTAATGCCAAGCAGAGTATATTTCACTTCAAAGCAACTGAAAAACTGATTGTGCACACATCAGGCATCTGGGTAAAAAAGAAACATATTGCTAGAAAGTGGGAATATATACCAGAATGCTCTATCACACAAACCCAACAGATGCCAAAGACTATGAAAATTACCACCATTATAAGACCAGGCAATGATCAGTGTTAGCAAAAATATGCATTGGATCATCTCAAGGCAACTCCATCAAATACTATACAGAATTCAATACTGTCAAAATCACTTGTCATTTGCGCAAAAATCAACTCTACTGTTAGATGATAAAACAATTTAAAGTTACATGCTATTTGAAAATTCACATGAGCAAGCAGATGTGAACAAAATAAATATCAGAATGTATTAACAACTAGCAACCTACTACAAAATCTGCTATTAATAAGAACACTAAGAACACAATGAGTAATGTTACAGGACACACTGTCTAAAGAATACTGCACTCTCTGCGTGAAAATTGCATGAAATGTTATTGGCAACCTGCCCAATTCTTAAATTTATGTATAACATGGTAAAAACAAAAACATCTGAGTATCTGACACTCTAGCATGGTCCAGAAACAATTTTTATCTGAACTTCTTGAACGATAGCAGCATGCCACCTTACTTTCCATGTTTTGTTGCAGGGAAATGAAAATCACAAACCATATATAAAACCGTCACCTCGTCTCTACAGTACTCAGATACATACATCTCAAATTCTCATCACAAGTTGTGCCGGTTGAAGTTCAATCAATCACAGTACAGCACAGCATAGCATAGCACAGAAGACAACAGCAGACTGATCAAATACGAGAAGCCCTTCGAATCAGAGCCAACCTGATAGCTTGACGTCCTCCGCGCACTGGACAGCAACGCGGAACATCCGGGCGGCAGCGCTCTTGGTGGCGCCGCGCTTCTTACCCGAGATGTCCTCCTTGACGCAGTTGATGAGGGCCAGGACGAGGAGCGGCCACGTGGAGGCTGCAAACAAATAGCATCAGAGCCATCAATAACAAAATCGGGAAACCATCAGCCGATGATGTGAGAGGGGTAAGGGAAATGCATGCGAGAGGGGTAAGGCAAAAGCACGAACTGACCGCCGGTAAGGTTCCCGTGGCCGGGCTTGAACCTGGCGGTGTTGCGGCCGAGGAGGCGGCAGAAGGACGCAGCGCGGTCACCCTGCAGCCATGTCCCCAGCAGCTTCACCCCCTCCTGCGGTACACGAAGGAATCGGTCAGGAAGGAAGCAGGCAGCAATCCTTGTTCGTTTCTGAGTGAGAAGAGGGGTTCTCACATCGCGGACTCTGGCCCGATCAGAGTGGAGCTTCTGGATGACCTCCTCCACGTCGCGTGCGGTCGCCACGCCCGCCATCAATATGGGAATCGGAGCTAGGGTTTCGGTGGGGTGGGGAGACCGCGGCGGGGGACGAGGGCATCGGGGAACCCGCGCGGCGAGAGATGGATGGAAACAGAGGCGGAGGCGGAGAGAGAGAGGAGGGGCGAGAGGTTGTGGTCGGGGTTTTTGGGGGACCTGTGGAGAAACTGCCGAGAAAAGGGGAAGTCAAGGACAGACACGGGGAAGTGGGATTTATTTTTTTATTTTTTTTATAAGGACGGGGAAGTGGGATTGCTTTCGTAAATACAAGACATATTTAACGTTTAGCTAGTGTTATAGTTAAAAGGTTTGATTTTGATGTCTTCTCTAACAACAAAAACTAAAAAAGAATTATTTCTGTAAATAGGTTTCTAGAAAAGAGAATACTCATATTTGAGTTATGCCTCTAAGGCAACCCAAAACAAGTCTCCCGTATAGATACTTTGCTGGACGCTAATTTTAGATCTCCTGCTACAATTTTTGTGTTTGGATGTCCATATAAATTATCTATTGAAGAGTCTTAGACGTTTCAACTTTCAACATGTCAATGTTGTTTTGCACATCCCTAAACACAGGGATGGGGTTCATCCTCGAGGGTGCTAGCGTGGACAATAACCACCTGCCGATGATGATTCCAGCCTAGTTTTGCCCACCATAACCGTAACTTTCCGCTCGGACCACAAGGAGCATGGGATGCCTCGTGCAGGTTGTCCCATCGCGTAGGGCCCACTCACCCATATCCTATGCAATTAGTTTTTAACGAATTAAAAAAAATCATAACGCTTAAACCAAACCTTCAAATTAAATTCCAATTACACTATCAGATTTCTTGCAATAAATCTTTCAAATAAGATCCCACATGTATATATTTAAATAAAAAAAATTAACGAACATTTGACTTACGAAGATAGAACATTTTCTATTATTGAGCAGAGACAATGTTATAGGTTCAAAGAATAATGTTTCGCCTTTATAAGAAGAATATTCTCTGTTTAGGTTCATGAAATTGGCATTATAATATACATAAAAATAAATAAATACATAACATAAATAAAAAATAATGAAACTAGAGCAAAACATAAGGAAAAAAACACGTAATAGAGAAAATTTTAAAAGAATATCATATGGATACTTTTTAAATATCCTAAAAATATATTATAGAACATCATATGTATACTAAGTGAACACCACATATATACTAAATGAACATCACAAAAAACATAATAGAACAACACATGTATAGTACATGAATATCACAGAAAAATCATAGAACATCATTATATACTACGTGAACATCGTATGTATACTACGCGAACATCACAAGATACATCATAGAACATTACATCAATACCACATGAACATTTAAAAAAACATCATAGAACATCACATTTATAACACGTGAACATCACAGAAAATATCATATAACATCACATGTATATTTTATGAACATTACAAAAACATAATAAAACATGAAATTATATATACCACGTGAACATCATAAAAACATCGTAGAACATCACATTTATAATACAAGAACATCACAAGTATATTACATCAACATCGTAAAATACAACATAGAACATTACATGCATACCACGTGAACATAAAAAAAACATCACAGAACATCACATGTATAACACGTGAATATAAAAAACATAAAACATCATATGTATACACATAAACATAAAAAACAACATAGAACATCATAAAAATAAAAAAAATAAAAGAAAAGAAAGAAAAAATAAATAAATAAAAAGATATAAATAATAATAAATAATAACAAACACATAAAACATAAAAAATGAATGATGCAAGAAAAGAAAAAAGAAAAAAGAAAACAAAATAAAAAAGAAAGATTAAAATATGAAAAACATGAATCAAAAGAAAGCAATTAGAAAAGAAACAAATAAAAGAAATCAAAAGATAAAAATAGAACATCACATTTACAACAAAAAAAACAATAAGAAAAGGGAAAAAGAAAAAAACATAAAATATCAAAAATTAAAAGAATAATAAAAATCACATAAAACAAAAAATAAAAATAGAAAATGAAGCACGAAAAGAAAAAAATAGAAAGAAAAATGAATTATAAGAAAAAGAAAAGAAATGAGTGAAGAATAAAGAAAAGAGAAATAAACAAGAGAAAAACAAAAACAAAATAAGAATGAAAACATAGAAAACTTAAAATAAAAGAAGAAGAGGATGAGACACTAAATAGAAGCAAGGAAAAACAATAAAAATAAATCATAATAAAAAATAAAAATATAAGGTAAAGATAAATAAGAAAGGAATAAGAAAAGAAAAAGAAATATAATAAGAATGAAAACATAGAAAACTAAAAAAAATAAAAAGAAAGAATAAACAGAAGTAAGGAAATAAAACAATAAAAAGGAAAGGAAAGAAAAAAAGAAAAGGAAAGAAAAAAAATAAATAAGAAAAGAATAAGAAAAAGAAACCTAACGTACCTGTACTGCCTGCCGCACGTGGCCTCTTTGCATACTGTTCCTACGCGTGGCTTCCCGCCCATCGTTCCCGCGCTCTGTTCGGCGAACGCCTCCGGTCTGGCCGTTCGGACCGGATGGTGTCCGATTCATCCTCTTCGGTTGAGCTTGAGCGATGCGAACGTCCCTAAATCTGGGATGGGTCCATCATCCTCTTCGATTGAGGCTGACTGCTCATGCTGCGGAGCAGGGAAGGAAAGTGAGGCGTAAAAAAAAGGAGCGACGGAGAGAGAGATCACGACCTGGCTTAATTTGTCCGAAAATAGGAACCGGAGAGAATAATAAAAACAGAAAAAGATTTGTTTAAAGTTTATACCACCTTTCTCTTGAGGTCTTGTTTATAGTTTAAAAGGATATACCCAGTGTAGAGAGTTCCTGCTTTGTGCGGGGTCCAAGGACGAGTGTTAGTGACAAGCCTTACCCTGGCTTGTGCAATGCGAGGAGACCGTGACTCGAACCCGGGACCTTCCGGTCACAGGCGGTAAAACTCTACCACTTACACCAAGCCGCCCTTGTGTTTAGACAACCTAAAAAATTTAGATCACACCTATGAGTTAAAGTGATCTAAAGTGTTAGCCATCAACTTTAGCCAAATAAACTTTAGACAAAGAATCAAAACAGGCCCTAACAAAAAGGCTAGCGATGCATTATCGTTCACATAGCAAACACATCAGGTGCACATAATGCCTCAATTTAGAGTAAATTGTACGACCGGTCTTTAAAGTATTGGGTGGGTTTTGTCTAGGTCCCCAAACTATGAAAAAATATAGAAAGAAAAACGAATTAAAAGAAAAAGAAAAGAAATGAGTGAAGAATAAGGAAAAGAGAAATAAACAAGAGAAAAAGAAAAAACAAAATAAGAATGAAAACATAGAAAACTTAAAATAAAAGAAGAAGAAGAAGAGACACTAAATAGAAGCAAGGAAAAACAATAAAAATAAATCATAATAAAAAATAAAAATATAAGGTAAAGATAAATAAGAAAGGAATAAGAAAAGAAAAAGAAATATAATAAGAATGAAAACATAGAAAACTAAAAAGAAAATAAAAAGAAAGAATAAACAGAAGTAAGGAAATAAAACAATAAAAAGAAAAGGAAAGAAAAAATAAATAAGAAAAGAATAAGAAAAAGAAACCTAACGTACCTGTACTGCCTGCCGCACGTGGCCTCTTTGCATACTGTTCCTACGCGTGGCTTCCCGCCCACCGTTCCCGCGCTCTGTTCGGCGAACGCCTCCGGTCTGGCCGTTCGGACCGGATGGTGTCCGGTTCATCCTCTTCGGTTGAGCTTGAGCGATGCGAACGTCCCTAAAACCGAGATGGGTCCATCATCCTCTTTGATTGAGGCTGACTGCTCAAGCCGCGGAGCAGGGAAGGAAAGTGAGGCGTAAAAAAAAGGAGCGACGGAGAGAGAGATCACGACCTGGCTTAATTTGTCCGAAAATAGGAACCGAAGAGAATAATAAAAACAGAAAAAGATTAGTGTTTAAAGTTTATACCACCTTCTCTTGAGGCCTTGTTTAAAGTTTAAAATAGATATACCCAGTGCAGAGAGTTCCTGCTCTGTGCGGTGTCCAAGGACGAGTGTTAGTGATAAGCCTTACCCTGGTCTGTGCAATGCGAGGAGACCGTGACTCGAACCCGGGGGTCCAAGGACGAGTGTTAGTGACAAGCCTTACCCTGGCCTGTGCAATGCGAGGAGACCGTGACTCGAACCCAGGACCTTCCGGTCACAAGCGGTAAAACTCTACCACTTGCACCAAGCCCGCCCTTGTGTTTAGACAACCTAAAAATATTTAGATCACACCCGTGAGTTAAAGTGATCTAAAGTGTTAGCCATCAACTTTAGCCAAATAAACTTTAGATCAAAGAATCAAAACAGACCCTAACAAAAAGGCTAGCGATGCATTATCGTTCACATAGCAAACACATTAGGTGCACATAATGCCTCAATTTAGAGTAAAATGCACAACTGGTCCTTAAAGTATTGGATGGGTTTTGTCTAGGTCTCCAAATTACGAAATCGCATGTTTGGTTCCCTAATTTATTTAAGTGATCTTATCTAGGTCCAAAATAGACACGAGGAGGGTTAGAAGCTGACGTGGTCGTCCATGTGGACATGATTTAAGCGTGGACATGGCGTATGTTGGCAGCAGAGGCAGCGGACGACGGCAACGTGGTGGCGGCGCAATTGATGGACGGCTGAGGCCTACCCGTGCCTGCGCGTGTGAGCGACGGCGGCGTAGAGCATCCGCACGGCCAAGTGGAGGCGGTGGTACGGTAGCAATGGCCGTGCGCGACGGGGCAGCGATGTCCGAGTGCATGCCCACGGCGGCGTGCGCGCGAAGCGTAGCGGCGCTCGCCCACGGCGGCTTGGGCGCTAGGCAGAGCCACGACTCTCATCTGCGGCAGCGTGCACGCGGTAGGGCTACGACTCTCATCCAGCGGCGCCGATGCCACCAGACTAGTGGTAGCTGCGAAGGAGTTCGACCTGAGCGACATGGTGGACCTTGGACCTGAGAGAACCGGCTACCACCGCGGACAAGCGGGGCAACAAGCTGCCGCTCGCGTTCTTCTTCGCACCGTCAGCCATGAACGACACCTGGGTCATGTTCCCATTGGAATCGGACGCCTACGCCGCCGCCTCAGAGCCAACGGTGACCTCGATGTGGTAGAAGCCGGTGGTAGAGCCCGGGAAGACGGAGTGGGAGATTAGAGCTAGCGCTGGTGGAGATGGCGAGCCTGGGAAAGCGGAGTGGGAAGCTGGGAGCTAGCGCTGGTGAAGCTAGCGTCAGAGACGGAGGAGGAAGACGGGCAAGGGGAAAGACTCATGTCACCTTAAATCGTCCACGTGGACGGCTACGTCAGCTTCTAGCCCTCCTCGTGTCTATTTTAGACCTAAATGAGATCACTTAAATACATTAGGGAGCTAAACGTGCGATTTCGTAGTTTGAGGGCTCAGATAAAATCCGTCTAATACTTTAAGGACCGGCTATGCAATTTACTCCCCAATTTACATGCTCCAAATACAGCTTTTTGTTAGGGCCTTTTTGCTCCAAATACATAATGCCTCAATATACATCATTTCATCCACTTATGTCGATCAAGAGGCGCAAATTTGATCACTCCGAGCCTCAGTGCTGGACACATGTGCTGCACAATTTTATCAGGTCCATCAGGGTAGAGTAAAGCACTTCCAGTGAAAGGTACCCCAAAAACCTACGCTTCTCTAACTCTGGACTATCCGCTGACATCTTCCCCTCCTCCATTGGGTGATCAACAGTGAGGTACCATGAGATGCAGCCATATGTGTCATCCGGATCAACATGTGCCACTAGGCCAAGTGTTTCGCCTTGGTCAAGATCAAAGTACAGGCACAGGAAATCTCTAGTCACATTCATCCCAAGAACAATCGCTTCATCATGGAGCCAGTGGATTACTTGACTGGCAACCTGCAGATATACAAAATGATAAGTTATCAAACTAATAAGGTTGATCACTGCAAATGGTTTGCATAATTTGCATGGAACTGGTAATGGACAAAGGTTTTACAAAGGGGCATAACGCAGCAATTAGAGTGCAGTGATTCAACATTAGAGCTATGCATAGAATATATTCTTTGGCAAACTTTTCTTGGGATATAAGAAATAAGTAGACAAGCAATTTTCCAATTTCCATCGTGCAGATCTACCCAAAAAAAAGGGGGAGGGGGGAGCGTTTCATCACCTGCTGCAGAAGCATCATTGGGAGGTCTTCCAAGTCACAATTGTAACTATTTATCAGACGTCCATCAGATGGCTTCCCAGTCAACGATCCAGCAATGCTTGGAGAGCCCTCACCCATTAAACTAATTTGGCCATCTTTCAGATCACCTTTGTACTAAACTGTGACCTGGATTTGTACTTCAGCTCGTGATGGTCTGAAGGCTTTCTGTCTCGATCAGTGGACAGGATAGGCTGAGGAACTTTCAAGCAGAGAGACCAGGAAGACGTCCCAGAATGCCATGTAGGAAGGGAACGCAGATGGAGATAAGGAACCCTACTAACCTGCATTAGTGAAAGGAAGTCACAATGCCAGTCTACTATAAAATTATATTAATTGACAAGTGTAGAGTAGTCCTACCACACTTTCCAGCTCCAAATGTACTTTGTTAGAAAATATCCTGTGAGACACTGTCATGCAAAAATGACTTAGCAGGCCACAATCGTCAGGTGCAGCCTGAGCAGAACCCTGGTAACGAATCATATGACGAGATTTCTCCCTGAGTTTCCTAAGAATGTTTTCGTGGAACATATGCAGGTAAATTTCTAAGCATTTGGGGTTAGGAAACCCTCTCACATCCTTATTTGAAGACTCCTTCCCATTTACAGTGGCTACTGCAAGATTTCCAGTATAATCTGTATCCATATGCAGCCTGTTCGCTTGCTCGTAAACGATCGTAAATTTTCAGCCAGGAACAGTGTTTTTCTCTCACATCAAATCAGCCAGCAGTAAATAATCCACGATACGATACGGCCTCCCGAACAGGCTGATGATCTTCCTGCCTTACTGTTCCTGAGTTACTATTCTGTCCAGAGAGCTCAAGTGAAAGGCACAAAGAACACTCCTGGCCAATCGCTAATTGGAGAAAATCTTCGCACATCCCAGTAACATTGATGCCTTGAGATTGGATAAATGTCTCCCGGATCACCATATCAAATACCTACAAGAAATATGCAATAAATCAAGTGCGATGGTGCACGTAAAAGTAAGGAAAACAGCAAGGTGAAGACTGCAATGGTTCTTTTCTATACATGGTGCTCTAGTTAGTCAGAGGACTTTGTGAAAATCATATGCATTTAACGCACCTGCTCCTCAAATATGGACTTGTGGATGTCACGAAGGATGGAATGTGCATATTTGATAGATTTATTGACATCATCATTCTCCAAAACATCCTTTTCGGCTTCAGTAGTTGTGTTGGTTAACGTGTCTTCTTTCTTTTTGATAGCACTGCTTTCTGCATTATTATCTATGTCTCCACAAAATTGAAGGCTCAAGGAACGGAAAGACTTCTGTGGTATTTGTACAGAAAGTGCCTTAAGAGTCTTGATCAATCGGAATTAAAGATAATGGTGATAATCGAGGCATTGTTGTTGTGTCTAGCTGAGAACTATCAACTAGATCAAACATGAAGCCTTCACTTCCTGGACTCCCAACAGCCCGCTGCCGCTTCACTTTCCAGTTCTGCTGCAATCTGCAAATGCATCAGCGCTTTGTATCAACAGCTTCAATTTTTTAACAGCTTTTACATACAAAACTTCAACAGCAGTAACTACCTTATTAAGGAGCTGTAGAACCTAGTCTCCTTTTGGAACTGTTGCTCCATTGTCCTAGCAGATTGTTTGAAGTACCGTGACAAATGCTGAGAGATCCCAAAAGGCACAGATGAATATTACGGCACTAAGCACAATAATAAACAGTAGAGCTTGAAATATTAATTACAGAAGCATTTACAGTTCCTTTCAGCTCTGGTTTTCTTTGTTGCACTAGTCTAAAGAGCTCCATGCATTCATTCCATTGATTTGAAAATGCTATCTAATTACACATGGTAGCTACGGTACGGAACATACCCTAAGGCGCTGGAGCTTGGTGACAGCAGAGACTGCCATGTCAATAAGTATTTCATTTGGCTGCCACTTGGGCTTCGTTGTCGAGGCGACTGCCACAGCGTCATTAGCCTCCACTTGAGGCATAATTTTCAACATAGTCATAAGTGATCGCCAGCATTGCATTCGCAGGGAGTGAAATTGGGTGCACGTCTACATTTACCAACCGTGCCGATGAGGTCTATGACGACGGAGAGCTCCTGATGTGCCTGCTGCAGGCTCTCCATAAGGCCCTGCCAGGGCCATGCCTGCTGGGTAGTGTCAGCCTCAGCCGCCTTCTTTGCATCCTCCTCTATGACCCAGGAGAAGTCAATCCGGCGGATGGCCGCGAGTCACTGCTCCTCGTTGCTAGTGTCCCTACAACCGCAGACACCACCCAGCAAGCAGAGGAAAGGAAAAGCACGTGAGTTCCTGGTGGATTTGAGAGGAACAGATTACGGGTTGTCAGCAAACTTACGGTGGGTAGTGCTCGTTGCCAATCTCGTCAATGGCCTCAAGGCGCTTGATGGGGAGCTTGTCGAGGTCCACCCGCACGTCACCTTTCTCCATGGCGCTCCTTTCTTTTTGTTTTCTGGAGCTCACTTTGGCCCTGTTTCCTTAGCTAGCTTTTTCATAAGTTTCAGCCAACCATAGCTTCAACACAGGCTACTCGGGCTGGAGCAGGTAGCTCAATCAACGGGCTGGCACAGATCCACAGGTCGCAGGCCAGTCGAGGTCGTAGGGGCTGCTCAGCGTTGCCTTTGCTGGATCTGCAGGGCGTCGGCCGTCAGCCGTGGTACGCCGACAGAACGGGACTGCATATAGACGTTCTTGTTGTGTCAATAGACAACAAATGTGTTGCATATAGCCGTTCTTGTTGTGTCAATAGACAAGCAGTACTCAAGTACTTAGGCGTACTCAGTGCAGAGAGCTCTCGCTGTGTGCGGGGTTTAGAGAAGGGTGTCAGTGGAAGCCTTATCCTCACCAGTGCAATGCGAGGAGACCGCGACTCGAACCCGACTATACCGCTTGCATCAGACCCGCCCTTCACAAGTAGTACTCAAAATATTTTATTTCCAAGTATTCAAGTACAAGTAGTACTCAAGTACTTGAAAACAAAATATTTTTGGGGTTGTCGAACAACTAACTAGTCACAGTTTTACAGCTAATAGACCAAGAAATACAGAATTGCTAGCATTGGTAGTTATCGCCAATCCCTATTCCCTAACTGAAAAAAAACTTCAGAATTAATCACAGTTTTGAATGGCTGTGTGCAACAGCCAACAGCCATGCAGATATGGACAGTACAGGCGCATACTTGCATACGAATCCTCATACCAGTAGTGGCCCCGTTCGCTGGTCTGAAACTTGACTGAAACTGGCTGAAAAATACTGTTCTGACTGAATTGTTGTGAGAGAAAAATACTGTTTCAGCTGAAAAAAGAAGCCGAACAAGCAATTTTTAAGACAAGCGAACGGGGCCAGTATAGGGTACCGTAAAATCCTTAAAAAAAGTAGAGGAGAAAATAAATATATGATAAATAAGGTCTCAACTAAGCTATTTGTGGTGTTTCACGTGATATGATATTCTGATGGATGCAAATGTTCTATGTGGAGAATGCTAATTAGTGAATCCAAATGTTCTGCGGTTCTTTAATTTTCAGAAACTCTAATAAGCAGCATCTTGTGTACTAGACCTTGCGATTGCGAGGCACACTGAAAATTCCAAGCTAACTGACGGACTCAAACATGTGACCATCAGAGTTGAGAGCCGATGAACTAACTTCAAACAAACAGCGAAGTCTATTGAGCTAATTATAAAGCAGGAGAAACAGACGCTAAATTAACCTCATGCGTAAAGGCACTGCAGGTTAAATAAATTCAGCATAGCATAAAGGCGGTTCTTTAACCATCAGACAAAACATGATATTCTCAGTATATACAAGCACATCCAATGAGTAAAAGTTACACATCCAAATCGCAGTAGCTCGATGTGGGGAGGAGAGAGGAAGGGCTCACCGGATATTGGAACGAGGCAATGCGGCCAGGCGGGGGCAGTCATGGAGCAGTGGTGGAGATCGAGCCGGCGCGGTTGGGACAGCGGGCGGGCAGCGGCACTGGATGGATCAAGCTCAGGCAGCCGGGCGTCGAGGTGGTGGCGGCGGCCCCAGGATCTATGAGAAACAGTCTATGAGAAGAGAGGATCAAGAAACCCGAAACCCTAGCAGGAGACACAGAGATGTAGGTTGAGGCGGGCTCACCGTTGGCGTCAGCCGAAGCGATGAAAAGGCGCAGGGGCAGCGGCGGCCTCGCGACTTGCAGCTGCGCGAGCGGAGTAAGAGCTGCTCGAGCGGTCGCGCGAGTTTTTTTTTTAATTTTAACACTTTTTTGAAAACTAATTTTAAATCTAACATGGTCGGATTTTTTTAAATTAATACTTTTGGCCTCGCCTATTGCCCTGACGTGGTTAAATGCATGTGTCGTGTCATGTATGGTGGCGCGGCAGAGGGCTGACGTGGTGGCGATCGGAATCGATGACCGATGACGTGGCAGGGCTCTGCCACGCCACCGAGCTTGGCGCGGCAGTGCCACGCCTTGATCCGTGGCACGGTAGAGCCGAATAAAACCCCGCGACCAGTCCCGCCTGCCCGAGCAGCAAGCCCACTTAACCGCCGCGCCCGGCACCCGCCCGGCGGTACCTGGACGGTTTAATCGGAACGCGTCGTGCTGATAGTGGGAGTTATTCTAAGTAGTGCTTGACGAAAAATTGGATCGGATTGAAACGAATATTTTTTAAGCGAACTTATTTCTTTGGCTTTTTGGCCCCATATTGTAGGATCGGCGCGCAAGACGCCGGCCACCGGTGTCGAGATACGGCGGGACTGCCGGTTCCTGAACTAGTTGCTACTTAATCTCGCCGACAGTGCTGCCGTGACGCATAGAAACGAATATGAAGCAAATAAATGAAGTCCGTGCATAAGTTGACCATATAACATTTTCATTAGTTTGATATAACATAACCAAATAACCCCGCAAGTTTCAGACGCCAATATTCGTTTGACCTAACAAACTAAGACCTAGGAGTGTAAGGATCCCTCGGACGTCTCTGTCTCTTCGGATTTATTGGCAACACATTGGGAGTGTAGTCAACATCAGTATGGTCGCATCGATGGTGCATACGGCTCATACCATGCAAGTATATGATACGCACGGTTACTTATAATTCTTTATGATTGTTAGTTCATGGAGCATACGTATTTAAAAAAACTACCTTTGTTAGTACTTGTGAGGCTCCTTAGGTACCAAGTAGGGCACCACCTAGCCGATACATGCTGATCTCGTCTTGCGGCCAATCGTCCCACTAGTCGTGCTGTATGCGGAAGCCTAGGGGGTCGTCGCCGTCATCGTCATCCTCGGTTGCAGGGTCCTTCCCAGCGCTATGATGTGGTGGTGTACACACTGCGGAAGTGGCACCTATCATCGGCTGAGAAAAGCCGGCTGGTGTCCTCAAAGAGGCTGAAGACGTGCCACCCGACCGCGCCGAGAGTGGCGGTTCCTCATAAGGAGTATCCATGTAGCTCAGCTTCTGAGCTAGCTTCCTGTATCTCTTCTTCACCTTCTGCATAAATAGACGTAAAAGTTAGTGCATTTCCTAAACGCATATACACTAAAGAAATATTTTCGAAATGGACAAGTTTATGTTTACCTCCACAAAAGCCGCGAGAACGCCTGGCCCCTGCCCTCTAGACTCGTGAAGCCAAAACACTGCTTCGTTGGACATCCTTGACAATTGTGTCGCCTGGGTACAGAAACGCGGTTGGACAATTTTAGTACACATACTTATTACCAAAAGGATAATAAATTATACCAATCAAGTATCTTACCACATATCTTTGAAGCGGGGCTCTCTGTAGCTGTGTGTCCTCCCTAGTGGTAATGTTGTACACATCTTCGATGACATCTTCCTCTGAGTCCTCGTCAATCGCCTCTTCAATGTACGAGGGCTTAATATGTGTTCTCGTAGACATGTGAAGCCACCGTAGGTACTCGTCGAAGGTGTGCTGGTCGTGTGGAGGACCCACATGGATTGGCTATCGTACCCTGTTCTGCCATAAATGGATGTGCGCGTTGTGTGTCAGGCGCTAATCCTTGGTCTTGTACCTCTTCCTGCGGTCATACCTGCAACAAAACGATGTTAGTTGTACCACATATACCTCTGAATTGTAGCTTTGTTATTAATCGATAACACACCCGTGTAGTCCTTGGTTGGTGGAGTAAAGCGGTGGTGGGCAGCCTGTCATTCTTCCAAACTGTCTGCAGACCTTGATGGATAAGTGAATCTCGACCACATGGAAGAAAATAAGAGGAACGTCGCAGCAATACTCGTCTGACTCATCCCTAGTGACAGGACTGAGATAGTACTGGAGCTCTAGAGCATCCCAAGGATACCAATGCACCTAAAATTTCATAATTGAGTTAGGTTGTGATATAGTGTAGATCGAACAAGACATATGTATGATAGTAAAGAGAGCGTAACCTGGTGCTGTATCAGGACGTCGAGACCGTCTGTGTACTCCTTGTACTTGCGCCTCGCATTCCCTCTAACTAACTCTGATTCCGTCCAGATAAATAGAGCTGTAGGGAGTGCATCCTACGCATTCCATTGCTGCATTGAACACGATAATGAATTAGCCCTTAATAAACTCATCATATATAACCATATCAAAGAATATAATGAACCAAGTACTTACCGGTAAACCAGTACTAAGTGGCCTCCCAACGGGCCATCGTTCTTAACACCAAACCTAGAGTAGGTACGAACAACCTCCAAGGTTCGCATACCTGAGGTGCGATGGCAGGCAACGCATAGCTATCGATACGTCCATGCCAGGACTGTGCTGCACCAGCTGTACGTCGCTATATTTTCCCACGGCTGTCGTAGTATGTCAAAGAAGATCCAGCTGATTGTGTTGCCCAAGACGTCTAGGAAGAGGAAAGCACCAAAAAAGTGCCAGAGCCACACTCGAGCGAACCTGTTGATCTGAGCCTCCTCAGCCTGTGGGTCCAAGTAATCAAAGCGCTTCATGATCCAGGACAACGAAACACCGAAAGTTTTCCTAAAATTTACCAAAGAACATGAGACACCATGGCTGCAGGAAAGCAATGCAAGTATTAAATAGGCTTCAATTTCTTACTTATTTTTTCTTAGAAGCCTCATCGTTCGGTGGAAAAAAGCCAGTAAACTGAGCCACCAGCTCCCTCCAGTGATCGTTGTCAACTATCCTTATCACTGGAAGTCTGAAAGGTCCTTATTTGGTTTTGGTAATTGAGTGATAATCTAGGTGGACTAATTGTGTTTATGTGAGATACACAAGTGATTAGTCCACAGGTATATGTGTGCGAGCAACATATGCCATGAAGGTGAAAATGGCTTGGAAATATTGCAAAGCTCACACATGTGATGATGAAGGAGCTTAAATGCACATAAGACATGACATTGAGTCATGTGATCAAGGTGGAGAAGATCAAGACAAGACTTGGCTTGATGGACCGGTTACAAGCGTGAAGGGCAAGTCGAAGGCTTTGGAGTGATGGATCGCGTGGCGGTAAAGCTTGAGCAAGACTTGGCGCCGATGGACGATGGCAACGGTGAAGAGCAAGTAGAGTCAAGATCGATGAACCAATATAATCATGTAATGATATGAAGTGGATCATATCATTGTTGATCATGTTGGTGCATGTGTTGCATTGATATTGGAAGAGAAGGAATGGAATACGCAAGGCAAAGGTGTAACCTAGGGCATTTCATTTTATCGGTTATAGGTGTGTAGAGAAGTTTATGATCGGGTTTATGATAGATGGCCGTACTATCAAGAGGGGCAAACTTGTTTGCATATTGGTCATCTAGTGCCAAGCTCGGCGGGATTCGGCGCTTTTGGGAAAATAGAATGCCTATTTTCTATTGCGCCGGATGCAAGTTCTTGTGGTTGGCTCTTTGGAGCAAGGATGAAGAAGTTAGAAGTGAGAACGAGTTAGTCGCGAAGACACTGGCGTCGGTCAACTGACCGGACGCTGGGTCTGAATGCACCGGACGCTGGCAGGCTGCGTTCGATCAGGCTGACGTACGATGACGCAGAAGCTGAAGTCTAACCGGACGCTGGCTGCGTCCGATCAAGTATGACCGGACGCGTCCGGTCGAGGTCGGTACCTTACTGGAAACGACCGGACGCTGAGGGTTCAGCGTCCGGTCAGTTGAAAGCTGCTGTGTCCGGTCAAGTCAAGTGACCATTGGAACCGGGACACATGGCTGTCTGTGGGCAACCGGACGCTGAGGTCCAGCGTCCGGTCAACACGACCGTCCGGTCGGCCCGATTTTTGCCTAGTGAAGGGGTAACGGCTAGTTTAGCCCTTGGGGCTATAAATAGAAGTGGCCTTCGGCCATGGCTGGTGTTGAACACCTAAGGGGACTTTGTGTCCATGCTTGAGAGTGCTTGGGAGCCCTCCATCTCACACATACTTGATAGTGATCATTCAATTGTGTAAGTGAGCGATTCTAGTACGATTGCATCATGAGGTTGCATCGAGTGGCACTAGGTGATCGAGTTGTAAGCCGATGGTGCTTGTTACTCTTAGAGGTTGCCACCTCCTAGACGGCTTGGTGGTGGTCTCCAACGAAGCCCGCAAGAAGCTTGTGCGGCGCTCCGGAGAAGTGCTTGTGAGAGGCATTGTGCTCGCCCCACGGGAGCCGCGAAGAGCAACTCTAGTAAAGCGTGTCATTGAGCTACCCCACTCAAGGGGTAGGTTCTTGCGGCGCCCGACGTGCGGGATTAGCGGATGATGCTAATTAGCCGCCGAACCACCAAGTGAGCGGTCGACACAACGGGAACTAGCGTGTTAGCAAACACGTGAACCTTGGGAGAAAAATCATCATGTCAACCTTGTTCTTCTCGTTGGTTTGCATCCCCATTACACAAGCTTGCAATTACTTTTATACATATTAAGCTTGTGTAGTTGCTCTTATAATTAGATAGCTTGTGTAGCTTGCTAATTACCTTCTTGCTTGTGTAGCATAGAAGTAGCTCCATTGCGTGGCTAAATTGGTTTTAGTAACCTTGTTAGTCACATTGCTTAGTTTGTGTAGCTAAGTATTTGCGCTCTCTAATTAGGCATTGGTTGCCTTGTTATTGAGCATTGCTAGTAAGCTTAGTTAGCTTTGTGCTTTTGCTTACTAGCATGTGTAGGAGCTCCTTTGTTGCTGAAAGTACTAGTGTCATAGGTTTATGTAACCTTGCTCCTAGAATTATTCAGGAGAGCTCTAGCTAGTCCGACACCTTTGTTGCATAATTGTTATCTTTGCAAGGTGCTAGTGAACATATATAGTGGGGTATAGTCTTGGCTAGACCAATAGTTTTAATTCCACATTTGTATCGGTTAGCCGACGCGATTAAGCTTTAGAAAAGACTATTCACCCCCCTCTAGTCGCCATCTCGACCCTTCAAAGTCCCCCCAACCGAAGACCAAAAATAGCCTTCACGTCCTGTATGGTCAAGGTCATCTCACCACAAGATAGGTGGAACGTGTGGGTCTCAGGCCCCCACCTATTATAAGAATAGAACGACTGTTAGTTGCCTTAAATTTGTTACAAGAAAGTTTACGTACAAAGAATGCACTCGCACCTATCTACAGCTGCAGTAAGTAGTGCTGGGTCAAGGGATGAAAGACCGTGGTTGACAATACGGATAAACTCGAGGAAGCTGGCACGCCATATGTATGGCGCATAACGCTCGTCCCACTAGTGCGCCCTAGTGTGCGTGCGGGGTCTCAAAGTAGGCAAGACCACCTCTATGTCGTTGTCACTCAAGATGTGTGCTCGGTGCAGGTCGTCGTACTCCACCTCAAGAATGGGGTACAACGGGTGCTGTGTGGGAGGAGCCATCCTGTTATAAATTAATAAACAAAGCGTTAGAGTATTCAAATTAACAAAATTCAAATTATCATTATGTAGCATTGTAAAATTTGAACTAATTGTTATGCAATATGAAAGCACATGTATATATTCACAGTAAAATTAACAGACATATCACGCACTAGTAACATAAACAACTTCACTAGGAATATAAGCATTTGATGAAACTTCATGAAATCATCAAAATCAACGTATCACGCACTAGTAAGTACTGATATTTGTAAAGTAGTATCTGTACCCAAAATCCCTAACTAAATAACTAACTATAAACTAAATAATAAATACCTAATCAATCTCTATACCCAAAATCCTAACCTCAAACCTAAAAACTACCTAAGTAAATTACAAACAAATTCACTAACCTAACTATCCTAAATCACTAACTATCCTAAATCACTATCATAAATCAATAACAATCATAAAACCTTAACTATTCTATATTACTAATTATCCTAAATCACTAATCATCTTAAAACAATAATAATCAAAATAACATGAAATCGAGAGGAATGTACCTTAGGAGCGGGCGGCCTTGATGCGCCGGCGTTCGTGGCGCGGCCGACGCGGGCGCTGCGCGGCGGGAGTGGCCGGGCGCGGCCGGCGTGGGCGCGTGCGGGCACGGCCGCATGCGGCTGGCGGCGGGCAGGGGTGCGGCGGGCGGGGGGCTCGCTCGCGATATTTATTCGGCTCTGCCGCGCCAAGATCGGTGGCGTGACAGGCTCTGCCCCGTCAGCGGTCAGCGATTCCGGTTGCCGCCACGTCAGCCCTCTGCCGCACCTGGCGCGGCGCGGCACAGGCATTTGGCTGCGCCAGGGCAATAGACGCGGCCAAAAGTGTTAGTTTTTTTTTAAAAAACCCGACCATGCTAAATTTAAAATTAGTTTTCAAAAAATGTTAAAATTTTAAAAAAATTCTCATGCGACTAGCAAGCGGATGCAACGGGAAACCCTTCCGGCCTCATCGCTCGGATTTCCTTCTGCGTGGAAAACAAAGTGAAGCGGGCTGCGTTTCTCGGGTTGGTGGGCTTTCAACCAGCACACAAATTTGGCCCGGGCTGCGTTCCTCGGGTTGGTGGGCTTCCAACCAGCACAAAAATTTGGCCCGGGGGAATTGGCCCAGGGAATTCGCGGGGATCCCTGGGGGGATTTGGGCTCCCAGAGTAGCCCGCACAGTATAAATTACTCTGCGAGACGATGAAAATACTACGTGGAGTATTAATCAACGCAAGCATTGACGAAAAGGGTGATTTTGCGTTCATATCAGCTGCTAGTACTTCAATGGATACTAGCGTCACATTCGAACAATTCACCAAGACCAACGACTGCAATGGTTCAAGCACTATAGCACAAGTGCACTTTACGATTCCGATGCAAACTCCAACAGCTCTGATAAATGGCAATGACATACTATTAACATAACACAAAATCAGGACACTAAAAGAAGCTGCGACCTTATTGGCATATATAGTACACGAAGCAGTGACACAATAAGCGCCACCATTCACAGGAGTTCCAAATCACAGCTGCTGAAATGTTCGAACGATATAGTTCATCATAAACTTAGATGCGGAAGCTACAACTAACAGAACTGCCACCAAAGTTGTCTAACTACCAATAGGTCCTTAGATTGGCAGAGCTAAGGAGCATTAGCAGGAGGCCTAGTAAGCATCCTGTCAACTTTTGCCAAAAGGCCCTGCATCTCCCCCAGAAGCTTATCTGGATTCAGCTGCCCATCTGATGAGGTTGCCTTGTTCAAAGCCGAACAACGGGCTGAAATCATATCCTCAAGGTTCTTCCTAATATCTCGGAGTGGAGGCTTTGAAGCAAGAGACGGTGAAGGCAGAGTCAACTTGATTGGAGAAAAATCAAGCCTTAGTTTAGCAAACGGAGGCCCAAACTGACCAAGAAGGTACTGACAACCATTCCTGTACGCCTCCTCAGCTTCAATGCTTTTCCCAAACATAACACAAGCACTGCGGGTAGTTTCTGAAATATCAGTCTGAGACTCGATCAAGTAGCCGTACTTGCCAAATGTGGAGAGTAGCTCCTGTCTGGAAGGAACAGTGGCACCACGTTCAAATTCCACGATAACGGCTGCTGGATTGCTGAAGTGCTGTGCAGCTTTCTTCTTCTTTTTCTTAGGAGTAAGGTTAGCAGGGTCTAGCCAAGTGCCGTTGGTACCTTCAGCACAGGAATGATTTGCCACTTCTGCAGGTAGCTCCACTTTCTTGACAGATTGTCCATCCTTTTGAAACTCATCTTTGAGTGTATCATTCACACCTATTGTATCTGCACCATTAGTGTTAACTTTCTGAAGCATTTCTGGCACCATAGCTTGCAGAGAAGCATAAGATTGCTGGACTGTGCAAACTTCTACACCCCCAGGCTCTTTATTTCCATCCACAGGCTGAGACATGTCTTCATGCATAGGAGACAGCCCACTGCTGACAAACAAATCTCCAGCATTTTGCAGATTTTCATGTATGCGAATATCAGCATCGGGCATTGTTGCTTCCTTTGAAACACTTCTGTCAGACACATCTGCAGCGACACTCTGCACATTCTCGTTTATGTGATTATTATCAGTTTCCAACTCTGTTGGTTCCTTAGAAACAATTCTGTCAGGCACATCTGAAACATCGCTTTGCACATTCTTGTCCTTGTGTACACATGTTTCTGGCTCTGTTGCTTCCTTAGAAACACGTCCGACAGGGACATCTACAACAACGGTTTGTGCACTCACTTCTATGGGATTCTTAGCTTGCAATTCCATTGCTTCTGTCTGAACACTTCTGATAGGCACATCTACAGTAACATTTTGCATATTCATTTCTGAACTTGTTGCTTCCAAGTTAGCCGCATCATTTTCTTTTGCGGATTGTTCAGGCGATGTATTGCCCACAGCCAGAACATTTGCTTGGGCCCGTTCATGTCCTGATTCCGCTGCCCCAGGATCCACGGCTGAAATAGGAACTTTCAAAGGGGATGGTTTGCCCTGCTCATTCTTAACGCCTACTCCTATACCCCTTGGACCACTTCCCGCCTTCATTAGGGTTCTTATATCTTCTGCTTTCACTTGCCTGATAGGAATAGCAGGAGTGATTGGTATACCAGCGCCAATTGTAGCAGCAGGAGAGGTCTTCTCCCGCTTCTTCCTCTTGATGGAAGAGCCACCACTCCCAGCTTCATCCTTTTTCCTGCCCCTCTTTGACACACAACTGCCTTGTTTCAGAACAGCATGTGAACCAGAGACTAGACCCACAGCAATGTCCATGCCAACATTTCTAGAGCCATGCATGAGTGGACTTTCATGTGCCTTACAAGACTTATAGTCAGCACCGTGAATGAATGTCGTGCTTCTAAACAAACGTAGAAATTCCTCAGCATCATTTGGAAAATCGCCCGTATGGTTGGGAACCTCTCCTAAGCCTCGCACCAGCAGCAGGACATCTTCCACAACAATGCTGCCTGGCAATGGCGACACATTTCTGCCATCTTCAGCAGCTTTGGGAACCAATGCCTTTGGCAGATCAACCGGTTTACGGGCACTCCTGTCAACCATACCCAAGTTGGTGTATGGTGGCGACAGGTACTTACTCTTCTTCCGCTCTCGCTTTCCTGAGGTTACATGCTCAGCACTGTCAATCTTGCTCTCATCCTCCGCTGAATCCCACTTGTCCATCATTTTGCTGACACTGCGCTTCTTCTGCTTGGGTGTCTCCTCCGGCCTCTCCAATGCCTTGTGCTGGTCCTCGGCAAGCCAATCATCAGCATCTCTGTCTTCGCCAGCGGGCACATCAAGATCGATCTTGTCCACAAGGTCGTCCGGACAGCGCCGCGGGTAGTGCTGGGCGCCATGCGGACCCCACCCCTCCCCGACCGCGCCGACCCAGCTCTTGAGCCTGGCGCGGTCTACCAGGCCGACAGAGGAGACGTCCAATGCGGCCTCACGGAGCGCCGCCAGGAACTCCGCGGGCGCCAGGTTGGAGACTCCGGTGACGCTGCAATCCGCTCCGGGCGGCGGGGGCGGGACGCAGGCGCAGGTGAGCTGGGCGCGCAGGGCCGCGACGGCGCGCGCCTGGGCCTCCTCGACGGCCCCGAAGAATCCACGCGCGATGCTGCCGCGGGCCATCAGGTCGGCGTCGGCGTCGGCGAAGCGCCGGACCCGCGCGGGAGGGGCCGACGGCGGGCCGAAGACGGCGGGGTCGACGAAGTAGGAGACTTGGGCGTCGCGGACGGCGCCGGCGGAGGCGGGGCACGCGGCGAGCATGCGCGCGGGCCACCAGCAGTGCCGGCGGGGCTTGGAGGGCTTGGCCCAGACGAGCTCCCCGGCGGCTAGGGTTTGGGGCGCGGCGGCGGCTGCGTCCGCGTCCGCGTCCGCGCACGCTTCAGGGGTTAGGGTTTTGGCCTCCATTGGTGCGAGGAGGAATGGGGGTGGCGATGCGGCGCGAGTGGCGTGAGGATTAGTGGGTGCGGGTCGGGATGGAAGGGGGAGGGTCGGATTCGATTGGAGAGTGGGAGCGGAGCGAGCCGCAGCCCCAGCGGGAGTTAGGGGGAGAGGGCTGGCCGGAATGGAAAAGGGAATCAACAGGGAACGGAAAGCCTAGCTGCTTCCGACGGCGGCGGTGGCGGCGGCCCGGCCGTGGTGTGAGGGAGTCGCGGACAGAACCGCATTGATATGATAGAGTGATTTGTAGGAAATGGGGGAGTGGGCAGTGGCTCAGTGCTGTCTTTTGTGTCTGTGTGCTGGTGTGGCGAGAGGCCAGAGACATGGGTGAAAGGGAAGGTGGCCAGGTGCCCCAGGTGGTCCACGTCGCGTGGGCGGCGTGCCTGGTGGCTCCATCGAGAGGCGGGTACTCGGAGCGCGTGCGGCCTCGGGGGTGGTTGCGCGGCTGCGATGCTTGTGGCTGTTACAACAACTAAAAATACCTGGCACGTATCCAAAGTCTTTTTAGGCCCTGTCTGGTATTTGTGTTTTTTCGGTTTTAAAAAATGTTTGGTCATAGCTACATCTTTGTAGTCCTAAAAATCATGGTATTGCTAAGTTTATTAATTTTAGGAAGTCCACTCACCACCTTTTTCTGAACCATGATTTTACGTATCATTTTATGGACAGAGGAAGTAACTTCCAAATAAGATCTTAGCTTGTTTAGTTATTGGCATTCTATAGTTTCCCACATCAACGAGCAACGTGACAGTTGGCGTCAATGTTTTCATAAAGAAAATACAATAACCAAAACTTTTTTGAAGAAAATAACAAACTTTTCAAACAAATATAAGCAAAATTGAAATCGCCTAACATATGTTTTCACCTCACAAAAAATCTTCCAGATGGGTAAACCAATATAAATGAACATTAATTTGATTAACAAAAGTTTTGGAGTGATTTTTAAACTAATTGTCGGGTTCATAAACCAAGGATCTCTAATGGGCCCGCTTCCCAGCAAAAGCTTGGCCCAGCAGACGACATTACAAACTATGCATAACTCCTGTGCCGGCCCAGATACCTAACGACAGACCGGAAGAGCGATACAGTCTCCGACCGGAAGGCCTGGCCAAGGAGGGAACGACGCTTGCTTCTGACTCTGACCCGCTCCTCTGACCGGGAATACACCAAACCTCTGCTTACAGCTCTTCTCCGACCGACGCGGTCGGAGCCAACTGGGAACGACCGGCCGGGGACGCCCGCTCGATGAGGACCTAAGAAATCAGGCGAAGCAGATAAGGTAAGGCGCTCAAGTCAACCGCAATACCGAGGACCGTACCCTGCACACCTGCAGGACAGTACTATCAGTCCATTCCAGAAGGGTACTTTGCAGCCTTCCAGACATGTCAGAAACATAAACAGTGTTGTAGGCGTTGACATTTGTCCTACAGTATGGTAGGCGCCGACATTTGTTATACCAGAAGAACACGATAGAGTCTGCCCCATACATCTGGGCATCAAAAGTATTGTGGGCTCCGATAAACTGTCTTGTATCCGACGGCGTGGGCAACAAGACTAGGGCACACACACACTCTCTCTCAAACTTGTAAGGTCGTCCCCTTCTACTATAAAAGGGGATGCGCTCTTCCCAACAACAAGGATTAATTCCAACTCTCACTCTGCTAGCTTTAGACATTCTGAGCACTCGAACAGCTTCACGGCTCTAGAACTCTAAAGCTACACAGAGCATACGTTTCAATACTTAGCGCACGTAGGAGCTCTCGTCACTCTTGACCCTTCAGTCCAGAGTCCGACCGAACCTCTAACACCCCCATCTTATTCCCATTCGTTTATAACCCCACAACAAACTTTGAGCATCTGGGCTCAGAAATAAAGTCACCGATCGACTCAAACTGGACGTAGGGCACGTTGCCTGAACCAGTATAAATCCTGTGTCATTGAGTGCTAGGCCACATTAGATCACAACGTACGATAAAACTACAAATATTTACGTGTTGGTCACTTTTCGCATCAACAGTTGGCGCCGCCCGTGGGGAAGACACCGTACGTTCACGCTTTTGATCATCGGATGGCCCACCTTTCCGCCATCTTTGTCATGACGGGCTCAAGCGATACGATTCGCTTTGGCTCGCTAGAATTTCCCATGCTCCCACCTGTTGGGATGTGGGTTCCTCACGTGTTTGAGCTGTCCCAGACCTTCCTCTTTGAAAACCTAGACTTCGTCGCCGATCAGCTCGACGTGCTTCGCCTTCGCGAAGAGGCATTTGCTCCGGCGCCGTCGGAGGAGGAGCGCCCTCTGTCGGCTCTAGGCCACCCAGCAACCTCAATGACGAGACACCTACGCTTAGCTCTAAGCCCACGCTGGGCTCAAACCCCACTGTGAGTAACATACATATTATTCTTTACTCACTATTTAATATCTTCCGCCGACTCTCCGGAGGGACCCCATTGTCCCCGCGCGTGACTGCCATGCAACCGATTCCCCTATGGCCTCACGTCCCCCACGGATGTGTTTGCACGAGGGCTCCAAAAGATGCTGACGTCGCCTCCTCTCACATCCAAATTCATGGGGATGGCGGGCTACGCTCCCGCCTCTTTCCACGACCTCATGGATGACGAGGTTGAAAGTGACGGCTCTAGCATCAGTGACGTCGTGGCACATAGCCACCATCTGTCTCAGGATGTGCGCTATGGCGGACATCCTAGGACAGCTGCCGGTGGTAGCAGAGTCCCTATAGACCTACACCCCTCTGGACCCTCGTGCGGAGGCCCTCGTGCGTGCACAGGAGCACGACGAAGAGCTACGACAAAGGTGGCAGAGCCAACCGCCACCTACGCCGGCGCGCTCGATGAAGCATGCTGCGCCATGCGCACGTAACCCGGTGAGCAGTGCCTGGGTCGCGCTCGCTAGGTCTAGCGCAACATCATAGATGGGGGGAACGATCTCTCATAGTTCGCTCGGGCTGGCCAGAACATCACCATTGCGGCAATGCTTCTACGTGGCCTTCCAGAGCCTGTCGATCCCCAGGAGCAGGCGATCCACTGAAACCTACGGGCGCTGGCAGAAACCGCCACCGTTCAACAGGCGGAGATCTTCGGGTCGCGACATCGACTCGCGACCTCTCTCTCCACCGGGGGAATGGGGGTGCACTAGTCGAATCTCTCCATCCGCTCACCACTACAGTCGCTGGGTGTGGAATAGGAGGACGTAGCTCCACATCGACCGCATGTGCGTGAATGCCTCAGGCCAAACCGAGACACTCGTAGCGTCATCAACAATCGACGTTAAGCCCATCGTGATGATGACATCCATCAAGGTGTGGTGAGAGCAGGGGAGTAGGGAAATGCACCCCAGGCATGGTCGCCGACCAAATGACTAGAGTCCTAGCCTAGACGACCAAGGACCATGGGCCTATGGTCGTCGCATCTAGAGAGCACCGATCCCATGACGCTTTCGACCACCTACCAACATCACCAAATACACTAGGGAAATGAATCCCGGTATATGGCTCGAAGACTTCTGGCTCGCCTGCCAAGCCAGAGGGGTGGATGATGACCACTTCATCATTCAATACCTCCCTATTCTGCATGGGGGAACATGTTCGAGCATGGCTCGAATTCCTCCCGCTTGACAGCATCCGCGTTTGGGTAGATCTCAAGAGAATCTTCATCAGGAATTTTTAGGGGATGTATGTCTGCCCTAGGAATTCCTAGGACCTCAAGAGCTGCTAGCAGGAGCCTAATGAGTCCTTGTGGAATTATATCTGTAGGTTCACAAAATGACGCAACTCCCTTCCTGATGTCGTTGACACGGACGTCATCAGCATGTTCCTCTCTGGGACAACCTATGAGTCTCTGATCCACAAGCTCGGTTGTCTGAAGCCCTATACCACCCGTGACCTACTTGACGTCGCCACAAACCATGCCTCCGACGAGGAGGTGGTCGGAGCGGTCTTTAGTGGAGGCTGGGACAAGGGCAAGGCCAAGCACGAGGACCAAGATAAGGGGCCCTCCACGCAAAGGGGCAAAAAGAACAAGAAGGATCAGCACCGACCGACCAACTCCGCTTTAGTCGCTTCGGCCGATCGCGCGGGCAAGTAGCCCAGCAGGGCCAGCCCGACCACTTTGATAAGCTCATCTAGAGTCCATGCACCAACCATGCCTACCCCATCAAGCACCTCTATAAGGACTACAAACTCCTCAAGTGCTTTCTGCGATAGGCTGGCGGACTGAAAGAAGGAAAGGGCAAGGAGGCAACAACCAAGAAAGGAGGCGTGGTGGGCAAGGATGGGGATGGCTTTCCTAATCCCGAGGAATGCCTCATGATCTTTGGGGGATCTAATGCCATCTACTCTAGGTGCCAGCACAAAGTGCACTACAGAGAGGCATGCGTCACCGAAATGGCCATCCCCTCTTTCCTTAGCTAGTTAGAATCTCTGATCACTTTTGATCAGAGGGACCATCCTTCCCACATCGCTAGACCAGGTTGCTACCCGCTCATCATCCATCCCATTGTCCGCAAGAAGCGCCTTACCAATGTGCTAATGGATGGAGGTAGTGGCCTCAACATCCTTTGTGTCGACACCCTCGACGCCATGTGCATCCCTCGGTTGGAGCTCCGCCCAGTGAGCTCTCCCTTCCATGGCGTGATCCT
This sequence comes from Miscanthus floridulus, assembly GCF_019320115.1. Lineage (NCBI taxonomy): Eukaryota > Viridiplantae > Streptophyta > Magnoliopsida > Poales > Poaceae > Miscanthus > Miscanthus floridulus. Next base: position 24,823,162 of record NC_089584.1, read on the forward strand.
AGGAACACAGGCATACCCGCTTGGGCAGATCGACTTACCCATCATGTTTGGCGACCGAGCCAACTTTCACTCAGAGGTCCTCACCTTCGAGGTGGTGGACTTCCCAGGGTCCTACCACGCCATCTTAGGGCGGCCATGCTATGGTAAGTTCATAGCGATCCCCAACTACACCTACCTCAAGTTGAAGATGTCAGGACTAAATGGCATTATCACTGTGGGTAGCACCTTTTCGCATGCCTACACATGCGACTGTGAGCATCATGAGCTCACCGCTGCCGTCATCAACTCAGCAGAGCTCCCTTGGCCCAGAGAATCGTCGACCCTAGCAATCCCGGACTGCAACAAGCCAACCTCCTCGACTGCCTTCCACCCACTCGAGGAAACTAAGGCGGTGGGGATCGACCCCATCGACCCAACCAAGACGGTGCGGATCGAGACCTAGCTCCTGGTCAAATAGGAATGCGAGCTCACCGACTTTCTATGCACCAATGGTGATGTCTTCACATGAAAACCTTCTGACATGCCAGGCATACCACAGGAGGTCGCCGAGCATGCATTATGCTATATACTGGGCTCAAAGCCCACCAAGCAATGCTTGTGTCACTTTGACTATGAGAGGCGTAGGGCCATATGTGAGGAGGTCACCAAACTCCCGGCAATTGAATTCACCAAGGAGGTATACCACTCCGACTGGCTTGCCAATCCTGTTCTTGTTAAAAAGAAGACCGAGAAATGGAGAATGTGCGTTGATTATACTAGCCTGAACAAGGCATGCCCAAAGAACCATTTTCCTTTGCCATGCATAGACCAGGTAGTTGACTCCACCGTAGGATGCAAAATCCTCTCCTTTCTAGATGCCTACTCAGGCTATCACCAGATCACGATGAAAGAGTCTGACCAGCTCACAACTTCATTCATCACCCCATATGGTTTGTACTGCTATGTAACCATACCTTTTGGTCTGAAGAATGCAGGCACCACCTATCAATGGTGGATGCAGCAATGCTTCACCGACCAAATTGACCCGCTCGACTAACCTGACCAAGTCAAGCAGCCAAAACTAACAATCGCCGTCTATGTTGATGACATAGTGGTCAAAACGGCTCAAGCTTGTGACCTAATCATGAACTTGGCCGCAATGTTCACGAACCTCCGAAGGTTCAACATCAAATTGAATCCTGAAAAATATATTTTCAAGGTTCCAAAGGGGAAGCTGCTTGGATACTGTCGGCATGAAATTTTGTCCCATGCCGAGGGCACACGAGCAAGCCAGAAGGGTCCGCTCGATGGAGCTGGAGATCCATCTAGCTTCAGCGTAGGAATGGTCAATCCTGATCACTCCTCCCGAGACATGCCAGTCAATTTAACCCTATAATTGACAAGGAGAGAAAGCTAATAAGTAATTTAAGGCAGAACATGCCGGTGTTGCTAGACAGTCCTAAATGTGCGGCTCTAAGAGTCAATATGAAAGGAAATCGACTAAAGAGTCGATTCCAGCATGCTCATAGGAATAAATCTGTTAAAGCTCATGGGGTTGTGTAAGAAAAGTCAGTTGTCGCTCAGGATAGATCTCGTTATTTAGACAAACATTAGTCAATGGTAATAAGATGTCAACAATGATTAGTTTGTACTAATCCAATGACTGTAAGTAACCAAATCCCTTTTATATAAAAGAAATAGCTCATCATCATTTAACCATTTAATAAAGATAAATCTAATGAACATATTAGATCTCATCTATCGCTATGACTAGTAGGGCATGAAGCAGAATCATGCAGGCCATAGAAACAACAATAGATTCGACAACCCTAACTTATTACTAATATCAGTGGGGCATGAGGCAGAATCATGCAGGCCATAATACAATAATAAGATCATGGGGCTAACACATCTTTTAACCTATCTTTACTTCAATGGTCTCGTGATATGAACTGTTCGTGAAAGCACTCGATATCGGCTAAAACAGCCGATTCAGGCATAGCGCACAGTTAAGGTCATGTCCTATCAGGAACAAATCTACCAAATAACGATCTCAACTCCATGGTGCTAACAGTGGGGTGTGAGGCAAAATCACATAGGCCATGATAATGGGCCATGAAACAGTTCTCGCTAGTCAATAGATCTACTCAAGATCAGATATGCCTTAACTTCACACTATGCATAATCAAGATTGACGTAAAACAACCGATAAAACATAACTCGTCATTTAAAGTGTAGATTAGATCAAATTTGGATTAACAAATGATGGGTTAAAATGGATATAAGGCCTATCTAAATCGATCCCAATCGGACGAAGTGATATTACTATAATTAAATAAATAATGGAAGCAATAAGCAATATCGGTAACTTAATGAATCTATTCGAAGGAACGCCACCCTTAGATAGAGCCAATAACTTGACCTTAATTTATTTTGAGCAGTAGAGGTCGACCGGATCGATGCATCTGTGCTTGAACTAGATAAGAGTTGATAACTAGCTTATACCAGAGTCGCAGTGGAGGTCGACTAGATCGATGCAGCCATATGAATAGAAGTATAAGCCTTGACGGTACTTACAGCCAAGCAATGGAGGTCGACCAGATCGATGCAGCTATACTTGCTAAAGAACTCATCGAGATCTACTCTACTCCTACTCCTAAGGGGTGGCCAAAGCCAAAAAAAGTAAGTAACTTGTATTTGATTGATTGTGTGTCTTTTACAATAGCTGAAGTCCAATATTTATACCTGGAACCTATGTATGAATCATACTTAAGCACGACTCATTACAATTTATTGGCCTAAGAGAAAACATTCCTAATTTAAGATAACTTGGACTCTAATCTTTCCCATTTTGTAGAGTCCAACATGCTTCGTCCCGGCGCCGATCATAGCCTTTATCGTTATCTGCTGGTGCTATTTGAAGAAAGCCGATTCTAGTGTTGCATTCGAATCAGCTGATACCGATCTACATGCAATTGACTCCTTGATGACATGATCTTGGGAGCTTTTGAGTTCCTACGATTCTTCTTCCAAATTTTGGTGTAAATAGATACATCATGTTCAAATGCGGTTTCGAGGCCAACCCCAAAAAAATCAGGGCCATCTCCAACATGGGCCCTATATGCAACGTCAAGGGTGTACAAAGGCTCAATGGTTGTTTGGCCACCCTGAGTCAGTTCATCTCCTAGCTAGGCGAGCGAGGGATGCCTCTCTACAAGCTTCTAAAAAATATGGACGCATTTGTCTAGACTGACGAAGCACAACGAGCTTTGGAGAGCCTCAAAGCATCACTGACGTTGGCCCTAATCCTCATCGCTCCTAAACGGGGAGAACCCCTCCTCCTTTATATTGTGGCAAGCAACCACGTGGTGAGCGCCGCCCTAGTCGTCGAAAGAGAGGAGCCAAGACACCACCTAAAGGTCGAGCGACTCATATACTTCATCGGTGAGGTACTCACCAATGACAAGGTTTGGTACCCCCAGGTGCAGAAACTTCTATACACCGTGCTAACGATGACCCAGAAGCTCCTACACTACTTCATCGAGCATAAAGTCATGGTTGTCACTTCATTCCCACTTGGAGACATCGTCCACAACCGCGATGCCACGAGGCGGATCTCCAAGTGGGTGCTCGAACTAATGGGCCATGACATCAAGTATATCTCCCACACCGCTATTAAGTCTCAGGCTCTCGTGGACTTTATCGGTGAATGGACAAAGGTCTAGCTCCCAACCCTAGACTTCACCCACGAGTACTAGATGATGTACTTTGATGGGTTGGTGATGGTGCCTGGCTCAAGGGCTGGAGTGGTTCTGATCTCCTCGGATGGGAGCAGGCCCCGCTACATGATCCATCTCTACTTTTTGGCCTCAAACAATGCTGCGGAATACGAGGTCCTCATCAATGGACTACACATCGCCATCGAGCTTGGTGCTATGCGACTATACATTCACGGTGACTCGAAGTTGGTCGTCGACCAAGTCATAAAGGAATCCTACTACAAAAGTGCCCCCATGGCAGCATACTGCCAGGAGGTGCGTAAGCTTGAGGACAAATTCTAGGGGATCGAACTACATCATGTTCCCCAAAAGGACAACGATGCTGCTAATTTTCTTACAAAATTGGCTGCCAGGCGGGTTCCGTCTCTAGATGGGGTCTTCATCAATGACCTTCACGAGCCATCTGCTCGCATCCTGGAAGGTCTGATCTAGACACATCCCGATGCTAACTTGGCATTCAGGGGCTCCGACTAAGCCTGGGCAAAATACCCGATACCCATTACCCGTACCCGAATTACCTGAACCCGGACCCAAATTACCCGAACCCGAGGTACCCGATACCAAATTCGGATAGCGATTTTGATTACCCAAAATTAGTTTGGGTAATTCGGGTAATATCTCCCGGTACCCAAACTACCCGAACTACCCAAAGATTTGTTTTTATCTTTGTATTTATCATGTGTTGTTAGCTGAACCATTTAACTTATCACTTTATTAGAATATAATTCTCTCTATTTGAATGAGTGACTGTAATATATTATTCACTACAAATTGCTATTGAAATTCTATACAAATTGCTGCTGAAATTATGTATAGATCGCTACTGAAATTTAGTGTAGTTTGTTGTTTTCTATAAATTTGGGTATATCGGGTAATACCCGAACCCGAACCCGAATTATCGGGTACCCGAATTTGCGGGTAGTGTTTTTTCAAGGGTAATATCGGGTAGCAATTTTCATTACCCGAATTTTGAATTACCCGAATTACCCAACCCGAAAAAATCGGGTAACCCGAACGCCCAGGCTTAGCTCCGACCTCGGTGCCTCCATGACGACGTCGCCGTGGTAGCACTTGATCAAGTCGACTGGCAAGAGCCGCTACTCGCCTACCTCCTCGAGGAGATTCTCCCACCTAAAAGGACTGAAGCGTGATGGATTGCTCGACACACCAAGACGTTCGTCACATTCGGTAATGAACTTTACAAGCGAAGTTCGTTAGGAATACTCATGATGTGCATCCCTACCGACCAAGAGAAACAGCTCCTCCTCAAGGTCCATGCCGAAATCTATAGACATCACGTAACCCTGAGGTTGCTGGTCAGAAAAGCCTTTTGATATGGTTTTTACTGGCCCACTGCACTATAAGATACAGAGGAGGTCGTCCATAGGTGTGAGGGATGCCAGTTCTATGCTCGACAAACTCATTTGCCGGCACAAGAGCTTCAAACCATCCCCATCACCTAGCCATTTGCGGTCTGAGGCCTCAACATGGTAGGACCCCTCAAAAAGGGCCCGAGTGGTTTCACCCACCTACTCATCATAGTGGACAAATTCACCAAGTGGATAGAGGCAAAGCCCATCACCAACATTCATTCAGAAGAGGCGATCAAGTTCTTCCTTAACATCATCTACTGTTTTGATGTTCCTAACTGTATCATCACTGACCATGGAATTAACTTCACTAGGAAGAAGTTCCTAGACTTCTGTTGTAACAGAACCGACCAAATCATAAGAACGTAAGTACAAAAACAATCACCGAAGCGATCAAATTCCTGTACTTAAGCTCCCATAATCCCGGTAGTCCAGAAATCACGAAGGATTTCAACCAACTCTCGACATACAAACCAAGATCGTAGTGATTCAACACAACACATCATCCATTACAACATTTCATAAGTAGCAGTCGGATTACATCCATCAGAGTTTAAATAGAATATTACAAACCAAGTTTGAGTGTGCAGAAGTAACATAGTTTAGTACAAAACATCATAGTTTTCAAATACATTGCCAAGTTTGAGTCATGTCCCACAAAAGCATTATCAGGTATGAGAACTAGTAGAGACCGCGCCCAACGGTCTAGTCTTCATCCCCAGCTGGGAGAAGGCAGTACTTGCAGCAACCAAAGTAGAACTGGTCATCTGCAACAGGTGGGAGATAAACCCTGAGTACAAGAAGGTACTCAGCTAGACTTACCCATCAAAACTAGAAATAAAAGACACCAAGGATCATGCAAGGCTTTTTAGGTGGGCTAGCTTGACATAGTTGCATAAAAGAGCTTATGATTATAGTAACCAATTTAACCTTAGCATCAAGCTTAACATCATTTACCTGTCCACTAGATTAGCACCTGTACTAGAGCACTCACTTATTAGGAGCAAACAATATTAACCATAGCAGGTATAATAAGGTTGTCATCATCATATCATCATTTCTGAACCATTATGTTATTTAGTGTATCTACTTTGGAGATAAGCCCATCAAGTTCTCACTAACCGGGAGAGACGGCGACTCGAATCGAATTACAACTCAGCTGAGGGGGTATTCCTAACTCTCACCCTGGCATACTTAGCAAGGGTAGCCGTGGGTCACCTTTGGAACATCTCAGGAACCCAATTCATGGGATCAATCAGCGCCAGCACTCTCAGGGATTACCCTTCTGCTAGGATGATCAGGACTTTTAAATCACCTGCCCTTGGACTCATGCCTATGGCTCCCTTCCGAGGCGCACTTTATACTTATTGACTCCCGGCCTGAGGTGAGCTACTCGGCTTTGCGGTTGGTCTTCGGACACAGCCAACTAAGGGAGAGGCATGCGTTCAACATGAACAGGAAAGGCTCCAAGAATCAGTCCTTAAGCGACACAGACGGAGTGACTGCAAACCGGCAAGCCTCCGTCCGGTCTTCATTTCAAATTAAGACTGGTTCTTTTCCACGATAGCAAATATAGCCAACCGTGCCACATGTATATTCCTATATCTCGCAGGTGACAGGAAATCACCCGACTTCTACCGCGTTTAAGCAGGGCTAAGCACTATGCCAACCTGAGCTACATAGGATTCATGGTAACAATATCTGGACAAGGATTGGATAACCAATGCAGCAAGTGTTTGCAACCAACACCTAAACTTAATGCAACAATATATATATGTAACAATAATACTGTAACTGCATTTCGGAAATTAGGAGGCTTAATATGCTCCGGGGCTTGCCTTTCACAAAGTTGCAAGGATGGTGATCCGGGCACTCAACGGCGACCTCGTCTGGCACTTCTCCTAAAGGCTGCACCTCCTGAACCTCCGGTGTCGGCTGCTGCTGCTCGCTTGGTTCCTCAAATTCCAGCAGTGTTACTCCCTCCGGTACATCTATTGCATGCCGATGCATGAGATAAATATCATGGATGCATAAGAAATGACATGATGCTCATGATGAATGAATCATAGTAAATGTTTAACGAAACATCACTGGACACCCGTTTACTGAGTAAAATAGCTCCATTCAAATGACTTTAAGCATGTATCTAACTTAACTTAAAGAACAAGATCAACCTACCTAACTTGCATAACCTAAGATAAAGATGCTCATCTTCAGTTAAAAGCCTAACACCTAGGAACATTACCACAAACTTAGAAATAGTAAAGGCATACATAAATCAACATTTAAAGTTTTATATGCACACAAGTAGTCCTTCAATTCAATCACAACAAGAGTTATACAAATCCAAATGACTTGCATGAGGACATTCTAAAAAGCTTATGAAATTCTCTACAAATCATTTGTAAACATCAAAGCATGATTCTTACGTTAATCAAATCGAATTTCAGTAAACCTAGAATCTATCCAGAAATGACAGGGTTACTAACTTAATTGTTTAATGATGATGCAAAAGCCTAATTTGATCAAACTAAGTTTACTAACTTGTTGCACATACCAGAGGAACACTAGAAAGTATAATGCTAACTTCTAAATAAATTATTTAATGTCCTTTTCAAATTTATTTAGTTAATTAGGTGATTAAAGCAATATATAGTAAAACTATTCAGAAAAATCTACAAAAATTACAGTAGCTATCTCATGCTTCACGTGGACTACCATAAAAATTTCAAAGCCATTGAGCAAGTAGAACTTACTGTATCCAAAATAATAGGTGGCATGCCTATTTTTAGCATAATTAGGAAACCCTAATGAAAAGTGTCAAGCAACAGATTTCACATTTTTCTTAGCATCATTCTAGCATAAGAACCTTACTCACCAAATTTTACCTATACTGGATCTATAGAAAAATTATGAAAATTCACACAAGATCCATCCATTGATAAAAAGAAATTCTATAACTCAAAAACTATACATGCACTAGCTCTGAAATTTTAACCAGAGCTTCTACTAAGCAATAATAGATTACCCACAAAATTTCATAATTTTTGGACCACAGAAACTCAAGATAAAATTCAAACAAGTTTGCATGCATCTAAAAACACATTTCAAAGTCCTATTTCATTCATCCAAAATTTCTAAAACATGTGCTCATATAATATTTTTATTAAATACTAGACATTACTAGGAACTCAACAAAATTGGAACCATAACATTTGGATCTACCAAACTTGAGTTGCACATTTTTGAATCTATACATAAATCTTGTGAAAAACAATTAAACAAAACAAAAAGGAAAACCTAACTCTACTGCTGGGCTAGCCCGAAGGTCACGGCGGCCCACAACTCATGCTGGCACAGCCCAAACGTGACGTGGCCCACGCCGGCTCCCGCCTTCGCATCGGAGACTGACCGAGGGGACCCGCGCGTCAGTGAGAGAAACAGGGGAGGAGGAACGACCGGTGGCGTAGTTCGTCGCCGGTGGCTTCTCCAGCGAAGGCAATGGTGCCAACGTGTTCGCCTCACTCAAGCGCACCTAGGGGAACCATTTATTGCAGCTCATGATTCAGCTAGAGGGGGTGGTGATGAGCACGGCGGCGCACGGCCATGGCAGGGCCGGCTCCGACGATGCTACGGCGTCGCAGCCCGATAAGGCGACCCTACGAGCTTCGGCAGCACTCCTAGAACCTAGCACGAGACAGAGGAGGGATGGCAAGGGCGCAAGGACCACTGGCCATGTGGAGCGCCAACTCCGGTGAGGGCAGCCATGGTGGCGATGGAAGAAAACCGACGATTCGCCCTTACCGAGGCTCAATTGACCCGTCGGTGAGGTGGAGAGGGTAGAGAAGACCACGACGAGGCTACTGACGGGCTGGGCAACTCGTTTTTGCGGTGGCAAATGCGCATGATGATGGCGATGCATGGTCGGCAATGGCGGAGCTTGCTGCAGACACGGCGCTGCGCGCGGAGAAGGTGAGAGAGGAAAATGGAGCGGTGAGCGCGTTCGGGCAGGCGCTGGCCCTCTTCTGGAGCACGGACACACGATGTGGAGCCTTCAACAGAGCCTACGCACCACGCGGCGAGAAGCTCTTGTGTTGGTCGGCCATGACCGTCACTGACCGTTTTCTAAAAACGGTGATTCCGTGTTTGATGACCATGACTGACAGCACCATTTCATCGTGTCAACACGACTCAACCAATGATCCTTTGCAAAAACTATGTACATGAAAAATGTAGACCTACCATCCATCTATAATTTCTTTTCAAGGACCATCATCTAATTCGCCATGGATCAGAAGTTACATCAAGCCAAAGATTGCTCAATCACACTAAAATTGCAGTCATGACTTAGAATATTTTTCATTGTTGAAAGCAGCATGTAATTCTGACTTGTGGGCCATGTTTGAGCATGTTCCACACATTTTCATGAGTTGGTCATAAAACAACTTTTGTTCCTTGATAAATTAGCTACAACTTTGGTAAAGAGTGCACAGCCATGCAAGGTTTCTAAGTTGGTCTTTTGAATCAATCAAACAGTGACACTCCAAGGGTCAATTCAAGTCAAACCTCCACTTGAGGGCATTTTGGTCATTTTGATCTACATGAACAATGTCCCCAACAAGTAACCTAAGTGTAGTTAAGGTTTAATAGACCATGATCAACCACTTTACAAAATTGTTATACCACTTCTAATGATCACATGTGATAAAGCAACTAAAACAAGCAATTCACTCATATGTTGCAATGCAATGTTTCACATGTTGCATGACTTTGTTGTTATTCTATACTTGTCACATTACTACCATGTTGCCATGTTTCAAGGTATAAGAAACTCAGGTTGCATTCACATGTTAAACCATTACTATTCACAACACTCAAGTATGAAACATACACAATTGGAAAATGTTGCATATGCATGTTTCAGTAACAAAGGCATGATGAGATAGATGATGCACATGTTTATGAAATGAAATGCAATTAGTGGAAGCCAAACACCTAGGGTGTTACAGCCCTCCCCCTTAGAAAAATCTCATCCCGAGATTTGGAAAGCGTTCCAATCTGTATAGAAAGTCAGATAGTTTTCCTTTAAATAATCTTCTCGCTCCCAAGTTGCATCCCGTTCGCTATGATTACTCCAAACTACCTTGTATAACTTAACTACTCGTGTACGAGTCACTCTTTCTTGAGTATCCAGAACTTGCACGGGCTTCTCCTCATAAGAAAGATCAGATTTCAAGTTGACTTTCCTTGTTGCAATTCTATCCTCGGGAATACGAAGACACTTCTTCAGCTGGGACACATGGAATACCGGGAATATAGCTCCCATCTCACGTGGTAGATCGAGCTTATATGCTACTCTTCCACTTTTCTTGATAATGCGGTAAGGTCCAACATATCGAGGCTCAAGCTTCCTTTTAATTCTAAAACGCTTGACTCCTTTCATAGGGGATACCTTCAGATAAACATGATCACCTACTTCAAACTCAATAGGTTTTCTTCTCTTGTCAGCATAGCTCTTTTGTCTAGCCTGTGCGGCAGTCATATTCTTCTGTATAGTTCGGACTTGCTCTTCGGCTTCTTTTACAAAGTCAATACCATAGAATCTTCTTTCCCCAGGTTCCACCCAATTCAAAGGAGTTCTACACTTGTGGCCATAAAGAGCTTCAAAAGGAGCCATTTTGATACTCTCTTGATAACTGTTGTTATAAGAGAATTTAGCAAGAGGTAACCAGTCCTCCCAAGAGCCTTTGCAAGAGATAAGACAAGCTCTAAGCATGTCTTCAAGAATTTGATTAACACGCTCAGTCTGTCCTAATGTTTGCGGATGATAGGCAGAACTGCGGATTAAATAAGTGCCAAGATTCTAATGTAAGCACTCCCAAAAGCGAGCCATGAATTGCGGTCCTCTATCAGAAATAATGGATTTGGGTACACCATGGAGATGTACCACTTGTTGGAAGTAAATCTTAGCATAATTGTGAGGGTGATAGGTAGACTTGACCAGAATAAAGTGAGCGGATTTAGTTAGCCGATCTATGATAACCCAGATGGAATCACAACCCTTTTTGGTAGTGGGTAATCCAACAATAAAATCCATGCTAATTTCTTCCCACTTCCAGCCAGGAATAGAGAGTGGCTGCAATAATTCGGGCCTTATGTGAATAGCCTTGACTCTGCAATAGTTATCACACCTTGCCACGTAAGCTGTGATTTCTTTCTTCATCTTGGTCCACCAATAATACAGCTTGAGATCTTGATACATTTTACTGCTACCAGGATGGATGGACAATTTAGAAGAATGGGCTTCAGCCATAATTTGATTTCTAAGTTCTTTGTCTTTGGGTACCACAAGCCTATCATTAAACCAGAGAATTCCCTTGTCATCGACCTTAAAGTGCTTGGTCTCTTTCTCTTTCATCTTCCGCTTGATGTGAAACACACCCACATTAGTCTTCTAGAGTTCAATAATTCGACTTCTAAGAGAGCAATCCACAGTGATATTGTGGAGTACTACAGGATGAAGGAGGTGTGCTAGATGAAAGTCTTCACTAACTAAGGAATTGCAATGGGCCTTTCTGCTCAAGGCATCAGCAACCACATTTGCCTTACCAGGATGGTAGTGCACTTGAAGGTTGTAGTCTTTGATTAATTCTAACCATCATCATTGACGCATGTTCAACTCGGGTTGAGTAAAGATGTACTTGAGGTTTTTATGGTCAGTATAGATGTTGCACACATTACCTAGCAAGTAATGTCTCCAAATCTTCAGGGCATGAACAACCGTGGCTAGCTCTAAGTCATGGGTAGGATAGTTGACTTCATGTTTTCGAAGCTGGTGTGAAGCATAAGCAATGACCTGGCCCTCCTGCATAAGAACACACCCCAAACCGGTGCCACATGCGTCACAGTAGACATCAAAAGGCTTCTCGATGTCAGGTTGTGCCAATATAGGAGCAGAGGTTAGTAAGGTCTGCAAAGTGTGGAAAGCCTCTTCACACTTCAGAGTCCACACAAACTTCTCATCTTTTTGAAGTAGTTGAGTCATGGGCTTGGCGATCTTTGAGAAATCCGGGATAAAGTGACGATAATAGCTAGCCAAACCCAGGAAACTTCGGACTTCTATGACTATAGTAGGTGCCTTCCACTCAAGGACTTCTTGCACCTTAGTAGGGTCAACCGAAATTCCATCACTAGATAACACATGACCTAGAAAAGGTATCTTGTTCAACCAGAATTCGCACTTGCTGAACTTAGCATAAAGCTGGTTGTCACGTAACCGAGTTAGAACAATTCTCAGATGTTCAGCATGCTCTTCTTCATTCTGAGAATATACAAGGATATCATCAATGAACACGACGATAAACTTATCCAATTCCGACATGAATACATAATTCATCAGGTACATAAAGTGTGCCGGAGCATTGGTCAACCCAAAGGATATGACGAGGTATTCGAACAAGCCATAACGAGTAGAGAAAGCTGTCTTTGGTATATCTTCAGGACGATTTTTGATCTGATGGTAGCCAGACCTCAAATCGATCTTAGAGAATACCTTAGCTTTGGAGAGCTGATCAAACATAATATCGATGTGAGGAAGAGGGTATTTGTTCTTGATAGTCATAGCATTAAGGGGGCGATAATCCACGCACATGCGTAGAGACTCGTCCTTCTTCTTCACAAATATGGCCGGACAACCCCAAGGAGAAGAACTAGGTCGAATCAAACCTTTCTTCAATAGCTCATTCAACTGACTCTTTAGCTCAGCCAACTCATTGGGCGGTATTCTATAGGGCCTTTGAGAAATAGGAGCTGTACCCGGAATGAGTTCTATCTTGAATTCTACATCTCAGTCCGGAGGTAATCTAGGCAAGTCATCAGGGAAGACATCTGGAAACTCACAGACAACCAGTAGATCCTCAATGGCTTTGGCTAGGGTAGCATTAGCTGTATTGTGGATAGAGATATCATGAGGTAACTGCACTAGAAAACCCTTCTTATCCATAGGATCCCTCAACATTACCACACGGGTTGATGTATCGATCAACACTCCATTCCCACTCATCCACTTCATTCCTAGGATTACATCGATTCCTACCCCCGGTAGAACTACAAGATCCATAAGGAACTCTCGATCCCCAATCTCAAGCTTTACATCTTTAACTACTTGGTTAGTTAGGATATTATTTTCAGCAGCACTAATACAATAACCACCCTTGATAATTGTAATCACATTCATCTTATGCATAGATGCAAAAGCAGAACTCATAAAGGAATGTGAAGCACCTGAATCAAAGAGCACAACTGCAGGGTAATCATTAACAAGGAACTTACCAGCGGTGACCACTTCACCAGTAGGAATTTCCTCCACTGTAGTGTAGTGAACACTCCCCTGATGGATGTTTCCTTGAGCATTCTTGGGAGGATAGGGACACTTATTTGCCTAATGACCCAGCTGGTTACAGTTCCAGCATGGCCTGTTAGCTGGTGGGGCATTGGAGTTGCCCTGCCCAGAGGTATTCTTTGGCAAGGAAATTGTGTACCCCTTGTGGAAACTAGTTTTAGCTTGATTCTTTTTCTGAGGTGGGTGGTACCAGACATTAGCATTAGGTGGACGGTACTGGGTCTTGGATACCATTGGAGCCTTAGACTAAGAAGCACCAGCCTCAAAGTTTCTTTTACGGGTCTTGGAAGCAGCATATATCTTGTCATTATTTTCCTAAGTCAGGGTGTCACTGATAAACTCATTGAAGGTGACACACTTACAGTTGCCTATAGACTTCATCAGTTTAGGGGAAAGTCCCCTCTTGAAGCTAGCTATTCTCTTGGCATCAGTATTGACGAACTCGGGAGCATACCTCGCCAGGTTGTTGAATGCCTGGAGGTATTCATTAAGACTCTTGTTGCCTTGGGTTAGCTTCATAAACTCGGTATGCTTAATGGCCATGAGACCAGGAGGGATAAAGTGTCCCCTGAAAGCTGCCTAGAATTGGTCCCAAACTATCTCAACGTTAGCAGAGAAGGTGGTCCTATGATGGGTCCACTAGATGCCTGCAGGGCCTTGGAGCTGGTGTCCTGCATACAAAGCCTTCATTCCTTCAGTCAAATGGAGCAATCCAAACCTTTGCTCTATCGTGCTCAACCATTCATTAGCTTGTAATGGTTCTTTTGCCTCACGAAAGATAGGAGGCTTTGTGTCCATGAAGTCCTTAAAGCTACTGTACTGGTTTGGCTCGGGTCCCTGGTGGACATGTCGATCCTCACGGTTAGCCATCTGGCGCATCGCCTCAGCTAGCATGCGCTAACTTTCCATGACTGTCTGCATTAGCTCAGCTAGTGTGGGCAGTGGAGGAGGTGGTTGTTCCTCATCTCCCATGCTACGACCATGATGAAGGTTATAAGCCATCTACAAAATGTATAGCCAATGAGCACCGACGATGTGGAAACTTTTGTAGATGAATTGTATAATTATGCCAAACTGAGTCTGTTGGAGAGAATACATTTATATAATCAACAGAGGCACAATCATTCATCACAATCACACAACTCATCAAGCGCGTCAATTGACACATAAATGCGATGAATTTAACCAACAATCGAGATCCATAGACCGCAAAGATGAAATTCATCAAAAGCTCACATACGTGGGGCATCACACGTTCGATAGGTTACATCGAAGCCATAGAGGTTCCAAACTTACATCAAGGGTAACATAGGGTTCGATATTACATCCCAACGATTAACTTGATACAAAGCTACTCATTCATGCATGAGGATCAACAAAAGACTAGCTCTAGCATATTAGCTAAGTAGTAAGCTAAACTATGCATCATCCTCGGAGTCAGTGTCGAAGATCTCTCCTCCATCTTCATCACTAGCAGGCTCTAACTGCTCATCTTCCTCCTCATTAGGTGGAACATCCTCAGGTCCATTGACCTCCATGTCATCATCACCTTCAGCCATGATGACACCAGAGCCCATCTCATCCTCATCATTAGGTGGTAGGAGAGGGTGAAGTTGATTGTGTAATAGGTGAATCTCCTCATGGAGATGGTCATTGTACTCTTCAGCAACTGCCACTTGCTGCTCTAACTCCACCTATCATGCTCTCAACACATTCTCTTCATGCCAGGCTTCATTCCGTTGGTTCATCACGTGAATCGACATACGTTCATAGTTGCGGTGAGCAACTGTCAACCTCTAAACCTCAAGGGTCTCTTGGTCCCGTTCCTGTGTTACTTGCTCCAAACGGTGCTGAGCCGCATTCCTCTCAGTAGTCACCCGGGCCAGCTCTGTCCTCAGCCTTTCTGCCTCAGTAGGCTCAGGACGGGGCTCACGAGGAGCTAACCTATGACGAGGCGCCCTACCTCTAGTAGACTTGCGAGCAGTGAGTTTCATGTGCGCCATCTATAGCAAAAAGTTACAACGTAAGGGGAGAATGGGGAGAATCATTTAAGGGATATGAAATTTAATTAGTCGGGACAATCAAATTTTAAGGGAGGGAATAATGCAAGAAATGCCATGTATGCTTGAACATGATGCATGCACGATCCGTACGTCCTCACAAACCTAGAAAAATTTAAAGGCTAGTGAAATATATGGTGGCATACATACGTTCTCTCGTATACGGTAGCTAGTCGATCTACAATGATACATTGTTAGTGTACCTGCAGAAAATTTCATTTCAGCCCAGTAATTTCCCAAAATGGCATGTAAACTAAATACTTTCATACATACATCCCCAGATGCATATACTCTAGTATCACAGCTACCTATCAGAGATACCCACATTTACGTACTCTCATAGATACATGATTGAACATGTAAGTATGCGAGCAACCACAACTACTCTCCCCTAGACCGACGGTTGGACGGTCATGCTCTCACAACTCCCACTTACCAGAGCGTAGAGGTATTTTGATCCATACATTACCACCCAAGCGGATGGCATCCATACAATAGCATGTCGTATGGACGACGAAACAGAAACAAATAGGAACCCCCAAGTTAGTACTTTAATAAGCCACCTAAGAGTCCTTAATTGGGCATAAGGGATATGATCACTGGCAATACTTAGTATTTAATTTAGGATTTTCACAAATACTTTTGTTTTAAATACACAAATGACATGTTCAGTGTTGAATCTTGCTCTGATGCTAGCTGTAATAGAACTGACCAAATCATAAGAACGTAAGTACAAAAGCAATCCCCGAAGCGATCAAATTCCTGTACTTAAGCTCCCATAATCCCGGTAGTCCAGAAATCACAAAGGATTTCAACCAACTCTCGACATACAAACCAAGATCATAGTGATTCAACACAACACATCATCCGTTACAACATTTCATAAGTAGCAGTCGGATTACATCCATCAGAGTTTAAATAGAATATTACAAACCAAGTTTGAGTGTGCAGAAGTAACATAGTTTAGTACAAAACATCATAGTTTTCAAATACATTGCCAAGTCTGAGTCATGTCCCACAAAAGCATTATCAGGTATGAGAACTAGTAGAGACCGCGCCCAACGGTCTAGTCTTCATCCCCAGCTGGGAGAAGGCAGTACTTGTAGCAACCAAAGTAGAACTGGTCATCTGCAACAGGTGGGAGATAAACCCTGAGTACGAGAAGGTACTCAGCTAGACTTACCCATCAAAACCAGAAATAAAAGACACCAAGGATCATGCAAGGCTTTTTAGGTGGGCTAGCTTGACACAGTTGCATAAAAGAGCTTATGATTATAGTAACCAATTTAACCTTAGCATCAAGCTTAACATCATTTACCTGTCCACTAGATTAGCACCTGTACTAGAGCACTCACTTATTAGGAGCAAACAATATTAACCATAGCAGGTATAATAAGGCTGTCATCATCATATCATCATTTCCAAACCATTATGTTATTTAGTGTATCTACTTTGGAGATAAGCCCATCAAGTTCTCACTAACCGGGAGAGATGGTGACTTGAATCGAATTACAACTCAGCTGAGGGGGTATTCCTAACTCTCACCCTGGCATATTTAGCAAGGGTAGCCGTGGGTCACCTTTGGAACATCTCAGGAACCAAATTCGCGTGTTCGATCAGCGCCAGCACTCTCAGGGATTACCCTTCTGCCAGGATGATCAGGACTTTTAAATCACCTGCCCTTAGACTCACGCCTACGGCTCCCTTTCGAGGCACACTTTATACTTATCAACTCCCGGCCTGAGGTGAGCTACTCGGCTTCGCGGTCGGTCTTCGGACATGGCCAACTAAGATAGAGGCATGCGTTCAACATGAACAGGAAAGGCTCCAAGAATCAGTCCTTAAGCGACACAGACGGAGTTACTGCAAACCAGCAAGCCTTCATCCGGTCTTCATTTCAAATTAAGACTGGTTCTTTTCCACGATAGCAAATATAGCCAACCGTGCCACATGTATATTCCTATATCTCGCAGGTGACAGGAAATCACCTGACTTCTACCGTGTTTAAGCAGGGCTAAGCACTATGCAAACCTGACCTACATAGGATTCATGGTAACAATATCTGGACAAGGATTGGATAACCAATGCAGCAAGTGTTTGCATCCAACACCTAAACTTAATGCAACAATATATATATGTAACAATAATACTGTAACTGCATTTCGGAAATTAGGAGGCTTAATATGCTCCGGGGCTTGCCTTCACAAAGTTGCAAGGACGGTGATCCGAGCACTCAACGGCGACCTCGTCTGGCACTTCTCCTGAAGGCTGCACCTCCTGAACCTCCGGTGTCGGCTGCTGCTACTCGCTCGGTTCCTCGAATTCTAGCAGTGTTACTCCCTTCGGTACACCTATTGCATGCCAATGCATGAGATAAATATCATGGATGCATAAGAAATGACATGATGCTCATGATGAATGAATCATAGTAAATGTTTAACGAAACATCACTGGACACCCATTTACCGAGTAAAATAGCTCTATTCAAATCACTTTAAGCATGTATCTAACTCAACTTAAAGAACAAGATCGACTTACCTAACTTGCATAACCTAAGATAAAGATGCTCATCTTTAGTTAAAGGCCTAACACCTAGGAACATTACCACAAACTTAGAAAAAGTAAAGGCATATATAAATCAACATTTAAAGTTTCATATGCACACAAGTAGTCCCTCAATTCAATCACAACAAGAGTTATACAAATCCAAATGACTTGCATGAGGACATTATAGAAAGCTTATGAAATTCTCTACAAATCATTTGTAAACATCAAAGCATGATTCTTACATTAATCAAATTGAATTTCAGTAAACCTAGAATCTATCTAGAAATGACAGGGTTACTAACTTAATTATTTAATGATGATGCAAAAGCCTAATTTGATCAAACTAAGTTTACCAACTTGTTGCACATACCAGAGGAACACTAGAAAGTATAATGCTAACTTCTAAATAAATTATTTAATGTCCTTTTCAAATTTATTTAGTTAATTAGGTGATTAAAGCAATATATAGTAAAACTATCTAGAAAAATCTACAAAAATTACAGTAGCTATCTTATGCTTCACATGGACTACCACAAAAATTTCAAAGCCATTGAGCAAGCAGAACTTGCTGTATCCAAAATAACAGGTGGCATGCCTATTTTTAGCATAATTAGGAAACCCTAATGAAAAGTGTCAAGCAATAGATTTCACATTTTTCTTAGCATCATTATAGCATAAGAACCTTACTCACCAAATTTTACCTATACTGGATCTATAGAAAAATTATGAAAATTCACACAAGATCCATCCATTGATAAAAAGAAATTCTATAACTCAAAAACTATACATGCACTAGCTCTGAAATTTTAACCAGAGCTTCTACTAAGCAATAATAGATTACCCACAAAATTTCATAATTTTTGGACCACAGAAACTCAAGATAAAATTCAAACAAGTTTGCATGCATCTAAAAACACATTTCAAAGTCCTGTTTCATTCATCCAAAATTTCTAAAACATGTGCTCATATAATATTTTTATTAAATACTAGACATTACTAGGAACTCAACAAAATTGGAACCATAACATTTGGATCTACCAAACTTGAGTTGCACATTTTTGAATCTATACATAAATCTTGTGAAAAACAATTAAACAAAACAAAAAGGAAAACCTAACAATACTGCTGGGCCAGCCCGAAGATCACGGCAGCCCACAATTCACGCTGGCACGGCCCAAACACGATGCGGCCCATGCCGGCTCCCGCCTCCGCATCGGAGACTGACCGAGGGGACCCACGCGTCAGTGAGAGAAACAGGGGAGGAGGAACGGCCGGTGGCGTAGTTCGTCGCCGGTGGCTTCTCTGGCGAAGGCAACGGTGCCAACATGTTCACCTCACTCAAGTGCACCTAGGGGAACCATTTATTGCAGCTCATGATTCAGCTAGAGGGGGTGGTGATGAGCATGGCGGCGCACGGCCATGGCAGGGCCGGCTTCGACGATGCTACGGCGTCGCAGCCTGATAAGGCGACCCTACGAGCTTCGGCAGCACTCCTAGAACCTAGCGTGAGATAGAGGAGGGATGGCAAGGGTGCAAGGACCACTGGCCGCGTGGAGCACCAACTCCAGCGAGGGTAGCCATGGCGGCAGTGGAAGAAAACCGACGATTCACCCTTACTGAGGCTTGATTGACCCGTTGGTGAGGTGGAGAGGGTAGAGAAGACCACGGCGAGGCTACTGACGGACTGGGCAACTCGTTTTCATGGTGGCGAATGCACATGACGACGGCAATGGCGGAGCTTGCTGTGGACACGGCGCTGCGCGCGGAGAAGGCGAGAGAGGGAAATGGAGCGGTGAGCGTGTTTGGGCAGGCGCTGGCCCTCTTCTGGAGTGCAGACGCGCGACGTGGAGCCTTTGGCAGAGCCTGCACGCCACGCAGCGAGAAGCTCCTACGTCGGTCGGCCATGACGGTCACTGACCATTTTCTGAAAACGGCGATTCCGTGTTTGATGACCATGACTAACAGCGCCATTTCATCGTGTCAACACGGCTCAACCAATGATCCTTTGCAAAAACTGTGTACATGAAAAATGTAGACCTACCATCCATCTATAATTTCTTTTCAAGGACCATCATCTAATTCGCCATGGATCAGAAGTTACATCAAGCCAAAGATTGCTCAATCACACTGAAATTGCAGTCATGACTTAGAATATTTTTCATTGTTGAAAGCAGCATGTAATTCTGACTTGTGGGCCATGTTTGAGCATGTTCCACACATTTTCATGAGTTGGTCATAAAACAACTTTTGTTCATTGATAAATTAGCTACAACTTTGGTAAAGAGTGCACAGCCATGCAAGGTTTCTAAGTTGGTCTTTTGAATCAGTCAAACAGTGACACTCCAAGGGTCAATTCAAGTCAAACCTCCACTTGAGGGCATTTTGGTCATTTTGATCTACATGAACAATGTCCCAACAAGTAACCTAAGTGTAGTTAAGGTGTAATAGACCATGGTCAACCACTTTACAAAATTGTTATACCACTTCTAATGATCACATGTGATAAAGCAACTAAAACAAGCAGTTTACTCATATGTTGCAATGCAATGTTTCACATGTTGCATGACTTTGTTGTTATTCTATACTTGTCACATTACTACCATGTTGCCATGTTTCAAGGTATAAGAAACTCAGGTTGCATTCACATGTTACACCATTACTATTAACAACACTCAAGTATGAAACATACACAATTGGAAAATGTTGCATATGCATGTTTCAGTAACAAAGGCATGATGAGATAGATGATGCACATGTTTATGAAATGAAATGCAATTAGTGGAAGCCAAACACCTAGGGTGTTACATCTATGATGGATACAGCATCAGGATCGACTAGGCCTCGATTGGACATCCACGTACTAACGGTCAGGTCGAGTGGGCCAATGGCATGGTCCTTCAAGGACTCAAGCCACGCATCTTTGACCGACTCAATAAGTACACCGAGTGATGGGTTGTAGAGGTCCCAGTGATCCTCTAGAGTCTGAGAACGACCCTGAACTGATCCATAGGGTTCACACCTTTCTTCCTAGCCTATGGAGCTGAAGCAGTGTTGCCCTCCAACCTCGACCACGATGCCCCAAGAGTGAAGGCCTTCCACCGCGACCAAGCCATAAAGGCTCAATAGGACATGGTCGACCTACTCGAGGAGGCTTGCTAGATGACCATCATCCACTCCACTCACTACTAGCAAACTCTCCACAGGTACCTTGAAAGAAAAATCAGAGAGAGGATCCTCGAGGTTAGAGATCTCATGCTCTGAAGAACCCAATCAACCAAGGAGAAACACAAACTCTCTCCACCTTAGGAAGGACCCTATATGGTGACCGAGGTGATCTAGCCGGGCGCCTACTGACTGAAGGACAACAATGACAACGTTCTCACCAACACTTGGAGCATCGAATAGTTATGTCATTTCTTCCCCTAAAAATTTGGTCTTACTGCTTTCTTTCATTCAACGTTTGCTCCTACAAGCACCCAGCCCGAGCACTCTTAGCCTAGGTCGCTCGAGGGCTCCACGAGGGTGTGGTACCATCTCTCTTTTTTATTATCATATAGTAAATACTTTTTACCCAAACGAAAGGGTAGTCCATTCCTTTAATTACCCTACATAACTTTGTTTTAAACTCCCGACCAATCACACGCTGCCACGACCTACGGTTATGAGCAGCTGAGCCTCATAGGCCACTCCTGGGTTCTTAAGGTTGCTGCCTATGGGTCAAATGGGTAGGTACAAAAAAGAAATGATAAAAAACAAAGCTATGCTAGGATAAAAACAAGGAACGAATGGGACAAGCTTCCCCTTACGAAGTGATTCCATCACAAAACAAAATTGAAGTATTCATGAATACAAAAAAATGTTCACATGAGGGCTCCACCATGAACTTATCCTTTACATTTACTAACTATGTCTACTATAAATTCTATTATGGCCGCTCGGTGGCATCGACTGACGGTGCGATCGACAAGGATAAGGGCTGCTTGCTTGCCGATGGGATGATGTTTGGCTCGGTCAGAGGCGGGACAATGCTCATTTCTAACCCGGTCTCCACCCCATCCATAGGCTGGATGACGTCTTCCTAGCGCATGCCTTTAGCCATGCTCACACGGTGAGCCTCCATCACCCACTACGTGGAGACTTGCTCGACCACCATCTATGTGTATGGCACCAAGCTCTCCCCGAGCGCATGGATGGCGTTCGCGTTCTAGCCATCGGTGTACCCCTACAGATGGTGGCAAAGTCTAGGTCCAGGTGGTGCATCACCACTAAGGTCAGCACCCTTGACGTCCCATAGAACATCCTATCGGAGATAAGTGCCCGAACCTCGTTCGGGACCTCCGCCATCTGGACGGTGGGTGTGCTAGTGCTCAGCGCTGACCTGAACACCTCAGAGATGACCAACTGAGCGACATTGTAGATCTGGTGAAGCTCCCCCTCAAGAGCACGTTGCTCTTTGAGGGACTTGGCTAGCGCCTCCATGCTCCGGCCAATCACCGCCTTGGCTGTCTCTAGCTCTCGCTCTAGAGAACCAAGTTTTCCGTCTAGTTTTGGAAAAAGGATGAGAAGGTCAGAAGTAAGGGAACAGAAAAACCAAGGCATCAACCATAGATAGAATAGATATATACCAAGGCAGGTGTTCTTGATGATGGAAAGTCCTTCCTCCTGCTGGGTCACCTTCTCAAGCAGCCGAGCATTTGACTCCTCTGTCCCAAGCACCCACTCCTAGAGCGCGAGCACTTCTCGATCAGCCTCTGACCAGGCCTTCCGCTCCATCTCTAGAGCCTCCAAGGACTCTTGGAGCACTGCCTTGGTCTCTGCCTGGTGGACCTTCATTGCATTGAGTCCCCGCTTGACACCAGTCGCCTGGTCCACCGCGAGCAGTTCTGTCGCCTGTGCTCCCATCACCTCAGTCGCTCGAGCTTGGGACTCGTGGTTAGTGGATTCTAGGTAGCGCTCATGCTCACTGACCCGCCGTGACATCATAGCCTCTTGCTCTATCCGACCATGCTCCACCCAAAGGAAATAGGACTTGTGAATCAACATCGCCTCTAACTCCTGTAAAGCAAGAAGCAAGCACGCTGAGACAACCAGTGGAAGACCAAGGAGTTGAGGATAAACACTAAAAATACAGAAGGCTTACCTCAGCAATGCATAGCAGGTCAAGTGAGACTGCCTAATGGATGAGCTCAACCTGCTCCAAGGCCTCCTTGAGCTTCGCCTTGGTTTGGGTGAGATCGGACTCCATCGATAGTCCTCTCTCCTCTAGGAAGTGCTAGATTGCCTCCTCCTCCCTGTCACGTAGGACAAATTGAGCCTTCCTCGGGTCACCAGGGTAGGGCCACACTAGCTCGCGAGTCGCCCCCAACTCGCTGGAAGATCTAGCTACCACAACATCATGCGATGACCGGACCACCACCAGCTCCTATGACAGCGGGATGGCCGGCAGCTCCACCCTAGCGCCTACCTCTGTAGAGTAGGGGATCTCCACTATCTCGACTCCACGGCCCATTGGCGGTTGTTTTGGCTCTGGCCTGGCCACGTCTCCTCCTAACCCCTCTATCTCTGACTAGGAGGGCGAGCCATGTGTTCCTCCACTGGGCGAGGTAGGGAGCCCAGTCTCCCTCTTCTCTTTCACTGTGGCTGTTGGGGGAGGGATTGCAAGGGTCACCTCTGACCTAACCTCTACCATCACAACAGGGATCACCGCCATCACCTCTGTCACCATCACTACCGTACTCACGACCGACCGAGAGGGCGCAACCCCCAGAAGGGAAGGTCGCACTGCCGCCAGTCTGCTTTCCTCACTGCTTGTTGTGACTCGCTACTGGCTAGGCCTCCACTCCTCCTACACAGGAGGTGGGGCAATGCCTAGTCCTATCAATCCTTGGCTATTGTCAAAAAGGACTCAACTATGAGATCAAAAGAAACATAGGTACATACCTAGATGAAAGGGGCAGGGCCTAAAGCCTCGACCCACTGGCAATGAGCCCACCGAATGAGGACCACTCATCGGTCATGACCCATGCCCCCTCACATCGACCAAGGGTGGAGCTGACCTAGCCAATCCCCGATTGGCCCATGAGTCACCACAACCGTTGGCTCGTGGCGTACTCACTGAGGCAACTGATGGGGCATCTCCCTGTTGTGGGTCACGTGCACGCACCGACCCTGAAGATGCAGGGGTATAAGCATGCTCCTCCAACCGAACAGTGTGCCCTGCCATGCTTGGAGTAGCAGGGGGAAGCCAATGAGCATGCCCACTTCGCCTCTCGCTCGATGGCGGTGTCCGAGCTCACAGCGCACTTCCTTGATGCGGGAACGTCACCGTGCCTCTCCACATCCTGCCCGCCATTGGTGGACATGGCCATAGGCTCATGATGCTCCACTAAGGTCACAATGACACCCTAATCTCCTTCATCTTCAGAGGAGCTCGTGTCTCCACCCATCTCTGTGGGCTCCTCCGACTCGAGCTTCACCTCCATGTTGCTCTAATTTTTGTCGGCCCACACCCGTCGGGCGATGTCCTTCTCCTTCTCATGCCTCCTCTAGGCCTTCTTAGCTCTCTTCTTCTTTTTGGCAACTGCTACCTCTTTAGAACGGCTTGCCGAGCTGTGCTCTCTGGCCCCCTCGGAAGGTGTGGCTAGGATTTGTAACCGAAGAGTCCCTACGAAATGGACAACTTGAAGTCAAAACAAAGGAGAGCAAGAGAAAAAAAGGTCATGGAATAAGGAATGGGGAGCGTACCAGAGTGGATAGCTTCATGGCATGGAGAGGTCTAGGATTTCCTTCGAGGGACTCCTTATCCCTCAACTACAGCACTCGATCGAGTTGGCTCTAGACCTCGTCTTTCACCAACTCCTCTGATGATGCACGGTTGGGATCTATTGGGCCCAAGTAGTTCCATATCAGCCACCTCCTCTCCACCAATTGGGTGACTCGATGGTGGAAGAAGGTGTGGAACACCCATAGCCCATCGAGGCTATGCTACACTAGCTTCTAGAGCTCTACCTCGATGACCTCCAGCTTATTCTGCCAACTGGAGGGTCCCCATGACTAGCTCTCCCACCTCTCTAGCCTTCTTCTAGTGAACGGAGGGAACGGCGCCTTCGCTGGGTTCCTGATATAGAACCACTCCCCATGCCACCTCGATTAGAGTCATAGGTAGAGTACGTGGGGTAGGAGCCTGATGGCCTTAGCTTCTTCTACAAGGCAAAGCCCCAACCGGCGTGGTCCTAGGTGGCTTCCCCTTCGATAGGGTTCACCCGATGAAGATCTACCAGAATAGATCCACATGTGGCTCCATCCCAAGGAAGGCCTCATAGACAGTGATGAAACCGATGACATGCAGCACCCCAGTTGGATTGAGGTGCTATAGCTCTAGGCCCCACTCGTTGAGGAGCTCACACAAGAACCACTACGTGGGATATCCTAGCCTACGCTCATGGAAGGTGAGGAAGGAGACAACCTCGTTGGCCTAAGGTCGTAGAATGGCTTCCCCTAGCGTAGGAGCCCTCTAGTGCGCCACCTCCTTTGTCAGAAGTAGCCCCTTCTCAGTGAAGGCAGCCAACACCACCTCATCTATGTTGGATGGCCTCTAGTTTGACATCATGCTCTAGACTCACGAATGGATCAGTGAGTTCTCCTCTCCCTTGCTTTACCCTTTCTCTCTCTCTCAAAAACCGCCACGGCGCACGAACGCGCTTGGTAAGAAGGAAGGAAGGAGGAGAGGCGGCAGATGGAGAAAGGCAAAGGAATGGGACAAAAACCCTCTCCCTTGCCCTATTTAAATGCGAATAGGCATGCGATGGGATGCATCATGACTGATGGATGCACCCTGCCCAATGAAACATCACCCGATTAAAGCAGGACGTGGCTAGGGTTGGGCCCACCACTACCACAACCCTAGTGTAGGAAACAAGGCACAATCACATGCAAACGACCCTTTGCCTTCCTAGGCAGGGTTTGGAAGGGCCCACCGATAGGATCTCCATTGATGAGAGACCAACGGGCTACCTAAGTCGATTGAATGGCTTAGGCAACTACCGAGAGATAGGTGAGGGGTAGTGGGATGCCCCATGTGGGCTACGCCGACTTCATCATGAATGATGGACACGGATCCCATTCGAACATGTCTGATAAGAGCTCCTCAAACCCATCACTCAAGTCATCGAGGTAACTTTACCAAACATTCTTACTTTATTTTCTAAAACACGCATTCACACATTCATTCATACAATCATACATTCATCCTTTCTTGTACACGCATTCACACATCCATTCATATATTCATTCATTCATCTCATACATCCAAAGCATCGTATATGCAATTAATGCATCACAATGCTTTGTGTTGCATCACGAAGCGGTAGTTGCCTCATTCAACATGAGCAACGACCGACCAGGGTTCAAAGTCATCCCATGAAGGGCTCGAGGCTACCTTGCATCAAATAGAGCTAGGAGAGAAAACACAGATGAGCCCCAGCGGCCCTCTCCCGGTATGCTCAAAAGCAGACAGGGTCATCTCGACCTTCTCGTTCGATCCTAACCTCGAGCCATGCCCATAGAATCTCCATCGAGGGGAGGCCAGCGGGCCACCTGAGTTGGTCTCTGGAATGACCTGAGCATCTACTGGGAGGCGGGTTAAGGAGCAGTGGAATGCCACATGAGGGCTATGCTAACCCCGTTATGAATGACTAACCCAGATTCTGCTGGAACATGCCCGTTAGTGAGCTCACCGAGCGCGTTACTCGAGCCATCGAGGCAAGCGACGTTAACTCAGCCCATCCAGTGGTGAAAACCATGGATGGAGTAACACATGGAACTAGACCAACCCCTACCGAACCCAACGGGGCTCAGGGGCTCAGGTCGCCCGATGCCAACTCAGGAAAACAACCGATCACGCAGGTCACGGGCGGGACAAACATGGGCGAACACCCCGAATGGCAGAAACAAAGGAGTCTATGACCCTAGGAAAGAGTACCAAGATATTCAACCTCCAACTGACTCACCAGTCGAATGCAGGCTCAGGGGCTACAACCACTAGGTGCGCTCGTGCGCACCCACTGGTAAGTCAAAAAATCCCCCAGATGATTCTACTCGAATCGTCCGGAGGCTCAGGGGCTAGACCCATGGGTGCGCTCGCATGCACCCGCTGGTAAAACAAAAACTCTCCTAGATGATTCTACTTGAATTGCCTAAGGGCTCAGGGGCTCCTATTGGGTTCATAAACCCAGGGTCCCTAATGGGTCTACTTCTCAGCAAAAGCTCAGCCCAACAGACGATATTACAAACGACACGCAACTCTTGGGCCGGCCTAGATGCCTAACGATAGGCCAGAAGAGCGATCCAGTCTCTGACTAGAAGGCCTAGTCGAGGAGAGAATGACACTAGCTTCTGACTTTGACCCGCTTCTCTAACCGAAAGGCGTGGCCAAGGAGGGAATGACGCTCGCTTCCGACTCCTGTCGACATGGAATTTTCATCCTGTGCCAAGGGCACACGAGCAAGCTAAAAGGGTCCGCTCGATGGAGCTAGGGATCTGCCTAGCTTCAACACAGGGGTGGTTGATCCTACACACTCCTCCTAAGACGTGCTAGTCAATTTGACCCTACAATTGACAAGGAGAGAAAGTTTATCAGTAATTAAGGGCGGAACATGCCGGTGTTGTCAGATAGTCCTGAATGTGTGGCTCTAAGAGCTGATATGAAAGGAGATCGACTAAATAGTCGATTCCAGCATATTCATAAGAATAAATCAGTTAAAACTCATGGGGTTGTGTAAGAAGAATCAGTTATCGTTCAGGATGAATATTATTCTTTAGATAAATATTGGTCAATGGCAATAAGATATTAACAATAATTAATTTATACTGAGTCAATGACTGCAAGTAACCGAACCCCTTTATAAAAGAAATAGTTCATCATCATTCAACCATTTAATAGAGATAGATCTAATAAACATATTAGATCTCATCTATCGCTATGACCAGTGGGGCATGAGGCAGAATCTTACTGGCCATAGAAATAATAATAGACTCGACGACCCTAACTTATTACTAATATTAGTGGGGCATGAGGTAGAATCATGTAGGCCATAATACAATAATAAGATCACGGGGCTAACACATCTTTTAACCTATCGCTACTTCAACAGCCTCGTGATGTGAACTGTTCATGAAAGCACTCGATATCGGCTAAAACAACTGATTCAGGCATAGCGCACAGTTAAGGTTATGCCCTCTCAGGAATAGATCTACCAAATAACGATCCCCACTCCATAGTGCTAACAGTGGGGTGTGAGGCAGAATCACATAGGCCATGATAACAGGCCATGGAACCGTTTTTGCTAGCCAATAGATCTACTCAAGATCGGATATGCCTTAACCACATGCTATGCACGATCAAGATTGATATAAAATAGCCGATAAAACATAATTCATCATTTAAAGTGCAGATTAGATTAGTTTAGATTAACAAACGATGGGTTAAAAAGGATATAAGGCCGATCTAAATCAATCCCAATCGGGCAAAGTGATATTGCTATAATTAAATAAATAATGGAAGCAATAAGCAATATCGGTAACTTAATGAATCTATCCGAAGGAATGCCACCCTTAGATAGAGCTGATAACTTGACCTTAATCTAGTTTGAGCAGTGGAGGTCAACTGGATTGATGCAGCCATACTTAAACTAGACAAGAGTCGATAACTAACTTATACCAGAGTCACAGTGGAGGTCGACCGGATCGATGCAGCCGTATAAACAGAGGTATAAGCCATGATGGTACTTACAGACAAGCAGTGGAGGTTGACCAGATCGATACAACCATACTTGCTGAAGAACTCACTGAGATCTACTCTAGTCCTACTCCTAAGGGGTGGCCAGAGCCAAAAAAGTAAGTAACTTGTATTTGATTGATTGTGTGTCTTTTACTATAGTCAGGGTTTGATATTTATACTCGAGACCTATGCATGACTCCTATCGAAGCATGACTTATCACAATCTTTGGCCCTAAAGAAAACATTCCTAATTTAAGATAACTTGGACTCTAATCTTTCCCTTTTTGTAGAGTCCAACATGCTTTGTTCCGGTGTCAATCGTAGTCTTTGTCGTTATCTGCTGGCGCTACCTAAAAAAAGCCGATTCTAGTGCTGCATTTGAATCAGCTGGTTCCGATCTACATGCAATTGATTCCTTGATGACATGATCTTGGGATCTTTTGAGTCCTTGTGACTCTTCTTCCAAATTTTGGTGTAAACATATGCCCCCAATTTTGGGATAAAAGTAATTTTATTCCAAAATTATCACGTCTGTACCCCCAATAAGTATGTAGTCACGGGTAGATAATCATGATCTAGGGTCTACTTTTTGTCACTACCTATGCCAGCTCATTAGCCCATGCTTCAAAACTTTTACGAGAGCATCATTGCTTCATGGGCACTTGGATTCATCTTTCTAGGCTGGCTATAAAATGCCTATCCAACCCTAGCGAGAGCAACTCAACAATTCAGCCATGTTCCTCTTCTATTTTCCCCCTCGAGTGCTTTTGACTCCGCCGGACCCTCCATAGTCTATTCTCTTGCTATGAAGATCCTGAGCAGTTAGAAGAATTCTTGTGCATAGGATGATTATGTCGCTCATTCTAGCGCCTTGTTGAGCAAGAGGACCAGCTATTGCAGTTAGAAGAATTCTTGTGATATCACCTGAGTCTTCTCTCCATGCTCGTAAAGCTGTTCTAGTGTTTGCAAGGGCTAAAATGTGTGGACACCTTCCCCTTGTTTACTCCTCCAAATGCCCACCGGGAAAGCCACAGGCTTCTTTGCCATGGTTTCTCAATTTACCAAGAAATTGGCTGGGCATCTGTTAGGCGGGTGGCCTTTCCCCTTCTCTAGCACAATTTTATCAATGGGCTGATGTGATTTAGTTTACGATGACCTTCGACCTTGTGGGGACCCAGACTCCCTTCAATCTAAAGAAGCCTCGGTGGGTTGATCTCTGGTCAATGTAAATTCTTTATATCCATCCCATGATATTTTTGTAACTTGGGGAAGCAATAAGTTTGAATCTGCTATCTCTTCATTATCTGTCCCCCTGAATTTCTGGAGTGTCAGCCCACTTCTGTTTCTAATTTCAATTTCACACCCCCGGCGAAATCTATCTTCTCGCCTTCCTGGGCTATATATATGGGCCACGACTGTGGATCAAACAACCCGCTTCATCTCAAACCTTCTGCATCCTTAGTATAGTTCCTACTTTTTCCATAGGTTTGAGATCATGGAGAATAGCAAGAGGTCTGCTGAGGAGGTCCTCAATAGATCTACATCATCGCGCCAGTGCCTTCATCGCCAAGAGGGTGCAACATGGGCTGCTCCCATCATTTTGGAGCAGAGGGCTAACTCTGTTTAGCCTTTGGGGTCACCTTTAGCACCAATTCGCCACCAGCTCCCCTGCTACCTGAGGAGGTAGATCAATAATGATGATCTGCTGGCCTCCATCAATCGGACTGACCAGAATCTGACCAGTTGCCTCTCCCTTGCATAATCAGCTTTGGCCATGATCCAAGGCTGATCATCCCTTGAGGCTAGCCCAGTGGGGGAAAGGTTGGCCAGAGCTAAAGCCAGAATCATGGGTGAGACATCTACCATAATATTTCTGTCTTCTTAATTTTGCCTTCAAAATTTCTGATCATTCTTTCCTTAAATCTTTTAGATCTAACTGCTCAGTTGGAAAGTCTTTGATCAGCTGTGGATCACGTGGTGGGATTTGTCAATGCCAGGGGTGCCGTTCTGGTGGTTCGCTTGCATGACATTTTGAACCGTGTTAGGGAGGTCGCTCTTCATGGCGTTCGTCATGGTGCTGCTATGGCATTGGCTACTGCACAAGCCCATTCTAGCCATAATCTTCGTCTTCTTCCCCATGGTTTTCTAGACGCGGCGCACTCTAGGGAGCATGAGTGCTTGGTTGAGGATTTTTTCTAGCGCCGCCAACTCTGTAGCCTTCAACACCCTGGCCGATGATTAGTAAGCAAAGTGTTTTCTGGCCCATAGCTTATAATAAGTGATATTTAGCAAACAACTTCTTCGTCTTGTGCAATTTTCCTCTGTTTTGTACTTCATACACATCACTTCGTTTGTGTTTGTTTTGCTTCTATAGGCGATACACATCGTACCAGCTTTTACCCCTTTGGGCTTATTTTTGCACAAGAGGCGATACCTTTCTGATATCGGCTGTTAGAGCTGACGACCGAACAAATCAGTTATTAAGTATTAATCCAAATGCTAGGGTAATATTTCTTTAGATATTTCCCATTGATTGCTCGGTCAAATTCTTCCTCTTCTCTTAGTGTTTCCAAAATGTAAGCGTTATCGGGCGCACAACGTTTGATTCGATAAGGTCCTTCCCAGTTAGGTGACTATTTGCTGAATTTACTGTCCTTTGACCCGATTGGTAATTTCACTTTCTAGACCAAGTCTCCTTTAGAGAATTGCATGCTCTTGACCTTTTTATTGTAATATTTTGCAATGCTCAGTTTATTGGCTTCGATATTTTCAAGAGCACATAGCCAAAGGCAACTCAAGTCCTCCAAATCGTCTATCATAAGATTCTTATAAACTTCGGCTGACAAATCATTCTGTAGTGTAACACACCTCGATCTAGTCCGAACTTCCCAAGGAAGAACTACATTATGGCCATACACAAGTTCATAAGGCGATGTTTTAATTGATCCATGACAGGCCATCCTATATGCTCATAGTGCCTCATTTAGCGTCAAATGCCACTTCCTTGGATGTTCCTCGATCTTTTTCTTGATCAACTTAATCATAATCTAGTTGGACGCCTCTGCCTAGCCATTAGCCTGAGCATAGTAAGGAGAGGAATTTAGTAGCTTGACTCCCATACTAGCAGCAAAATCCTCGGACTCTTCTGATGTGAACATTGTCCCTTGATTAGTAGTTATAGTTTGAGGAATCCCAAAATGATACACAATGTGTTCCCTAACAAAATCAATCATGTTCTTTGAGGTTATCGTCTTAAAAGAAATAGCCTCAACCCATTTAGTGAAGTAATCGGTTGCCACCAATATGAACTTCTGTCCTTTGCTTGAAGGTAGAAAAATCTAGCCAATTAAATTGATCCCCAAACTCGAAACGGCCATGGCTTGATTATTGGATTCATGGCCGACACAGGCGATCTCTGGACATTTCCAAAACATTGACAGTCCTTGCACCCCTTGTAATATTCAAAATGATCTTTCAGTATCATTGGCCAGAAATATCTAGTTCTGCGAATAATCCATTTCATCTTATAAGTCAATTGATGAGCTCCACATATCCCTTCATGCACCTCACCCATCAACACTTTAGCTTCTTCTTGGTTTAAGCATTTGAGCAATACCTCATCGACTGTTTTATAATATAACTGATCATCTAGCAAAACATATTTAGTCGATTTATATCTTAGCTTTCTGGTAACTTTCTGAGATGGATCTCTAAGGTAATCAGCTATTTCTACTCTCCAATCATCACTTGAGGTTTCACTACTCAAGACTTCTTGAAACACTCGATATCCTGATGCACTTTGAGCAAGATGATTAGCCTCTTGGTTTTGTTCTCTCAAAATATGTTGGAAAGAGATATGAAGAAACTCCTTGAGCAACTTTTGGCATTCATCATAGTATCCTTTCAAAGTCTCTTCTTTGCACTCATATAGGTCGATCAACTGATTAATAATTAACTATGAATCTCCAAATACTTCAATTGCTTTGGCCTTTACTTCATGAAGAAGTTGAAGTCCCTTAAAAATTGCTTCATATTCCACTTGATTGCTAGTAATCACTGGTTCAGTTGAAAGAGCAAACTCAAAACTTGCCCCCCGAGGCGAAATAATAACAATACCAATGCCACCACCTTGCTTGCATGCTGATCCATCAAAGAAAAACGTCCAAGGCATTGGTTCTACATAACCAATGCTTGTCTTATGATGCTGGGTGATAAAATCGGCCATTACTTGTCCTTTGACTGCTTTAGCCGATTCGTACTTCAGGTCAAATTTTGACAACGCAAGAATCCACTTTCCCACTCTTCCATTCAGTATTGGCATTGATAACATGTGCTTAACCACATCAACCTTGGAAACAACTGTACACTCAGCCAATAATAAGTAGTGTCACAACTTAGTGCAAGAGAAATATAAGTATAAGCATAACTTTTCGGTGGGAGAATATCTTCTCTTTGGATCCAATAGTCTTCTACTCAGATAGAAAACAACTCTCTTTTTTCCTTCAAATTCTTGCATCAAGGCCGATCCAATTGTCTTGTCATCAGCCGATATGTATAACTTAAAAGGCTTACCTTGCTAAGGAGGGACCAGCATAGGTGGACACTTCATGTATTCTTTTATCTCTTCAAACGCCCTTTGTTGTATATTACCCCACTTGAATTCTTGATCACTTTTCAACTTCAATAAAGGAGAAAACGGTAGGATCCTTTCCGACAAATTGGAAATTAATCTTCTAATGAAATTAATCTTACCAAGAAAAGATTGCAACTCTGCCTTAGTAGTCGGGGAAAATACTTCATCAATTGCTTTTACGCTTTTTTGACCAACTTTGATTCCTCTCTCATGGACTATAAATCCCAAGAATTTCCTAGTTGACACCCCGAAGGCACACTTATTAGGATTTATATTTAGACCATATTTTCTTATGCATTCCAGAGTCTCTTGCAAATTAGCTAGGTGCTCTTTGTACCCTTTGGATTTTATCATCACATCATCAATATAGATTTCAACAATCCTACCGATCAACTTGTGGAAAATGTAATTCATCACCCTTTGATAAGTTGCATCAGCATTCTTTAGACCAAAAGTCATCACAACCCACTCGAATAAACTGATTGCACCAGGGCACCTAAAAGTAGTCTTTGCTATGTCTTCCTCAGCCATGAAAATTTGGTTATACCCTACATTGCCGTCCATGAAGCTGATAACCTTGTGCCCAGCTGCTGCATCTACCAACATATCAGCTATCGGCATTGAATAACCATCCATGGGCATGGCCTTGTTTAGATCCCTGAAATCAATGCAAACTCTTAATTTTCCACTCTTCTTATATACAGGGACGACATTCGATATCCACTCTACATCTCGGCATGGTTGAATAAACTTCGCCTCCAGTAACCTTTCAGTCTCTTTTTTGGTATCATCAAGCACGTTCAGGTTGAACCTCCTTGGAGCCTATTTAAATGGCCGATATCTAGGTTTGATTGGCAACCGATGTTCAATAATTGACCGATCTAAACCAGGCATCTCATAATATTCCCAAGCAAAGCAGTCTTTAAATTCGTTTAATAAATCAATTAATTCTCACTTATACTTCGGATCCAACTTAGCACTTACGTATGTCGACCTAGGTCTATCTCTAGAACCAATATCTACTTCTTCCAATTCATCGGCCGACGTGAAGCTATGTCCTAGTTTGCCATCTATACCATCTATTGGATTATCCATTAAGACAAATTTTCAAAGCCGACTGCTTGGATCGGCTGTTGGCTTTCTTCATTGACTCTAAATTCTGATGGCAACAGAGAAGCCATTTGAATATTAGCCAATGATTGCTTTCTATCGGCTGCTTATTTGGTATGCCATACTTGAAGTCTACCAGATGCCTGAGCCTGTTCCAACTCTTTATTCCTTAGGCATTGCACCCTTCTCTTCTAGCTTCTTGTCAAACCTCCTAGGCACCATTGGCCTTCTTGCCAAACATATTGTTTCTCGCTGCCCTCTTCTTCATAATCAGCCCAGTCTTGATCAACAACTCGTTTTCCAAGCCGATCATGAACACTTTTATTTTTTAAGCGCCAATCCATGTTATTATGATGATATGCATCTTGAGTATGGATAGACCGGCGGTTGGTTTGAGATTGCCTAAACTCCCAATGTTGATTGCTGCATTATGGATAGTCATGTCTGGTAGGCAACTTCAAACCTTCATGCTAACAATATCTGAAGAAGGGACAATTCCAATGTGATTCAGCTTGTTTCCTTTCATTTCTCTCTTTTTCCAGTTGACGTTGGTATTCTTGATCCTTTAACTAACGCTAGTAATTCTTTTCCTTCTACTGCTACCAGTTATTCAACAGGATCCGAGATGTAACTCATGGCTTTGTCACCTCATCTTTTGATGTTTTCCCCCCTGCTCATATCGGCTCTTTTGCTTAGTGCGACATCTCTTAATTTCCCTATACTCATTAGCCGATATTTGCACCTCGGGGTCGACTGCTCTAGCTTCTCTTGATTTGGTCGATGTAAGGACCTTAGTTTTTCCTTTGATCAGTCTAGCATCAACCATGTTTTGATCTCCCAAGAAAGGATTATCATCAACTTTCATTTTTCAAGGCGTGTCAAATTTGAGCCTTCCTTGTTGAATAGCCCTATGTATATGTTGCCGAAAGATTCTACATTTTTGGTGGAATGAGAGGTAGCATTATGGAACTTGCAGAACTTCTTATTCTTCAACTGATCAGGGGGCAACATAACATGACCATCAGGCAACCTGATCGGCCCCTTCTCAAGCAAGAAATCGAAGAGCTTGTCTGATTTGGTAACATCAAAGTCATAGCTCTCCTCAACTCCTTTTCCTCAAGGATTTAGCACCATTACTATTTTTTGCCCCAATTCCATTTAGCTGTAGCAACCTCTTCATCTTCATTGTCATAGTCATCATCGACTGAGTATGGATCAGAAGCTTTGGCTACTATGGTACTCTTCTAAATTTGGGTATCTCTGTGCATACTCTAGAATTGGCTATTAAGTGCTGCCACTCGTTGGGCCAATTGACCCAAGTTGTCAAATTCTTGTCTCAGCAGCTTTTCTTTCCACATTGGTAGCATTCCCTAAATGGCTAAAGTAGCTAGTTGATCATTAGCCAAGTTTAAGGAGAAGCACAAGTTCCTAGTTTCTCGGAACCTTTGAAGAAACTCAGTGCCCGATTCATTAGCCTTCTGTCTTATAGTTGTCAGATCGGTAATCTTCTTTTCTCTAGTCCTAGTGTAAAAATATATATGAAATTTCTTCTCGAGGTTAGCCCAATTGGCGATGGAATTGACCGGCAATGATAAAAACCAAGTGAAGGCTGGCCCTGATAAGGACAAGGAGAAAAACAAATTCGATGGCATCCTTAACTAATGCCTTGCCCAATTGTGTAAGATACCGACTGACTTGTTCTATTATGCTTGTATTATCTTGGCCAGTGAACTTAGCAAACTCTAGAAGCCTGTAATTTGTAGGAAGTGCGACCAAATCATACCATTCTGGGTATGGGCGTTTGTACAAAAAGGTCAGCCCTTTTGGCTTCAGACCAAACTGATTCTTCATCATCTTAGTCACCTTCAGCAGTAACTCATCAGCATTTGAATTTGGATTTCTCTGCACCTGCTGACCCATCTGTGCATTGAAATCCCGTGTGCCTTGATACCTTGGATTTAGAATCATGTGAAGGGTGTTGTAATCTGTGCCATAGTGATATCTTTGTGGAATCTCTATCTATTGGGTCCTTTGCTGACTCGCTACTTGAAGTATCTTATTATAGATATGAGGATCTATATCTCTATGGATCCTTTGAATTGATGATGCTATTTTTTTGAGCCAACGATGGTTTGTGGCCTGATGTGCTAAAATTGATCACCTGGTTCTGACCTTGCCCTGCCGGTTGTTGCACATGCTGTACTGGCGTTCCAGGATTATATTGTATCTGATTCATAGTAGTTCCTTGAGCTTATTCAGATGAACCCTAAACTGCTAGGATATCATTATTACCAGCTAGTGCTGCTTCTTGATGGCTGGTACCGACTTGATTAGTCCCTTGGGTTGACGGATCTAGAATATTGTAATAAGTTAGCCCAACTTGACTACCTTGAAACCCATGAATCACTTCTTTCATGGCATTGTGGAATGTATCCAAGAAAGCTTCATTTTGGCTTGATATGGCATCACAAACAGATTTGTCTACAACTTCCATAAAGAAACGCCTGTCTTCAGCTTCAACTGTATCTGTCTGTCTATGTAACAGAACTCTTGGTAGCAGAAATTTCTTGACAATTGTGTTGTCACGTGTTTTGGTGTAGGACAACAAACACTTGTTTTGAAACTCTTCTGTAGCTTTGCTGATGACACCTTTATCTCCATCGGGTAGATCTTCATAATGTACCATAAGGATGTTGTGGTTGTTGTGAATCGCCATGACGATTGTGGGGTCCCACTGGGCGTGCCAGAAACATGTGTCGACACGAAATTTTCGTCCTGTGCCGAGGGCACACGAGCAAGCCGGAAGGGTCCGCTAGATGGAGCTGGGGATCCACCTAGCTTCAGCACAGGGGTGGTCGATCTTGCACACTTCTCCAGAGATGTGCTAGTCAATTTGACCCTGCAATTGACAAGGAGAGAAAGTTTATCAGTAATTAAGGGAGGAACATGCCGATGTTGCCAAACAGTCCCGAATGTGCGGCTCTGAGAGTCGATATGAAAGGAGATCGACTAAATAGTCAATTCCAGCATATTCATAAGAATAAACAGTTAAAGCTCATGGGGTTGTGTATGAAGAATCAATTATCGTTCAGGATGAATATCATTCTTTAGACAAACATTGGTCAATGGCAATAACATATTAACAATAATTAGTTTATACTGAGCCAATGACTGCAAGTAACCAAACCCCTTTATAAAAAAAATAGTTCATCATCATTCAACCATTTAATAGAGATAGATCTAATGAACATATTAGCTCTCATCTATCGCTATGACCAGTGGGGCATGAGGTAGAATCATGTAGGCCGTAGAAACAACAATAGACTTGACGACCCTAACTTATTACTAATATCAGTGGGGCATGAGGCAGAATCATGCTGGCCATAATACAATAATAAGATCATGGGGTTAACACATCTTTCAACCTATTGCTACTTCAACATTCTCATGATGTGAACTGTTCATGAAAGCGCTCGATATCGGCTAAAACAGTCGATTCAGGCATAGCGCACAGTAAAGGTCATGCCCTCTCAGGAACGAATCTACCAAATAATGATCCCCACTCCACAGTGCTAACAGTGGGGTGTGAGGCAGAATCACACAGGCCGTGATAACGGGCCATGGAATAGTTTTTGCTAGCCAATAGATCTACTCAAGATCGGATATGCCTTAACCGCACGTTATGCACGATCAAGATTGATATAAAATAGCCGATAAAACATAACTCATCATTTAAAGTGCAGATTAGATCAGTTTAGATTAACAAACGATGGGTTAAAAAGGATATAAGGCTGATCTAAATCAATCCCAATTGGACGAAGTGATATTGCTATAATTAAATAAATAATGGAAGCAATAAGCAATATCAGTAACTTAATGAATCTATCTGAAGGAATGCCACCCTTAGATAGAGCTGATAACTTGACATTAATCTAGTTTGAGCAGTGGAGGTCGACCGGATCGATGTAGCTGTACTTGAACTAGACAAGAGTCGATAACTAACTTATACCAGAGTCGTAGTGGAGGTCGACTGGATCAATGCAGCCGTATGAACAGAGGTATAAGCCATGACAGTACTTACAGACAAGCAGTGGAGGTTGACTAGATCGATGCAGCTATACTTGCTGAAGAACTCGCTGAGATCTACTCTACTCCTACTTCTAAGGGGTGGCTAGAGCAAAAAAAG
Source organism: Miscanthus floridulus (assembly GCF_019320115.1). Lineage (NCBI taxonomy): Eukaryota > Viridiplantae > Streptophyta > Magnoliopsida > Poales > Poaceae > Miscanthus > Miscanthus floridulus. Next base: position 24,862,004 of record NC_089584.1, read on the forward strand.
TAAGTAACTTGTATTTGATTGATTGTGTGTCTTTTACAATAGCATGACTTATCACAATCTTTGGCCCTAAGAGAAAGCATTCCTAATTTAAGATAACTTGGACTCTAATCTTTCTCCTTTTGTAGAGTCCAACATGCTTTGTTCCGGCACCAATCGTAGCCTTTGTCGTTATCTGCTGGCGCTACCTGAGGAAAGTTGATTCTAGTGCTGCATTTGAATTAGCTGGTTTCGATCTACATGCAATTAATTCCTTGATGACATGATCTTAGGAGCTTTCGAGTCCCTACGACTCTTCTTACAAATTTTGGTGTAAACAACTCTGACCCAGTTCTCTAACCGAAAGGTCTGGCCAAGGAGGGAACGACGCTCGCTTCCAACTCTGACCCGCTTCTTCGACCAGGAATACACCAAACCTCGGCTTATGGCTCTTCTTTGACTGGTGCGGTCGGAGCCAACTGGGAACGACCGGCCGGGGACACTCGCTCGGTGAGGACCCAAGAAATCAGGTGGAGCAGATAAGGTAAGGCGCTCAAGTCAACCACAATATTGAGGATCGTATCCTGCACACCTATAGGACAGTACTGTCAGGCCATGCCAGAAGGGTACATTGCAGCCTTCCAGACATGTTAGAACACAAATAGTGTTGTTTGCACTGACATTTGTCCTATAGTATAGTAGGCGCCGACATTTGCCATACTAGAAGAACACGATGGAGCCTGCCACATACATCTAGGCATCAACAGTATTTGTGGGTGCTGACAAACTGTCTTGTACCCGATGGCGTGGGCAACAAGACTAGGGCACACACACACACACACACACACTCTCTCTCTCTCGAACTTGTAAGGCCGTCCCCTTCATCTATAAAACGGGATGTGTTCTCCCCCAACAATGAGGATTAATTCCGACTCTCACTCTACTAGCTTTAGACATTCTGAGCACTCAAACAACTTCATAGCTCTAGAACTCTAAAGCTACATAGAGCATACGTTCCAATACTTAGCGCATGTAGGAGTTCCCGTCACTCTTGGCCCTTTAGTCCAGAGTCCGACCGGACCTCTAACACCCCCATCTTATTCCCACTCGTTTGTAACTCCACAACAAACTTCGAGCATCTAGGCTCAGGAATAAAGTCATTGACCGATTCAAACTAGACATAGGGCACGTTGCCTGAATCGGTATAAACCCTGTGTCATTGAGTGATAGGCCACATCTGATTAAAACGTACAACAAAACTATAAATATTTACATGTTGGTCACTTTTCGCACCGACACTAATTATTACTAAAACTTAATGACATGGTTTACCATGTCCATATTGTGGTTAAATTACTACCACAAAGGTCCTTGGTCCACCCATCTTGCAATCAAGATAACCATCGCACACACCGGATCCAATAGCACAACCCTTTGGATGATCAGATATTGTTCCTATTTCAAGCAATTGCTCTCATAGGAAAGAACAAATCTAGTAGTGGCTCACATAGATATCAAAGATCTAGTGATAGATTTTATCATAAAGTGTAGAATTTATGGTGGTTTCCACATGAAAGGCCAATTCCTATATGCAGATGACTTGAAATGTTGGAATTAGGCATATGGCTCAATGCCTCGCTTCAATTACTTAGCATTGTAGAGCTCAACTCATCGACCTGACCTCTCTAGAAAGTAGACATGAGACCCACTTCATCTTGTGTGTTGAAGAAGAAAGGGGGGGACAAAACATACCAGATCTATTTTCAATCCTATTGGTTAGGGGAAAGGGAAAAATAAAGAACACATGATGTGAGTGGAATGGATCTTGCATTCTATATGTGGTTGGAAGTGCCTACTCGTAGCCTCCTGGCACTCCTTTTATAGGAGGTAGGAGCAGCGACCGCTAAGGGTAAGGTGCGACATGAGGGGCAGTAGGGTAAAGGACGACAAAAGGTAGGGTTTTGCGTGGATTTGAGACCAAAGCAATTGCTAGGCCTTGAGCTAGTTTGGTGGGCCTTCACGTATAATGGACCCATGATTTGCTGGTTTTGATAGTATAAAACTATGCATGTACATGGTGGGATGGAACTATATATAGTTGTTAGGGTCTATTATATTTCTACCATAGTAAATCTCACTTATAAAATATATGAGATTAAATCATGTTTAGAAGATTGACCAACAATGACTCAGGTACATTATTTTCCTTAGGGATCAGGTAACATCCCGGGTTTTTGTGCAACCCAAAAATACAAACTTTTGAAAAAAATTCCTGCAATGTGTGTTGCATGTAGACGCTAGGTCAAACCCAAGCCAAATTCCTTCCCTTCTCGGTCTAACTCCAAGACTAGAACTTCATTGTCTTGTGCACTGCATATAATTTAGTTGCATGTTGAGTGCCTTGAGTTGGATCTTCTTTGGAGTTGTTGATTGATTGTTAGTTAGCTTTAAAATCCCCTTAGCTAGAAATGGAAAAGCCTCCCTCTCTCCCTTGGGCCTAAAGCCACCAGTCAGCCCACTTCCCCCTCCTTTTCCCTCCATGCACAGGCCCAACCTAGCCCCTCCGGTGCTATCACCTTTGTTCCAGCACACCCTCTGCTCCTTTCCCAACCCGCGCCTCGGCATAGCCCAAGGACCAGCCATAGAAACCCTCTCTGCCTCACGTGCGCCGCACATGGAGAAGGACGTTGTTGCCCCTTCATGCGCACCAGGGAATAGCCCACGCCCCTCATGTAGTCACGCATGCTCCTATACGGCCTCCGTCTATGGGACCCGCTCGATAGCGGCTAGGGAAAAGCAACCGAGGACATCGTTTTCCTTCTGTTGCTTCGCCGCCTCCTCCCCTCGACCATGCCCACTTTTTCCTTTTTGTCGCTTTTCCCTTGCCGTCATTTGCAACTGGAGCCAAATGAAGCCAAGCCATTCCTATCGGATTAAAGATGGCAACGGCCCCGATACCCGATGCCTGACGGGTATTTGATTCATTAGGGGATGGGGATAGGATCATATCTTTACTCGTGGGCATCTAAATGGGAAAGAATCCATCCTCGATGGGTATAGCGGGTATGGGAACATTCCCTGTTTACCCGTCCCCGTTACTCATTAGGGAACCCAACTATTTGAGCTGTGATGCGAGTATTAGGCCTAAAGAAGCTCAACATAGGTATTTTTGTCCAAATCTGAATAATCATATATATAGTTTGTGTGTTCTATGAACCCTAGTTCAATTTTTCTCACCATCTCAACCAGCAGCACAAGCACGCCTACCTCACGAGTGCTCATGCCCCTCACTTCCTCAGTTTGGTCTCTCTACCACCTTTGCTCGTCCTCCTCGCAACCTCGCTCCTTCTCCTTGGCATCTCTGAGACTCCAACACTTATACCCGGGTGAAGAAGAAATGTCTCCAATTGCAAAGTTGTGACCCCAAGTGTCCTTGTTTATTGGGTATGCAGTACCCATCGGGTATCTGTTACCCGACCAATGCCCAACGGGTATGGGGATGGGCAAGAATCTATACCTGAGACAGTTAACGGGGATGGGGACAAGATGAATTCTCCATAGCAGGGAAGAGAACGTTCCGACGATACCCAATGGGTACATCCCCATTGCCATCCTTATATTGGATGCCCTCGTGTGATGCCAGCACAGGCCCACCCAAGGCTGGGCCATGCACCATGATTTGTGGACGATCGCCCTTGACCATGTAGACCAGCGCCGTGACCCGCCTTCTCTAGACTATTAAGCAGTGACCCAAGGTGCTCTCTCACCATTCCCACCTGTCCACCTCCATTCATCTTTCCCTCACTCCACTGCCTTGCTCTTCTCCAATGCCCATCTCCTCCTAGCCATGTCCGAAGCATAACATGGTGACCACCGAAACGAAAAAATCTTGTGTATAAGCGCCCGCACAGCACGGTGAGCTTCATCGAGAGATTCACACTGACCCTACTGTTGCATTGCCCTTTTATCTTTATTTATTGATGAAGGGACCGCAGGAGCCGTGGCTCCTTTGGCTTGGCTCATATCACTTGGCTCTAGCCAGCTTCTCTCTTAAAGCCTCATCTGCCGGCTGCTGCAGATCTCTCCCCTTTTTTCGGCTGATCCTTTCTCTCTCCTTTTTTCTCTTTCTTCTCTAGCTCCTCTCTCTCCTCCCCTCCCTTTTCCTAGAGCTCTCACCGCGCCACTGTGCTACATGCACTTCATCGCCCCCTCCGCCAGTCTTCATCGTCATGCTCTATCATCTCCATAGTTCTTGCCTTACTCCATCAGTCCCGTGCTTTTCTGCAAGCTCTTCTGTCTAGATCTATCACTTCTCCCCATCTTTATCTCTCTTCCATCATCTCTCTATTCTAGACGCTCTTCCCATGGATGAAGACAACAATGGTTTTCCATGAGCTCTCACCTCTCCTCATCTTTACTCTCTTCAACCATCTGCTGCTTTTAGTAAACTATTATTTATTGGATCTAGATGCTACTATGAGTTCATACGTCTGGTGCTTTTGGTTAGTTTTTTAATCTGGTCAATGTGTTTGATGGATGCACTTGGCCTGTTGTTAGTTCATCCTATGCTTCCTTTTTAGATAATATAAGCACCAACTCTTGTGTCCCATGTAGTTTTTGGTTTTCTTTTGATAATAAGGTTCTTATAAGATATGCTTGTTTTATGTCTATTCTTAGATGTTTCGAATCTATTACCGATGGTTCTTTTTTCATTATAAAATCTGACAGTGTGGTTGCTGCTTTTTAGTTATTATATTTGAAGCTGCAAGAGGATTGTTTTATTATCAGTCTTTAGAACTTTACTCTAGATGTGCCATAAACCAGATTTCTTCTTGTATAATCCTATTCATGAGCTTAATTGAGAAGAAAAAAAGATCTGACGACTCAACAACTGAAGCCATTGTGTGTCCTAGGAACAACAGCTATTGTGTTTAGTTTATACATGTCGTTTCAGTTGGTTGCCTGTATGTCTATATATAATGTACTTTTGGTTTCTCGGTTCTCTAAAATTAGTACTTCCCAAATGATTAGATATTATGGAATTATCATTTGTCACTTCTTTAATCTATTCTTTGTTTAGTCCTTCTAAACAACTTTTAAAAATGGTGCTTTATTAGGAGCTTGTAAATAGGGCATGGCCCACATGGCCCATTGGCCTATACAGGTCGCTCACCTTGAAATGCTGCTGCCTGTATTTTGATCCCCAACTCAACGAACAAACAAACCACTACAAACGAACATAGTACTAAAACAAGAGTTCAATTAGCAAAGAGCAACTGGGTACATCATAGCAACATGTGTTCACAATTATTAGTAGTACAACATAGCCACTGTAAGGTAGCCTCAACTAGGACAATCCTCAATGCAACGCATTACAACACTAGTTTAAGGGTCTACACTGTCGTCTACATCGACAGCAATGTTCTTCCGTATCTCTTGTTGTTTCTTTTCATAGTACTTGCAGAGGCACAGAGCACACTTGTCTAGATCAATCCCGAGGATGCGCTCTTCCTCATGAGTTTGTAGTATGTCAGCTTTGTTATGCATGATCCATAGTTTCTCTTCCTCAATTGCTGCCATGTGTTGATTGTGTTGGCGCACCTCATCGTACCTTTGTGACTCGATGGCTATCATTTGCTCATAGCGAGAGCCTTTCTTCGCATTTTCTTCTTGCCATATTGAAATCTTTTGTATCAATAGGTCCAACAACTTTGAAACATACTAAGAAGAATCTGACGGGGAGGAAGAGGCTAATTTCTTAGCTTCTCTTTTAGCTGCATCCCTCCCCATAGGCCTCTTGCTCCCTGAGTACTGAGAAGACGGTGTCTCTGAATCATGATCGATGTTGGTGGCGCTATGGGAATGTGATCGGCTATTGCATCATCGTCTCCAGGTCGTGCCCCTCTGATGTTGAGCTCCATTCTCTTAGGCTCGTCCTTCAATAAATCCTTGCAATGCATGTAAAAAAATGGGTATGGTTTGATGTCTACAAAGTTAGCTAGAGCTAAAGAGGTCTACAAAAAGAGTACACAATGTTAGAATTATGAAGCAAACCGTAGTTGAAACCAAATACCAATAACAGATTGTCTCCCTCACCTTATCTACATCACTCATCCCGCTCGGATTGTCTCGAAGAACATTTGCTATGTGCCCTGCAAATTTACTCGCTTCAGCCTTGATAGTTTCCCAATGACTCTACAGCGATCTGAAACTTCTCTCAGGAAAGGAACCCCTCTTTTTATTGTACTGGCTTGTAATCCTAGCCTAGAACCCCTCCTTCTGCCCTGTGTTTATAATTGGGTCACAGCTAATTTCCAACCATGACTTCACAAGGAACACATCTTCTTTTGGGGAGAAGTTGGATAACTTACTGCGACTAGGTACGACCTTGCGTCATCGACCAACTGCCACCGGTGCTCCTTCCCCATCACCCTGACTCTCTTTCATTACTGCTTGTTCAACACTCTCGACCATTGCAGCGACAGGCTGATTTTGAGCATGGGGTGCATGAGATGATGCTGGAGTTGGGAGTGGCATGAACCCTTGGTTCAGAGCTGTGGTCCACCCTCCCTGGAAAATGGGTACTGCTGAGCAGATGGTTGCAACCCTGGGTTCCACCCTCCATAGAAGTCTAGCATTGGAAGACCCTGGTCAAAACCGATAATGTCGTCACCAGCTTCATCATAATTATTATGATTCATCCTGCAATAACATAAAGTAAATGACACAATGAGTATAGTAGAAGAACATCTGAATTCTTTAAGCAGCGGGTGCGCTAGTCCTAGCATTTCTAAATTAGCATAGCATCTTTGCTCCCTTTATCTTAATGAATGGCAGAACTCTTGCTCTATTTTAAAACATGAAGAAAAGACTGCAAAATTCTGAATCTATAAGCATATCATGGAACAATTTCATACAAATAAATGTTACAAGCAGGAGGAACAAAATCAATCAAAACTTCTGATGTTTTAGATAACTAAAAGAAGAATTACTTAGCACTAGACCAGAATCAACCGAATTGATGGCAAACTGTTTAAAATTTGACTTGGGATTAGAACTCCCGTAGGATGAAATATCTAAATTACTGATTTGCTGCTCATTAGAACATGGCCAATTTAATTCTCCAAGAATCTAAACTCCCCTGTTCTGAGGCTAAATACATGGAGAAAGTATCACATAGGCATGTCGAGGGTGAGCGAGGTGGCAGTGCTGGAGGCCGAGCATCGCGGCGGTGCTGGGTGGTGAGCGCGGGGGTGGGTCAGGGGGCGAGCATGGCAGCTCATAGCAAGGACGGTGGGCTGATCGTGGCAGGGCTGGTGGGGCCACTACGGCAGGTCGTAGTAGCCACGGTGGGTGAGTGCCTCCAGATCTAGAGGCTGCATAGACTTAGGGATAGGGATTACCTTCTCCATCGATGGCGAATGGGTGACCGTGCTGTAGAGCTCTCCTTTGAGTCCATCCACGCCCACCTCAACTCTCTCCACCACCGATGATAGGGTGAGTGACACTTCCTAGCCCCCTTCGCTAACCCACCCCTACACTCTCTAGCGGGCACTGCCTCCTCCCCTCCATCCCCAATGCCCTCAAATTTGAGGGAGACTACCGGCTTCGCTAGGATACCATTGGGGAGGACGTGGACACTTTGTAGGGCTACCATGAGAGGAGCGATTGCTACGATGGAGAGGATAGTGGTGGAGAGGATGGACACTAGGTTTGCAGATTCCCTATAGCGAACGAAAGGATTGGGGAGCAGATAGAGTTGTGTGGTGCGGGAGTTTGGACTGTATATTTGCAGTTTAGGGTGGTTTGGAGCTGTGCGGTCTGGACAACCTAAGTCGCTACTACCTATTCGCCATCAAGCAACCAGTGGCGGGACACACGCATAGCCATAGCACACGCACACATCATGCACATGAGTGGAGCGCCACGAGCCTACGTGGCTCCAAAGCTATAGTGAAGCATGAGCGTTCTGCTCTCCACCTGCACGCCACGGTCTTTGCAGTCACGTAGTTCTTGGAGGCCATGGTCGAAGCCATCACGGCACTGCCACTACCGGTCGCCCACTACCACGGTCACCCACACTCACGCACATGCATCTGCCATGGTGCCTGTGTGTGCACTCGACACACGAGGCCACATAGACATGCCACCTCAGCATGGCATCACCGGCTCGTGCAGCACGTCGATGCCATAGAACTCGCCACCACCACTACACTTTTGCTTTCTAGGAACACATAGCCCCATGCCGCCTGGCTCCTTCGACTATTCGACCGAGCACCCGCACAGCCACATTGCCCCGCATGGCCTTCCATTAACACAGCGCCCTGCCCTTCCTTACCGACCGATGCCACATTGTGGCCTTGCTATGCGCAATGTGTGGGCACATCCATGACCGTTGAATAGCCATCGTCTTCCCTAAGCCAGATGATCCATCTCGGTGAACCGGCCGTGTGCTTCCTACCTAGCCCTGGTATAGTGACCCGCATAGGACACCACAAGCATGTTGGCATGCGAGCGCTCGAGTGTGGCATCGCTGATACATGCAGCTCACATCCATAACTCACAAGCATGGCCTTGTCTCATGCGCAGGCACACCACCATGGCTATGACAATGCCGATCGCCCGTGACCATGCCGTCGACCTTGCCTCCAAGCCTAGGACCATGACCTCACTGCATTCTCCACCACGTAGCACCATGACAACCACCTCAACGTGCCAGACGTCATCACTGAGCCCCGGGTGCCTCGATGCTATGAGCCTGGCTGTGCCCAGCCACTTCTGGTTAGCCTTAGCTGCCACTAGTTGGCTACAGCTAGCCTTTGGCTGGCCGTAGCTAGCTGCTACTTGGTCGCTGCTGCCCATAGATGGCTAGTGGACACCACAGTAGGCCGTGACCACCCCTGACAAGCTTTAGTCTTCCCCAGCCTTCCTCGCAACATGAGTGAGCCTCCTTCCTAGACAAGCTTCCACCCTTGGATGCTGTTTGCCATTCCTAACCCTTTTGCCTACGCTATGAGGTCAATCTGTGACCACCGTGATGTCGGCATCACCTTGACCGAGGAGCCGAAGCTGGCAAATGAACCATAAGCATGGCCAACCCTACTTTGTCTATGACAAGCCCTAAACCAAACCCCACCGAGCGTCTATGATAATGTTGCTACGCTGCCGGTATTGAGCCCTACCTGCATCAAGCGACCTACTGTCAGGGACCGAATACTAGGGTACCCAAAGAGGAGGAGCTAATAACTATCAAACATTGATGGTTCCAAATAGACAAGAACTTGACTACACCTCTTGCCCAATGACCAAGGGTTAACTCTGCCTTGTCCAACACCTAAGGGCTAGCTCTGCCATGTCTGACGCCTAAGGGCTAGCTCCGCATCATCTGACCCCTAAGGGTAGGCTTCACCTTGCTTGATGTTCGGGGGCAGGCTCTGCCTCGCTCGATGTCTAGGGGTAGGCTCCATCTCACTCAACATCCTAGGGTAGGCTCTACCTCACCTAATGTCTGGGGGGAGGCTCCCCTTCACCCAATGTCTAGGGGCAGGCTCCGCCTCACCCGATGTCCAGGGGCAAGCTTCGCCTCGCCCGATGTCTGAGGGTAGGCTCCGCCTCGCTCGACGTCTGAGCTCTGCCTCGCCCGACATCCGGGTGTAGGCTCCGCCTCACCTGATGTCTAAGGGCAGGCTCCACCTCGCTTGACATCTGGGGGCTGGCTCTGCCTCGCTCGATGTCTATGGGTAGACTCTACCTCGCCTGACATCTATGCGCTGCTCCTTCATAACTACATGCCGCGCTTCGAGCAGAACCTCTCCACAATCTGCCACAGTTTGTCTCGCTCCCTACGCAGCCGAGCAACCGCCTCGACCTGCTAGTTTGCCTTTTGCTGTAGGGCCACAGACCTCTCCTCAGCTCCTAGCTTGAGCTCCCGCTCCCTCTCCACCTCGGCTAGGAGGTCAAGGACCTACTAGTGGGCTATAGCATCCCTCTAGAGCAGCTCATCCCGCTCCTTTTGAACTCTGGCAGCCTACTCCTCATCCTGCTATGCCCTTTCCGAAGTTCCTCAAAAGACTTCTCGGCGTCCTCCATGTCCTGGCGGGCCTTGGCCTCCCACCATCGAAGATTGTCTGCCTCCACAACGAGAGGGGTCAACTCAGCCACCCTTTGTTGGAGCTAAGCAATCACATCCCTCTATAGTCATGCCTCGTCGACGAGGTGATCCTAGTCCTCCTTATGTTCATGGAGGAACCGGGATTTCTTCCGGCTGTGAGCAATAAGAGACTAAAAAAAGATGGAGGTCAGAACACAAAAATAGATGAAGGAAGAAGAGGGCAAGATTCAGTAAATACTCAACCGGTGGGAACGATGATGTTGTGTAGGGTGCCCCTAGCCTAGTTCAGAGCTGCCAGCATGGTAATGATCCCCTCATTGAGACTCTCCCACTCCATGCCTTCAGCGGCATCACCAAGGGCTAGGGACAATTCCCCACCAGTCCCCTCAGCAACCACCCAGTGTTTGGGGATCCCTCGGCCGTGACCCCCTTCGTCCTGCTCATGACGAGCGCTGTCTCTTGGGCCGCCGGAAGCATGAGTCGCACTACCGCCTCGGCCGCCACCACTATAGCTTTTGGCTATGACCCGTCCATCATAACCACCATCGCCTTCACCTCTGTCGCCAGGACCTCGTTTGGCTACGCTGCGCCCGTCGTGGTCAACACAACGAGCATGGTCGGCAGCTCTACCTGCTCTAACATCGATAGCGGAATTGCTTACATCACCTATTGCTCGACGACCATCGAAGGCATGGGCACCACCATAGGTGGCGCCTGATCGGTCGACGAGGCTATGACCCCATCTCTGCTCCTACCCAAAACAGGAGCGACGTGGAGCGACGGCCGCCGTCTCGCCTGAAGCGCGACACTCTTCTTGGGCACCAGCGCCAAAGAGCGGCCCTGTCTAAGGATGCTGTATGAAACGAAAGGCATAAGTCATAATGAAAATAGAGACAAATAGAGAAAATAGAGGAGTCGGCGACTTACGTTGGTGCTGTTGGGCGATGGAGACGTTTGGGGGACGAACCCTAGTTCCCTGCTCCACCTCATTGGGGCAGGACCATTTTGAGCCCACCCCCTACTCTTGGGCTGAGGGGCTCGCCTTCCTCACATCTGGGGGCATGGCGATGGAGCCACTCCCCTCTCTCGGCACCTCGAGCACTGTGGTGGATCCACCCACTCCCGCCAGCTCTTAGGGCGCGGCGACAGGTTCGCCCATTCTCGCCAGCTCCTCAAGAGCAGTGATAGATCCACCTACCCCTGCTGATGCTTGAGGCATAGCGGTGGGGACGCTCCACCCGTTGGCACCTCGGGCACGGCAGTAGATCCCCTTCCTCCGATGGTCCTAAGGATGGGCCGACGGTCCAGCCTGCTTCCTCTAGCCTCACGGCTGCACCTTCTCTCACATGGAACGAGAAGGGTCCCTACATGGACAAGTGGGTACCTATGTTGACACCGTTTTTTGCACGTGTCAAAATGATCAGAGTGGGCTAATCGGCAGGAGGAAAGTTACTGTATACGCTGACAGTTGATGGAAATCAGCTTGTAAAGATGGTTGCCGATGAATGGTGGTGATCGATGGAAAGGTTGATTTAGACTCGGGCGTTGCCGATAAGGTTGGGGATGTTATTGTCGATGCCGATGAAGGAAGGCTTGAAAACTACTGCCGATGAAATAGGAAGTATGCCGATGGAAAGGAGGTCGGTGAGAATTCCATCGTAATTGAGGCAGACAGGGAAATAGATAGGAGTTGATTTCCTTTTCTATATTTGTTAGAGTATGATTCATGTAAGAGTCACGTGTTTCCTTAGATATGGACTTGGTGTCCTAGTCGTATTTGGTTATGTCTCTTTAGATCAGGGTATAAATATAGATTGAGGGGCAATGTAATATAAATTAATCAATATCAAAACCAATTTTTACTCCTATTTGCATCTACTTACTTTTCGACGACTTCGTCAATTTGCATATTTTTTCCTTTTTACGAGTTCTCATTGATTCGGCGAGTTGCATCGCTTCAGTGCGGCCTTCGGCGATTCTCGAGTTCTGCATGAGTACCTCTTGGCCATGACTTCCGGGCGTATCGCTGTTGTCAGGACCAAAGTGCTCGTATCTTCATCCTTGTCGATTAACAGGTCAAATCGACTGGCATGCTTTGGATATCAATTCGGGTATTAGCCCTTTGTGTTTGCAGATCCACTTTTTCATCAACACATCTTTTGGCACGCTCGATGGGACAAATCAATCCGATCAATATGTTCAATCCCAAGATCGATTCAGGGAACATTATCGAGTTATCAGAAGAAGATCCTAAGGAAGAGCAGAGGTAGGCTATGGAAAAGGCTATAGAAGAATACATGCAGCTTTGTCTAAAATTATTTAGCCTGAACAAGAGTGGACAAGTCATCCAGAAGCAAGATTTGTCGTTGCCTCGGCAGGTTACCTTTGACTCCAATCCTAGTAAACTTCAAGAGATGGTTAATTCTGCAGTAAATCATGCTTTGATTAATCATTCCAATGTGCTGTCCAATACTATTCATAATGCTGTGGTTTAAACTCTCAAAGGACAAGCGTCACCGCATTACATTGGGCCTGCCTATCACCAACCAGAGCCGACATTTGTCAATACTCCATCGGCTCCCTCGACCGTTGTGGGTACAGAAGTTACTTCTCCTCTAGTATCGGTAGGCTTACCTAATATTCAATCTACACCGATACGATTAGATCTGGTACTACCAGGAGGATGAGTTCAGCTTAATACAGATCTATCGGCATTAGCTATGTTAGGCCCTGTGTCTCAGAATAGCCAGATTCCTGCTAATTGGTAAGGATATGGTATGCCTCCAGAGTCATCTGCTTTCAATCCTGGGTTACCTCAAGTGTTTGATTTAGTAGGAAAAGCTCCTATACCATTGGCTGTTTTGCTGATGGCTCAAGTGCCTCAATATGCCACAGCAACTACTATGCAACCAACTCCAGGAGGTTTCCAGATGCCTTTGGTTCAAACACCTAATTCAAGTCCATCGGCAAGCTTACTACCGATGCAGCAGAAAGCCCCTGCTATGAGTCAAACTGGGGTTCAGTTCATGCCTCAAGCTGGTTATAATTATCCAACAATGTCAGCAAATTACCAGCCATTGGTAAGTTTTGTACCGATGAGTTCTAATAATGGTTGGTCAGGACAGTTATCTGTTCAACATACAGTTCAGCAAAATCAGCAGGTTGCAGGGATTCAACAAGGTCATATGCAAGCTGGTTTCTAGAATCAAGCATCGGTAGCTCAGCCGATGAATCCTTTCCAACAGGTTAATGGATCACAAGTAACGGCAAATATGCCAATTGCTGGAGATCATGGGCCACAAAGATATGTGGAGGGATATCAGCAGGCACCTCCTGTAGAAATTCAGCCAGTTCATCAGCAGGAGGCTGATGCTTTTTGGGCCGATAAGATAGCAGAAATTATGAAGGACCAGTTTGGGATAAAGCCCAAGGTCAATACTTATTCTTATCGGACTCCATACCCTCCTACATATGATTTAATTCCTCTCCCAAATCGGTACAAGATACCAGATTTCACTAAATTCTCTGGGCAAGATGATACATCAACAATGGAACACGTCAATCACTTCATTATTCAATGTGGAGAGGCAGCTAGCAGAGATGAATTAAGAGTTCGATTATTTTCATCATCTTTGTCTGGATCGGCATTTACATGGTTCATTTCATTACCACCAAATTCTATTATTACTTGGGTTGATCTAGAAAACCAATTTCATAAGTATTTCTTTGCTGGAATCCATGAAAAGAAGCTTACCGATTTAGTAAAATTGAGACAGCGTAATGATGAATCGGTAGAAAGCTTTGTGCAAAGGCTACGAGATGTAAAAAATAAGTGCTACAGCCTGGTGCTGGATGATCGGCAGCTTGCCGATCTGGCTTTCCAAGGGTTATTGCCACATCTTAAAGACAGATATGCTTCTCAGGAGTTTGAAAGCCTCAGTCATCTTATGCAAAGGATCTCTGATCAAGATACTAGGGTTTTTGAACCTAAAAAGAATTGGAGTAAAAAAATATCATTTGTTGAAGAAGTAGGAGATTCTGATTCTGATGAAGAACCAGTTATCGGCTTAGTTGAGTGGGTTAAGAATAAAAAGCCGATATCTTGTCCCTTTGGTCAGAAAGAGCTAGAAAAGTTTACCTTTGATATCACCAAGGCCGACAAGATATTTGATCTTCTGCTTCAAGAGGGCCAAATTAAGCTGTCACCTAATCATGTGATCCTATCGGTAGAAGAGTTGAAGAAGATCTTGTACTGCAAATGGCACAATGTAACTTCACACAGTACAAATGAGTGCAAGGTGTTCAGGCAATAGTTACAATCAGCTATTGAATCTGGGAGAATTAAGTTTGGTACTTCCAAGGCCCAGAAGCCGATGAAAATTGATCAACACCCTTTTCCAGCAAATATGTTGGAGGCCAAAGAGAAGACCAAGGTATTGACATCAGAGGCTGCTGAGAAAAACGCATCAGTGGATCCCCAACATTGGATAACTACCGATGATGCAAAAAGTAAGGGTTTGTTGGGAGAAAGCAGTAGTTCCAAAAACCCTCCTCGACCTGGCATTGTGATTACCCATCGAAGGCAGTGGGAGGGTTGGTGTCAGCGTAAGGACCGATATCGACAACAGCAAGAAGAGAGAGGTCAGGAAGAATGGTATCGGCATAAAGATCATTGGAGGTGCCCGTTTTTCATCCATTGCTGGGAAGAAGGTATTAAATTGCCAACTGTTGAAAATTGCCCTGAGTGCAATGGTTATTATGGGGTCAATCGGTCAGAAAGGAGGTTTCAACCTAGCAATTAGGGTTTATTTATCAATGAGCCGATCAGAGGTAGAGCATCAGTGCATGATTGGCTAGGGGCAGACTTAGTGTACATGAAAGGCTTGGTAAACGCGCTGGATATTTTCCAAGGAATCAAGAGGAGCTTGAGGAGATGGCAAACGCAAGAGTTCCCGATGATGAAATATTCTACAGGGACCCTAATATACGCCATGTAGAATCAACTGGGACCTGTTATCAGCCGGTTTGGAAAACTAAGTTTCCTCGATGGTGCCCAGAGGGTCTGATAAAGACACATAAAAGGAGGATGCAACATGAGCATCAGGAGGATTTATACCGAGAGGAAAATTCCTCCAATGAGAGGTCCGGTCATCAGCAGTGGCAGGTAAAACACAAAAATAAGGGTCCATCGGCAGATGTTAATATGGTATTCATGTTGCCGATGGAGTTTTTGGCACTATCTGATAATGAGGAAGAAGTTGTTCTCTCTGATCAAGTAGCTCAGTTGACACTAGATCCAATGATGGCTGTTTTTGAGAAACCTACCAATGACGAGAGACAGCATCTTAAGGCTTTGTTTGTGAAAGGCAGAGTTGATGGGCAGCCTGTATCTAAGATACTTATCGATGGAGGGGCTGCGATTAATATTATGCCTTATGTGATGTATCAGAAACTTGGTAAGGGAGACCAAAACCGATATGATGCTAAAGGATTTTGAAGGCAATGTGTCACCAGCTAAAGGGGCAGTATTCGTTGAATTGACCATTGGCAGCAAAACCTTGCCGACGATGTTCTTTGTTATTAATGGCAGGGGTGCATATAATCTGCTTCTAGGGAGGGATTGGATTCATGCTAATTGTTGTGTTCCTTCTACAATGCATCAATGCCTCATACAGTGGATTGGGGATAAGATTAAGTTTGTCCCTAGTGATTCTTCTTATATCATCGCATCGGCAAAATCAGATATTTATGAGCAAACTAAATGCATATCAGGAGAAGTTTGGGAAAAAGAGTTCCTTAGAGTTGTTGATTATGAAATTTCACCGATCCAAGCAGTCGGTTCTGAAGAAGAGTTTTAATGGATAGGTTTGTCGATGATGGAAAATTAGGTCAAGGGTTCACATCGGCAGATGATTTAGTAGAAGTAGATATTGGTGATGGCGATAGGCCAAGACCTACTTTTATTAGTGCTAAGTTAGATTCCAAGTATAAGCAGCAAATAACTGATTTGTTAAAAGAGTATAAAGATTGTTTTGCTTGGGATTATACTAAGATGCCTGGATTAGACCGATCGATAGTTGAACATCGGTTACCTATCAAATCTGGATTTCGGCCACATCAGCAGCCAGCGCGCCGATGCAACCCTAATATACTTCTTGACATTAAGGCCAAAATAACTAAATTAATTGAGGCAAAGTTTATTCGGCAGTGTCGATATGCAGAGTGGATCTCTAATGTGGTTCCTATTTATAAGAAAAATGGAAAACTTCATGTTTGTATTGATTTTAGGAATCTCAACAAAGCCACACCGATGGATAGCTATCCAATGCCAATTGCTGATTTGTTGATTGATGCTGCAGCCGGACATCAAATTATCAGCTTTATGAATGGTAATGCAGGTTATAATCAAATATTCATGGCTAAAGAAGATATTCCCAAGACTGCTTTCAGATGTCCAGGTCATGTAGGGTTGTTTGAATGGATAGTCATGACATTTGGTTTGAAAAATGCTGGCGCTACTTATCAAAGAGCTATGAACTTTATTTTTCATGAATACATCGGCACATTAGTGGAGATCTACATTGATGATGTAGTGATTAAGTCTAGAGATATCACAAAACATCTAGCCGATCTACGAAAGATACTGGAGTGCACAAGGAAGCATGGATTGAAGATGAATCCTAATAAATGTGCATTTGGTGTATCGGCAGGTCAATTCTTGGGTTTTATGGTGCATCAGCGGGGCATCGAAATCAGTAGGAAGTCTATTAATGCAATTAACAAGGTGGTTGCTCCTGCCAATAAAACTGAATTGCAATCTTTGATCGGTAAGATTAATTTCATTAGAAGATTCATATCTAATCTATCGGGTAAGATCAAGGCTTTCAGTCCATTACTTAAATTGAAAGCCGATCAGGAATTTGTATGGAGAGCTGAGCAGCAGTTAGCCCTAGATGAAATTAAGAAATATTTAACAAATCCTCCAGTGCTAGTTCCACCTCAACACGGGAAACCTTTCAGGTTGTATTTGTCAACTGATGATACCATTATCGGTTCAGCTCTTATTCAAGAATTTGAAGGGAAAGAACGTGTTATTTATTATTTGAGCAGAAGATTAGTGGATGCTGAGACAAGGTATTCGGCCATCGAAAAATTATGTCTATGTTTATACTTTTCTTGTGTCAAATTAAGACATTATTTGTTATCTGCCGAATGTACGGTCATATGCAAAGACGACGTAGTCAAGTATATGCTGTCGATGCCGATATTAAGTGGTAGAATCGGCAAGTGGATTTTAGCATTATCAGAATTTGAACTACGTTACGAATCGACTAAGGCAGTTAAGGGGCAGGTTATGGCTGATTTTGTCACTCAGCATTGTAATACAGTGGACTCTCTAGAGGTTGCTCCTTGGACACTTTTCTTCGATGGGTCCACATGTGGTGAAGGAGCAGGTATCTGCATTGTGTTGATTTCACCTCAAGGAAGGAAGTATGAGTTTTCATTGCCGATTGTTGCTACATCGACAAACAATCAGGCTGAATACCAAGCCTTGATAAAAGGGTTAGAATTGCTGAAGGAGATACGTGCTGATGTTGTTGAAATCTTTGGTGATTTTATGCTAGTTATAAATCAATTGGCTGGGATTTATGAATGCCGAAGTGAAGTTTTAATTTCGTATTATGAAAGATGTTTGCAATTGTTGAAAGGGTTTAGAGATTTTCGTCTTGAACATATTTCTCGACTACATAATGAAGAGGCTAATCGACTAGCTTAGCATGATTCAGGGTATCAGCCTATTCAGGAAGTGCTAACATCGGCAGTCGATACCGATGACTAGAGAAAGGAGATTGTCGATTATTTAAAGGATCCATATAAAAAGGTTAAAAGACGTATAAGGTTCCAAGCTACCAAGTATGTGCTCCTCGATGATGAATTATATTATCGAACTATAGATGGAGTTTTACTCAGATATGTTAGCAGTGATGAATTGGAAAGCTTGATGGGTGAAATTCATGAAGGAGTGTATGGAGCGCATCAATCAGCTTTCAAGATGAAGTGGATGATCAGAAGGAATGGATACTATTGGCCGACTATTCTTGAAGATTGTTTTAAATATTTTAAAGGATGTCAGGGGTGTCAAAAGTTTGGTAATATTCAAAGAGCACCTGCATCGGCTATGAACCCTATAATTAAACCTTGGTCGTTCCGGGGATGGGCTATCGATCTCATCGACCAGATTTATCCGCCATCGAGCAAAGGACATAAATTTATTCTGGTTGCTACCGATTATTTCACAAAATGGGTTGAGGCAATTCCTTTAAAAAAGGTGACATTGGCTAATATGATCGATTTTGTGAAAGAGCATATTGTTTACCGATTTGGTATTCCTCAAATTATCACTACCGATCAGGGTACTATGTTTACATCGGGAGAATTTGATGAGTTTGCTGTAGGTATGGGAATTAAAGTTTTAAATTCTTCTCCATATTATGCTCAAGCTAATGGTTAGGCTGAGGCTTCTAACAAAGGGATCATCAAACTCATTAAGCACAAAATTAAAGAAAATCCTAAGAGGTGGCATACAGTATTAAATGAAGCCTTGTGGTCATATCGGATGTCATGTCATGGTGCAACCAAAGTAACGCCTTATCAGTTAGTAAATGGACACGACGTAGTATTGCCTTGGGAAATTAAAATTGGCTCTAGGCGAATACGTTCTCAAAATCAGTTGACAGCCGATGATTATGATACTCTTATGAAGGATGAGTTGGAAGATGTGGCGGGTCATCGGTTAAGGGCTTTAGTTAGCATCGAAGAAAATAAGAAAAGAGTAGCCAGATGGTATGACAAGAAGGTGAAGGTAAAGGGGTTTGCCGATGGAGATCTGGTCTGGAAATTGATTTTACCAATTGGGACTAAAAGTTCAAAGTTTGGAAAGTGGTCTCCTAATTGGGAAGGTCCATATCGGATAAATCAGTCTATTCCTGGTAACGCATATATTCTAGAAACCCTCGAAGGGGTTGTGTTTCCCAGAGCATTAAATGGAAAATATTTAAAGAAATATTACCCTAGTATCTGGATGGATGCATAAAAGTATAAGTGCCGATAACAGTCCTATCGGCTAGAATTATACAAGGATGTCAATGTCTCATAAAGTGCCAATGCAATAGACAAGATTTACAAGTTTAACAAGGATTGGATAGCCAATATCGCACGCAGGCGAATCTGGTTGGCTTCCTTCATTTCTTTGATGTCTTCATCGGCAGCACCCTCCATAGGCTTGAGTTTTTTCTTCATGGCCAAGGCTTTGCGAGCCTAGATGTCTCTTTCTTGCTGAAGGGCCTTGATGGCATCGGGTAGCTGGCTTTCTTCTTGTTGGGCATGAGTTAAGGCTGCCTCGACTTCTTTCAATTCAGCTAATAGAGCCATCCTCTTTGCCGATAAATCTAAGATTTTCTGCTTAAGTTCAGCGCCCGAAGTCTGCAAGTTGCTGATGCCCTTGTGCTTCTCATCGGCAATCTATTTCAGTTGTAGCATCTCTTCTTTGAGTTGAGCCTGAGCTGCTCTATCAGCAATGCGTTGAGCAGCCCGTTGATATTGCAGTTGGCGGCTTTCTAAATGGGCTGCTGGGAAGAGTGCTTCTTCAACATCGACAGGGACCTGGCCACGGATTGTTTTGAAAATTGCCTTTGCGAGGTCCAAGTCATCTACCAGTTGGGAGGTATCCTGCTATAACAAGTCCAGGAGAGCTTCCAACTTGGACTTAATTTCTACCGATATTGTTCCCAGTGCAAGGGGAAGAACTTGCTTCCTCTCCATCATCATCAGAAACGTCAATGGCAAAGGAAAATAGGATGTTTGGGGAGTCTTGTTCCTGAGAAAAAGAAAAAGAGGTCAGTTAAGGATAAGTATGAATATTATAAATCAACTAGGTCAATCGGCTTACCTGTTTCAAGGCAATTTCCTGTACTTGGCTGGAGGAAGCAGCCTGGAGTATGCCGTGTGGAGGATCGGCTAAGCTTGCTGATGGGATATCCTCTATGGCCTCATCAGTGGTTGGCCCTTGGGGTATGATGACCGATGGTATGTCCTGTATAGGAGGATTAACTGCTTGCTTAGTTGCATCGACTGATTCTTGCTGGCTTGCAGATGTTGGGGCAGATGTGGGGATCGGCATGGACTTCTATCGTTTTGGCTGTGCCTCAGCATCTGTTAAGGCTTTGCGCTTTGCTTGGGTCTCAGCAACGGTTGGCTGGGGGGCATCGGCACTTGTTGGTTGTGGAGCTTGAACATCTAGTACACTTGCCGATGTACCCATTTGTTGCTGCAAAACAAGTGTAAGGTATGATATTTAACAGATAAAATGTAAAATCAAAGGAATACCTCTGAAGGTTTGTCAGAGGTAGTGGTGCTTGATGGCGGAGGAATTGCCGATGATGATCCAGCAGCGGCTCTTACACCCTGATGATTAATGTTAATACAGTCTGTGATCGGCATGAGTAGAAATAAATAGGGTTGTTACCTTGAATGCCTTGATCAGGGTTGTAGCAGTAGCCAATGGAGTGGCCCTAGCTGTAGCCAATTTGGACTTGGAGGTGATGGTCTTGGCACGGGTCTTTTGGTGAGTCAAAGCAGCTAAGGTGGGGGCGTTGTAGCCGATCGGTGATATCGGGGAAACAGGCCGAAGATCGAAGGGTTTCCCACTTTTGCTCATAGATGGTGCTGGGTTGTTAACCTGTCACGAGAAAGTTAGTTACCGATATATGAAAGGAAAAAGCAGAAGGGAGTTAAAAGAAACTTACTGCGTCATTGGGAATGGCGTATTCAGGGTCGATCATGTGCCGATATGTGTGAGCAGATGTTGCAAACAGTTGTTCCCTCCACTCTCGCCACCATTGCTTATATGATTTAGTGATGAAAGATGCTGGCGTCCAGATGGATAGATCGACATCTGTAGTATCGGCATCGGGGGAGAGTCGCACTACCCTGCTCCAATCTGTTCCGCAGGTGATTGTTTCTCTGGGTTTGATCACATCGACAAAACAAAGTTTGATTAGCAGTTGCCCAAAAGCCAATTGATGGGATACTGCCGATGGATTGTAAAATTCATACGTGATATTGGTGTTTTTCCTGCTACCAAATGTGTTTACTAGGATTGCCTTGGGAGTAATGATGGCCATCATGAGTTCATTATCCTGATTCAGAGTGTCATCGGCAAAGTTGAAAAAAAGGGGGAATCTGTTTTCTTCGTCAATATAAGGTACCCAGGCCCTATGATCATGAGAAAGACCATTGTAGAAGCTTTGGAAGAATCTGCTGATCTGGTCTTCGTTGGCCTCTGTTCTAGGGAGGACAATTATGGCTTCACCAAAATTGAGGGGTGAGCGTGTTGCCGATTCCTCATCCCCAAGCATGTGGTCTTCAGCAATTTCTCGTGGGAATTGTTGGGCAAAGAAGTCCCATTGCAAACGTTTGTGCATATGGGCATTCAGCCACATGTTGATAAACCACCATGGGCCTCCTAAGTTGTCGATGGGTTCGCCAAGCAAAAGTTTCTGAGACACTTGATGAAGAAGATGATAAGTGGAGCTCAGAAGGTATCAGCCCAGAGGGAACCTTACACCATTGGCCAAGAGTTTAGCCACGGGGAGGAAGGTGTTGGTTGGTCCTACTGATCGACCATAGAAGATAAATTTTTCTAACCACATATTCAAGAATGTGGCATGTTCCATCTAGTTAACTGTCCTGGTCCTCTGGCATTCTTGAATATATCCTGTCCAACCGCCAATGTTGCGGGTATTCACCCTATATTCAGATTTTCTACCATAGATGGAGCCTTCATCGGTAGTTGAAATGTCCAAGCCAGTAAGCATGTAGACATCGGCAAGTGTGGGAGTAGCTGGGCCATGTCCAAACATAAAAGTGTTTGTTGTGTCTGACCAGAAGTAAGCAGCTGCAATCATCATTGACTCATTCTTTTGCATATTGACAATGGATAGCCTAATGCATTGGTCTAGCTTTCGTTCTACCTAGTGTACTTACATCGACCTGTTGACCCTCAAGTACCAATCTTTCCACCCTTTGGTGGTTTTGGGCCAAGATCGGAATGTATCTTTCCATAAATTCAGAGAGAAATTTTGGGCTCTAAAAGGGATTCTGTTAACCTCTGCATTAATCAGATCAGTTGGATCTGGGTTGCCCATTGGTCCTAGGCATTGGAAATGCGGCTGATCGGTTGGAATAACTAATTTGTTGCGAAGTTCCTAAGTTTAGAGGATCCGAAGAACAAAGAAAAAGAGAAAAAATTATCAACTGTATGAACTCGCAAAGACTAGAGGAATCGAGGTAAAAAGTAACAAAAGTGGAACGAACCACAGGGACGTCGAAGTTGATTGCCATTATCTTGAGGTAGATGGGGGCATGAGCTGGAGACTCGAGGTTGACGCTGGAGAAAAGTTCTTGTTGGTTGAGGTCATGCAGTTGTTCGTCGGAGTCACCATCGGAAAGAGAGAATGCCAAAGATTGGAGTCTGAGGGTAGAAGACGAGCGTTCCAGAGAAATCTATTTATAAGCCGCTTGGAGTAGGGGTATTCTGGACTTATCTCTATGCTGCGCGCATGTGGGTCGAGGTGGTTTAGATGGATATGGTAACTGTTCGCACGATAATCAAGGGATTGTACAGATGATTTGATGGCAAGTAATCATGACTTGGAAGAGATCTCGGTACAGGATATTTTAATTCTGAAAATGGTGGCATTATTATGTTAGGATCTTGCCGATGGATTATTGTTTTGGTATCTTAACCATAATCAGGGCAAGAGTGGTTGGAAATTGTGCGATATTTACTGAGGTGCGTGAATCAGGACTAGATTTGATTAGATTTTATAATAGATCAAGTTTTGGCTTGGAGGATGAGTTACGGTAATTGGGCGAAGGCAAATGTTATCTGGAGTAAATTTCGGAGCATTAATGGTTTTATACTCCAAAATTGGGGGGGCATGTGTTGACACCATTTTTTGCACGTGTCAAAATGATCAGAGTGGGCTAATCGGCAGGAGGAAAGTTACTGTATACGCTGACAGTCGATGAAAATCAGCTTGTAAAGATGGTTGCCGATGAATGGTGGTGATCGATGGAAAGGTTGATTTAGACTCGGGCGTTGCCGATAAGGTTGGGGATGTTATTGTCGATGCCGATGAAGGAAGGCTTGAAAACTACTGCCAATGAAACAGGAAGTATGCCGATGGAAAGGAGGTCGGTGAGAATTCCATCGTAATTGAGGCGGACAGGGAAATAGATAGGAGTTGATTTCCTTTTCTATATTTGTTAGAGTATGATTCATGTAAGAGTCACGTGTTTCCTTAGATATGGACTTAGTGTCCTAGTCGTATTTGGTTATGTCTCTTTAGATTAGGGTATAAATATAGATTGAGGGGCAATGTAATATAAATCAATCAATATCAAAACCAATTTTTACTCCTATTTGCATCTACTTACTTTTCGGCGACTTCGTCAATTTGCATATTTTTTCCTTTTTATGAGTTCTCATTGATTCGACGAGTTGCATCGCTTCAGTGCGGCCTTCGGCGATTCTCGAGTTCTGCGTGAGTACCTCTTGGCCGTGACTTCCGGGCGTATCGCTGTTATTAGGACCAAAGTGCTCGTATCTTCATCCTTGTCGATTAACAGGTCAAATCGACTGGCACGCTTTGGATATCGATTTGGGTATTAGCCCTTTGTGTTTGCAGATCCACTTTTGCATCAACAACCTGTCAGCGCATCCTCGCTCCCTAGGTCATCTCACTCGGTGTCGGTAACTACCTCTTCTTCTTCCTCCTCCTCGTCGTCATCTTCATCACTATCGGTCGCCTTCCCACGCTCCCGCACGCATAGCTTCTGCTGCTTCTTCCTCCTCTCGTCCTCCTTCACCTTCCGCTGCCATTTGGCTATGGCGTGGTTGGCCGCTATCACTAATGAATCCTTCGGCAGCGGATCTGGGTGGTCTTGGAGGATGAGTCTCTTTGGCTGGTCCTCCTATTTCAAAATCAACATCAAGGGGTCAGGAGTTTGATTAAAAAGGAGTCATGAGGAAAGAAAACTTACGAAGGTGATGTACCCTAGTTCTAGCCACATTGGGCGGTGCCCTGGTACCAGATACACAAAATCGAGGATGGCGCTAGCATCATCCTGTGGAGGCTCCATTGCCTCCTTGATGCGCTGCACCACTTCAAAAGGCGACAGCGCTTCCTCGATGAGCATCGTCCCATCGAGTGCCACCTCGGGCGCCATCATGTGTAGGGGAAGCATGCGCCTCATCAGTGGCACCACTCTCTATATGTGGTAAACACCAATGATCCCCAATCCCTTCACGCCCCTCTCCTTCAGGATCCGAATGGTGGCGAGATGGTCTTGGATTCTTTTTTTATATTTTTCTAGGACTCCCTAGTTCCTCCAAGATTCTAGGACCTCCTCGATAAGGCACCCGGTGAACTTCAGCAAGGGGCAGTTGCACCATTCCTAACATAGAACCAATGCGAATGCCACCCCTTATTGGAGGTTGACAAACACATCGGCAGGTACTCGTTGACCCGGTTGTTGCGGAGCTAGATGTCGACGCATCCCATCAGCATGTTCAACTCTTGCCTCTTCTCCCGCTTCTTCAGGAGGGTGACGACGAAGAAATACCGCCATAGGTCAAAGTGGGGACTAATCCCTAGGAACCCCTCACACAGGGCGACAAATGCCACAATGTGCTGGATCTCATTGGGATTAAGGTACTGTAGCTCCACCTTATACTAATGTAGCAACCCTCGAAGGAACTTGTGGGTGGGGGTGGTGAATCCTCACTCATGGAAGTGAGCAAAGGACACAATGTAGCCGGGCCACAATGGTGCATCCTCATTATCGGGTAGCTGCCACTCCTCGGTGGCAGGCCACGCGTAAAGAAGGCCATGGCAAATGAGGCCCTCTAGGCGCTAGAGGGTGATGTCGGATCTGCACCATGGCTCCATTAAATGATTGGGGTCGGTGGATGCGAACTTGATGATGGCTGAGATGCAAATGCGAAAGGCTTAGGCGATTGGCGATAAAGGTTGTAGACGCAAAGGTAAAAAGGCAATGTACGAAACCCTAGGGGCAAACCCTTTAGTTTTATAGGGGCGATGGATGCAAGGAAGGCAACCATCCACCTAGATCTCCACGCCTACCATGATTCACCACCACATCACCATGTGGGATATGCGCCCCCAATCCCTATCATTTCCTAGGCAGACCAGGATTCTTTACAGGCAAAAGGATACAAGTCAAAAAGCGTTCCTCCAACATGACTAGGCATAGGAGTTTTAGGGTTGGCCCATTAATGGTTTTGATGGCCGTCCCAAGGCACTCTTACAACAAAAGGATGGGCCCATGATTGACCAAAACTCAGGCACACAAGCTTCATGAGAGTCTCGATCCATGATCGAGTCTTAGCCAGGCTGACTCTGACTGGATCCCCATGAATGGGATGTCAAGATCCCATTTGAATTATCTGGATAACAAACCACCAATTCTCACAGCCATACCCGCAAAGGGTTTGAATCACCCCTAGGCGATTCTATCCGAAACACCCGGGGGCTCGAGGGCTACACCCGATGAGTGCGCTCGCGTGCACCCTCTAGCAAGTCGAATCACCCCCGGGTGATTCTATCTGAATCACCCGGGGGCTCGGGGGTTACACCCATTGGGTGCACTCGCGTGCACCCTCTAGCGAGTCAAATCACCCCTGGGCGATTCTATCCGAATCACTCGAGGGCTCGGGGGCTACTATCAGGGACCAAATATTGGGGTACCCAAAGAGGAAGAGCCAATAACCATCAAACATTGATGGTTTCGAACAGACAAGAACATGACTACACCTCTTGCCCAATGACCAAGGGTTAACTCCACCTCATCTGACCCCTGAGGGCTGGCTCTACCATGTCCACCCCTTGAGGGCTGGCTCCGCCTCGTCCGACCCCTGAGGGCTGGTTCCGCCTCGCCCGACGTCCAGGGGCAGGCTCCACCTCACTCAACATCAGAGGGTAGGCTTTGCCTTGCCCGATGTGTGAGGGTAGGCTCTGCCTCACCTGATGTTCGAGGGCGGGATCTGCCTCACCCGATGTCCGAGGGCAGGCTCCGCCTTGCCTGATGTTCGGGGGCTAGCTCTGCCTCACTCAACGTCTAGGGGTAGACTCTGCCTCACCCAACATCTGTGCGCTGCTCCTTCATAACTATGCGCGCAAATAAGGCAGGACACTCAAGTCAACTACAATATTGAGGACCATACCCTGCATGCCTACAGGAAAGTACCATCAGGATATGATCCACTAGGCACTTTAAGCCCTTCTAGGCATATCAGAACCTCAAATAGTATTGTAGGCGCTGACATTTGTCCTACGGTGTTATGGGCACCGACATTTGCCCTCGAACATGAATCTTGACAGAAACATACGATAAACACTACAGTTTAGGAGGAAACTCATGTCATCTATAGTAATGAATATGGGGCCTCTACGCCGTCTGCTCCCTATAGGGTCGTGGCTTAGCACCCTGGTGTGTCACGCTGCCCATTAGGGGTGGGATGGGACGTGACCACTTGCTGAACGAAGCCAGAGCATAGCCCTATTAGGATCAGCGAACGTGCTATCCCTGGCACCATTTGCTATGTTAGCAGGGTATGCTTAAAGGAAAAGGAAGACCTAGCACCTTCAAAGGACCTTCTTGGCCTTTGGTTTTTCTTCTTTCTCCCATCTATAATCTCTGCTCCCCCTTGATCTATAAAAGGGAAGGCAGGGCACCCCACTAAAGGGATGAATCAATTCAAGACACCACGCATCACATAACACACAGCTGAGCAACATCCAAGCTCTCGGTCCCCTTTCGACCTTTCCATCAGAGACTTAGGACCTATTCCTCTCTCATCCGTTTGTACCCCCTACTATGAATCTTTCAGTGCTAATAACACAAGCAATAGCCATAAACTGGATGTAGGGACATTCTACCCAAACCAGTATAAACCTTTTGTCTTTTAGCACACCATTCGGGCCTAACACACAATAAATACAAATTTACTAGTTGGTGTTTACTCAAAACACCGACACCTACCATCCACAATCCCTTAGGACCTCGTCGATCGCATGTAAACGATAGCCATAGATACGTGACACGTACACCTAGCATTTGCCCATGTCCTTCTATGGCACTCACATCTTGAATGATAATGGCATGAGTCTGTTTTATCACATGATCGAGCACCTTGGCTACACAACCATATAACACCAATGTCACCCGCCACCGTTTGTGCGAGACCTAGCCTGCACTATTGTGGCCACCACGAACTAGAGTGCACCAAGGACGCCATAGCCTAACCACAGTCATGACCGAACTCTCGGAGGCCATCCACGTGCACCTAGGCCTCCCTCACTAATGCCGCACCCAATTTCACATAACAAAACCAAGTACTCATATATATGCACCTAGGATGTCCAAACAGACATATAATCTCAAATTACAATAATATCAAAGTAAAGTACTTTATTACATCGCATATCTCATCACAAAGTTATCACATAGTCTTGCTCATCAGCAACATTATTACATAAAGCAAAAAAACTAAGCCAATGTCATCACAGGGACTCACACTGGTGGACTTCAACTAGTAGTCCTAGACATCTTCAGGAAACTCCTCATATATAACATCTGTTACCCATTCAAGATTTTCATTGAATGTAAAACAAGTCTAAGCGCACCATGCTTAGAAAGTATAACAAAGGGATCTATGAGGCTCAAAGGCTTGACATAGTTTGACTGCGGTAAGCAATTTTAGTTGGGCAAGTTTTATTATATTTGAATCACTACTTTAGTGAATGAACCATCCCAAGTATAGTAATGATTAAACAACATTAAGTCATTCCCAAACCAATCATAGTAACCACTAATCATGAAGGATCTAGGCCGCTCGTATCCATGAGCCCAGCTATTATAACAGGTTAACGAATTCTATAGAATTTGTACAACTTTACCCACCGGGCAGTGATTCCCAATGCCGGGGTTTGCAAAGCCCACATCGCCTCTACCAAGGAAGCTTGGCAGGCTTTAACTACATAACCCTTCACTAGTCGCACTAACAAGTCATAGTTGCTAAGGTTTTAGCCGTCTAACCATATGTGGCCCTCCTCCAGGAGTGGCACTCATGGTTGCAGCATAGTACACACCCTGATAGGAAAAGAAACATACCAATTAGTGCCCCCCTCTTGCCCTTACGTAAAGCTACAGATGAGCTAGTACAATCTAGTTACCAGACTAAAGTTAGAGCCATTTGACACTCGAGGCTGTACGGAAGCTTCTGGGTGGCCGCTTCAGGATTGAGTCTTTATGAAGAGGCACTAGAGCACTCAAACCCAGTACTCTAGCCCCCTAAATAGTTGCTAAAAAGCATAATTTTAATATATTGCATATACCATTAGTCATGTTTATTATTTATTTTGAGTTATGCGCTGCAGCATTTATCCAAAATGCATCCCAACCCATAGGTAACAAGGATATGTGGTATAAGAAATAATCTAGGTAAAGTCCTTAAATACGATTCAAATTTAAACACATGCATATGTATGAATTATAGAGTTCATAGGTACAAGGGGCCTTTGTTACACTTGCCTTCCTCAATGTAGCCTTCCTGGTACTGGTCAGAAACCCGCTCCTCGACAAACTCGTACAGATCACTTTCTAAACGTGATCCAAATCACCTATCAAACATCCATTCCAATCATCACATGCATATAAATACATTTATATTAGAATAGTACACCAAACAGTAAAAACAGTGACTGAAAAACTTATAAAACTAATCTACGTACTGCTACAAACACATGAACGAAAGAATCACTTTAATCGGATTTAAAACTTGAAAGTTATGCATAAAACAAGATTCAATGGCATTTCTGTAAATAAACCAAACTCAAATTTGAATTAAATCTCAATTCTAACGTTCACTGGACGACGCGTCCTATTTTCCAAAAACACATGGGCTAAAATGCAAGAAAACAGGACTAAAAACAAATACATTTGAACTGAGGTGGATGGCGGGTTAATTACGGGAAAACGGAAGGGCTAAATTGCAAAGTGGGCACGGCTGACCGCGCCGCGTCGTTGCTGACTGGGCGCGACGTGGCGCACGACGATTGGTGTGGTGCACCACGCACGCGGTGGACCGGTGCGCTGGTGGCTGTGAGCCGCGTCCACGGTCCACGGTGGACCGGTTGCACACCCGAAGGGTTACGTTCTAATCGTGGCCGCCCAAAGCAGATCGAACGGCGCACACGCGATTGGGATGAACCCGCCGTCCGGGAAGAAGGCTCCCGTGGCCAACGCCATGAACGGCGGCAAGCCAAGCACGCAGGCGGACAGCAAAACGGTGATTCCGGCCACCTCGTTCAAAACGGAAAACACAGGGATGTCGATCGTGACAAGGTGAACTCAACGAGGCATAAAGAGAGGGCGGGGAAGCACGTCGAGGCGACGGCCCCGCGGCGGCGCCATGGCTGGTGTGATCTAGAACTTGCCGATACGGCGTTCCAATGCATAAAACGAGAGGATAAAGGCATGGGATCGATGAGATGTATAGCTCGGTTCCAACTAAGGCGTTCGTGGCGTCCAGGAAGGCTCGAAGAGGTCCGGCGATGGCAGGGGTGGACTGGAAAAGGAAAGTGCCGCCGGTGAGCACGAAAAATGAAATTCGAGATCAAAACGAAAAGGAAAGGGAACCTATGATCGCGGAGAGGTACTTAGAAGCTCCCATGCACGATCAAGATGACGAACGAGCTCTGAAACGAACGAACTGAGAGTGCGGTGGTGTGTGCTCGGAACAGTGAACGGAAGGGAGAGGACGAGGGCTCGGCAGTTGGATTTATAGGCGGAGAGGCATGGTAGAAGTGGAAACTGGCGCGACGGGATTCTCCCGGGGCATGAAGGTCGGCCTTGAAAGCCCCGTTGATTGCCTCGCATCAATCGGTGGAGTGAAGAGCGATGATAGCCGGCGCGACATCTTCGGCTCGAGGAAGGAGAAGGGTGCAGGCATCGACAGGTGGGCCCCAGCCGCTAGAGAGAGAAAGGAGGGAGAGGGTGCGGGCCAACGCGGCTGACGGGCGGGCCCCGCTGCGTAGTGAAAGAGAGAGAGCGCGCGGGGTGGAGTGGGCCGTGCCACTCGGGCCACCGAGCAGGCCACGGTATGGGCCGGGGCGCTGGACGCCGAGCTAGGCCGAGCGCGTGAGAAAGGGAAAGGAGAGGGGGAGTGCGAGAGCGGGCCGCCAACGGCCCAAGGCCAATTCCAGGCACCGGGGAAAAGAAGAAAATGGTCTGGGCTGGCTGTGGTGCTTGGGCTGGAAGGAGAAAGGAAGAAAGTTTTAAAAAAAGAAAATCCTTTTCTATTTTGAGTGCTTTGAAAGTTGATCAAATTCAAATAAAATTTGAATTCAACCTCAAACAACCTAGCCCTACACTCAACCAAAAACAGTATGCTTTGGCATGAATGCAACAAACATGTTTCTAAACCTTATAATTAATTTTAATTAGCCAAAAATTATAATTTAACCTAGGTTAAAATGCACAAAAATTAATTAAATGCTCAAATTTAATTACTAAATTGTAAATAAATTTTTAGGGTGTTACAAACCTACCCCCTTAAGATGAATCTCATCCTTGAGATTCGGATGATTTGAAAAGTTTGGGATACTCAGATCTCATATCGTTCTCTCTTTTCCAAGTTGCCTCATCTTCGGAATGTCTGTTCCACTGAACTTTACACATTCTTATAACCTTACTCCTTGTAACTCTCTTAGCCATTTCCAAAATTCTCACTCAGTGTTCTTTGTAGGAAAGGTCCTTCTGGATATCAAGCTCATCCAAAGGTAACTGTTTCTCAGGTACCCTTAAACATTTCTTAAGCTGTGACACATGAAAGACATCATGAACACTTGAGAGCTGCTCAGGTGACTCTAGCTAATAAGCAACTTCTCCTCTTCTGTTAATGATCTTGAAAGGTCCCACATACCTAGGAGACAACTTTCCCTTACTATGAAACCTCTTAACTCCTCTCATAGGTGAAACGTTGAGATATACAAAACCACCTATCTCAAACACCAAATCCCTTCTTCTAGTGTCAGCGTAACTTTTCTGACGAGACTGTGCAACCTTTAAATTTTGCCTCACTGTTTGTACTTACTTCTCTGCCTCTTGCAAAACTTCTGGTCCAAAAACTTGACTTCCTCCTATTTGATTCCAAAACAGTGGTGTCCTGCACTTCCTGCCATACAACACTTCAAACGGTGCCATCTTAAGACTCTTCTGGTAACTATTATTATAAGAGAATTTAGTATAAGGCAAACTCTTATCCCAGCTTGTCCTATATTGTAGAGCATAAGGTCTCAACATGTCCTCTAAAATCTGATTTGTTCTCTCAGTCTGTCCATCTATCTATAGATGATATGCTAATCTAAAGTTCAACTTCATGTCCATGGACTCATGTAACTTCTACCAAAAATAAGATGTGAACTGTATACCTCTATCAGAAACAATCTTCTTCGGTACCCCATGCAAACATACAATCCTCTCCATGTATAGCTCTGCTAACTTTGCACCTAAATAAGTAGTCTTAACAGGTATGAAATGTGCCACTTTGGTCAATCGATCTACGATTACCCAGATTGAGTCATATCCCTTTTGTGTATAGGGTAAGCCCCCTATAAAGTCCATTCCAACTTTTTCCCATTTCCACTCGGGTATCTTCATTGGTTGAAGTAAATCTATTGGCCTCTAATGTTCTCTCTTTACTCTTTGGCATTATCACATATGGCCATATATTCAGCTACATCTCTCTTTAGCCCGTACTACCAATATCTCTCTCTAAGATCAAGATACATCTTAGTACTACTCGGGTGTATAGAATAAGCTGAGCCATGAGCTTCCTTCAAGATAGACTCCCTAATAGATTTCACTTCTGGTACACAAATCCTTTTATCAAACCACACTATTCCTTGATCATCCACATGGAATCCTGGTGCTTTGCCGATCACTATGCACTCAGCAATGTCCTTAATTTTCTCATCATCTAGCTGTCCTTTTATGAATATCTTGTTCTAAGGTAGGTTCTACCTCTAACTCCATAGTATTAGCCATTATACCCAAGTTTAGGTGTTTGAACTCTTTACACAATTCCCTGGGTAATTGAGTTGCATAGGCCATGTTGACATTACTCTTCCTACTCAGAGCATCTGCTACTACGTTAGCTTTACCTGGATGGTAGTGTATCTCAGAGTCATAATCCTTGATTAACTCTTGCCATCTACGCTGCCTCAAATTCAGATCCATCTGAGTGAATATATACTTCAAACTCTTATGATCTGTATAAATCTCACACTTATGATCGATTAGGTAATGCCTCCAAATCTTGAGAGCATGTACTACAACCGCTAACTCTAGATCATGAGTCAAATAATTTAACTTATGTTTTCTCAGCTGTCTAGATATGTAAGCAACAACTCTACCCTCTTGCATAAGAACACAACTAAGACCTTGCCATGAGGCATCACAATAGATAGAGAAGCTTTTAGTAAGATCAGGTAAGATGAGCACTAGGGCAGAAGTCAGTCTCTTCTTCAACTCGTCAAAACTAGCCTGGCACTCCTTATACCACACAAACTTAGCATTCTTCTCCAATAGAGTAGTCATAGGTTTTGCTATCTTGGAAAACCCCTCAATAAATCTCCTATAGTACCTAGCCTTACCTAGGAAACTATGAATCTCACTAATATCCTGAGGTGGATTCCAACTCAGCATATCTCTAACCTTCTTAGGATCTGCTACTACTCCTCCATTAGAGATGATGTGGCCAAGGAAAGATACTTCTTTTAGCCAGAACTCACATTTACTAAACTTAGCATAGAGCTGATGTTCTGTAAGCTTTTGCAAGACTAGCCTCAAATGCTCCTCATGCTCTTCTTCATTCTTGGAGAAGACCAATATATCATCAATAAACACAACTATGAACTTATCAAGATACTCCATGAATACTTTATTCATCAAATACATGAAGTAAGTAGGTGCATTTGTCAGACCAAAAGGCATAACCATGAACTCATATAGTCCATATCGGGTCACAAAAGTGGTTTTGGGAATGTCAGAACTTCTTATTCTCAACTGATGGTATCTAGATCAAAGGTTGATCTTGGAAAACACACAAGCTCCTTT
Source organism: Miscanthus floridulus (assembly GCF_019320115.1). Classification (NCBI taxonomy): domain Eukaryota; kingdom Viridiplantae; phylum Streptophyta; class Magnoliopsida; order Poales; family Poaceae; genus Miscanthus; species Miscanthus floridulus. The sequence goes on from NC_089584.1 coordinate 24,895,356, forward strand.
CAATTGATCAAACAGGTCATCGATTCTAGGTAGTAGATACTTATTTTTAATTGTCACCTCATTAAGTGATCTGTAATCTATGCACATTCTATGTGTTCTAACTTTCTTCTCTACAAACAACACTGGTGCTCCCTAAGGTGAAGAACTAGGTCGGACATAACGCTTATCTAGCAGTTCCTTTATTTGTTTATTAAGTTCTGCTAATTCATTCACTCTCATTCTATACGGTCTCTTAGCTATGGGTGCAGTTCTAGGTAAAAGTTTAATTATAAACTCAATATCTCATTCTGATGGCATACTTGATAACTCATCAGGGAAGACATCTGGATACTCATTTACTATCTGTATATCCTCTATGGATGTACCCTTCAATTGGTTAACCTGATAGATTTCTGAAGCTAACTGTGTTGCTACATACTCAACTTTCTCCCTAGATGGAGCGGTTAGAATCATAGAACTATTCTCACAATGTATAATTGCCTTTCATGGCCTCAACCAATCCATACCTAAGATAACATCAATTCCAGATGAGTCTATGACTACAAGGTTGGCTTAAAATTCTACCCCCTTATGATGAGACTAGCATCTAAACATATCCAATTTGCTTTCATTTCCCCTCTAGGTGAGTTTACTAACATGAGTTTCTTCATAACACATACGGGGATGCCATGCTTCTTTATGAAAGTATATGCTATGAAAGAATGCGAAGCACCAGAATAAAAAAGAACTATAGCTGAGTTTGAGTTGACCGAAAATGTACCTATCACCACATCAGGTGCCTCCTAAGCTGTTTCTGCAGTCACATGATTGATCTTTCCACGGACATAATTCTACTGCACATTAGCCAACTTTTTAGGACATCTATTGGAGTAATGTCCTGGTTCACCACAACTAAAACATTTGTTGTCATTGATAGCATTTGGCACCTTTGGTGTGCTATTCTTTGGTGGAGCATTAGGAACATTGCCCCTCACAGGAGCATGGTCAGCTTGCTACTGACGTTGAACCGGTGCCCTATACTATTGCTGCTACTGTGGTGCACGCTGTGGTTGCTGGCTATGATTTATCAGGCTTGACTAACCCTGATAGCGCTGTTGTGGATAAGCTTGCTGAGGAATAGTCTAGAAACGAGTGTTGCTCCTAGACTGCTGCCTTGGAACTTCCTCTTCTTGTCCTCCATCTAACGACGCTTGTTCTCAATGACCAAGGCCTTGTCCACTAGCTACTAGAAATTAGCAAAGGTATGGGACAACAGTTGGTACTGGAGACCATCATTTAAACCTTCCATGAACAACTTCTACCTCTTGTCATCATCTTCCACTTTAGTAGGTGCGTACCATGACAATTGTATAAATTTGTCATGATACTCAGCCATAGTCATGTTCCCCTATTTGAGAGCAAGGAACTCCTTCTTTAGCTTCTTCAACCCAGCAGGCACATGATGAGAGCGGAAAGCATTGCGAAATTCTTGCCAAGATATGGGATTAGCTTCAGTACGGCCAAAATGGAAAGACTCCCACCAGTCAAGAGCAGTGCCCTGTAGTTGCCTAGCTACATACAAAACTTTCTTCCTATCATTGTGCAATCTCAAGTTGCCTCTCAACTGCATGTAACCAGTCATCAGCTTGGAGAGGGTCAGTGGAGTGCTTGAAGACGAGTGATGTCCCTTCAGAAACTCTCCCCTCTTGTCTCTAACTTGAGGGGGTGAATTTCCATTTCTATTCCCATTGTTCTGCACGTTCTGAGCCATCTACTACAATAGTTGGGTCTGCATCATCATCAGTTGCTCCATGGTGATAGGGGTGACGGTAGGTTCTCACCCCCCTTGATTACTCCTCCTGGTGTTCACCATCTGCACCAGATACATCATATAAGTTTCATATGTCTAGGATATATAATGTTTAACAGATGACAACATGATGAAGGTAGATGACATAGGACCCAAGACAAGAGATATATATATAGTGTATACAGGAAGATAAATAATCTAAACTTTTCTGGCGAGTTGATTAGATAGTGGTGCAGTAAAATGGACATATATTCCTCTCTATTTATCGTCTAACTGCAGAATTTACATTTTTGGAAAGCTTATGAAATTCTCTATAACTTTCATTTAGAACAGATTCCCAGATTCCGAAGTTTATTCAGGCAAAAATAGATGACAAGCAGTACTGCTCTAGATTTTTGACAGCACAGAAACATCAACCTATAACAGCTTTATCTCACAAATCGGGTATTGAGGTGATTCCAGAGCCAAAAGAAAGATACAGAAGTCTACTTTTATTCATAAAATTTTCATGATCATTGGACATCCAGAACACGAGATATGAGCAGATTAAGATAGACTGCTCTAGAAAAATAGAACTAGACAACATGATGAAAAGAAACCCAACTATTTATTCATAATATCCTTAAGCCTTAGTCTTAAACTAAATGATTGTGGACATGCCCACAATCATCAGAACCATGTCAAAAAACCGAATCAAACATTAACCACTATTACAAGCATCTAACCACTTAAGTGACAATTGTTCAACCATTGAAAAAAAGAAACTAAGCACACTCTCGCATATCTATGCGTGTTTATTACATATGGGGAAAAACCTCCTATGGGTCAATGTTGGTGCTGGTGTTGGGGTCTCCATGGCCTCCTCTGTTCCTTGGGGGCAACTCAGCAGGAATACTTGGCACCTCCACATCAGGACCACCTTGCTGCTGCTTCAACATGGCATTCTCTAGTGCAAGTTGCAGGTATGACTTTCCCATGGCATCTAGCTCATACAAGGTCTGGTCCAAGTCAGTGTTGGTCTAGGCCAACCTCTCCAAAGTAGGCCTAAGCCTGATGTTCTCCTCCCCAAGTGGAGCGACGATGTTGCAGGTAGACTGGCCGCTCCAACGGTGAGGAAGATATCGATCCTCTTCCCATTCGTTGCCGTCAAAGTGGTGGTCCTGACAATGGCGTGCTTTCAGGCTATCAACTTGTTGCGGGCCATCTATAAGATTGAAAGGTTGAGTATCTGACAAAGGATAATTTTTACAATAGATAATAGACATAATATCAGCAATAATTTTATAGTAAATTAAAAACAACAAAATAAAAGGAGATATGATCCTAAAAACGTCCATTTCTAACTAGGTTGATCATCCTACAGTTAGTTAAAGCTTTGATACCAATTTGTTGCACCCAATTTCGCATAGCAAAACCAAGTACTCATATATGTGCGCCCAGGATGTCCAAACACACATATAATCTCAAATTGCAATAATATCAAAGTAAAGTACTTTATTACATCGCATATCTCATCACAAAGTTATCACATAGTCTTGCTCATCAGCAACATTATTACATAAAAGCGGAAAAACTAAGCCCATGTCATCACAGGGACTCCCACTGGTGGACTTCAACTAGTAGTCCTGGACATCTTCAGGAAACTCCTTATATATAACATCTGTTACCCATTCGGGATTTTCATTGAATGTAAAACAAGTGTAACCGCACCATGCTTAGCAAGTATAACAAAGGGATCTATGAGGCTCAAAGGCTTGACACGATTTGACTGTGGTAAGCAATTTTAGTTGGACAAGTTTTATTATACCTAAATCACTACTATAGTGAATGAACCATCCCAAGTTATAGTAATGATAAATCAACATTAAGTCATTCCCAAACCCACCATAGTAACCATTAAACATGAAGGATCTAGGCCACTCGTATCTGTGAGCCCGACTGTTATAACAGGTTTAAGAATTATGTAGAATTTGTACAACTTTACCCATCGGGCTATGATTCCCAATGCTGGGGTTTGCAAAGCCCACATCACCTCTACCAAGGAAGCGTGGCAGGGTTTCACTACATAACCCTTCACTAGTCGCACTAACAAGTCGTGGCTGCTAAGGTTTTAGCCATCTAGCCGTATGCGACCCTCCTCCAAGAGTGGCACTCATGGTCGTGGCATAGTACACACCCTTGTAGGAAAAGAAACATACCAACTAGTGACCCCCTCTTGCCCTTAAGGAAAGCTATAGATGAGCTAGTATAATCTAGTTACCAGGCTAAAGTTAGAGCCATTTGACACTCGGGGTTATACAGAACCTCTTGGGTGGCCACTTTAGGATTGAGTCCTTATGGAACCTCCTGGGTGGCCGCTTCATAATTTTAATATATTGCATATACCATTAGTCATGTTTATTATTTATTTTGAGTTATGCGCTACAGCATCTATCCAAAATCCATCTCAACCCATAGGTAACAAGGATATGGGGTACAAGAAATAATCTAGGTAAAGTCCTTAAAGGCAATTCAAATTTAAACACATGCATATGTACGAATTATAGAGTTCATAGGCATAAGGGGCCTTTGTTACACTTGCCTTCATCAATGTAGCCTTCCTAGTATTGGTCAGCAGCCTACTCCTCGACAAACTCATACTAATCACCTTCTAAACGTGATCCAAATCACCAATCAAACATCCATTCTAATCATCATATGCATATAAATACATTTCTATTAGAATAGTACACCAAATAGTAAATATAGTGACTAAAAAGCTTATAAAACTAATCTACGTACTGCTACGAACACATGAGCGAAAGAATCACTTTAATCAGATTTAAAACGTGAAAGTTATGCATAAAACAAGATTCAATGGCATTTCTGTAAACAAACCAAACACAAATTTGAATTAAATCTGAATTCTAACGTTCACTAGATGGCGCGTCCTATTTTCCAAAAACACAAGGGCTAAAATGGAAGAAAATAGGACTAAAAATAAGTACATTTGAACTAAGGTGGATGGCGGGTTGATTATGGGAAAACTGAAGGACTAAATTGCAAAGTGCGCTCGGCTGACCGTGGTGTTGACCATGTCGCCGCTGACTAGGTGCGACATGGTGCGCGTTGATTGGTGTGGTGCACCACACACGTGGTGGACCGGTGTGCTGGCGGCTGTGAGCCGCATTCACAGTCCACGGTGGACCGGTTACACACCCAAAAGGTTACGTTCTAATCATGGCCGCCCAAAGCAGATCGGATGGCGTACATGCGATTGGGATGAACTCGTCGCTGGGAAGAAGGCTCCCGTGGCCAATGCCATGAACAGCGGCGAGACGAGCATGCCGGCGGACACCGAAATGGTGATTCTGGCCACCTCGTTCAAAACAGAAAACACAGGGATGACGAGCATGACAAGGCGAACTCAATGAGGCATAAAGAGTGGGTGGGGAAGCATGTCGAGGTGACAACCCCATGGTGGTGCCATGGTCGGCATGATCTAGAACTTGTTGACATGGCGTTCCAGTGCATAAAATGAGAAGGTAAAGGCATGGGATCGATGAGAGGTATACCATGTTTCTAATGAAGGTGTTCACGATGTCCGAGAAGGCTCTAAGAGGTCCGGCAATGGGAGGGACAGACTAGAAAAGGAAAGTGCCACCGATGAGCATGAAAACATGAAATTCGAGATAAAAAAGAAAAGGAAAGGGAACCTATGACCATGGAGAGGTACTACGAAGCTCCTAGGCATGATCACAACGATGAACAAGCTTTGGAACGAACAAATTGAGAGTGGGGGTGGTGTGTGCTCAGAATAGTGAATGGAAGGGAGAGGAGGAGGGCTCGACAGTGGGATTTATAGGTGGAGAGGCGCGGCAGAAGTGGAAACTGGCATGGTGCAATTCTCCCAAGGCATCAAGGCTGGCCTTGAAAGCCCCCTTGATGATCTCCATCAATAGGTGGAGTGAAGAGCGATGAAAGCCAGCGCGACATCTCTGGCTCGAGGAAGGAGAAGGGTGCAGGCGTCGATAGACGGGCCCCAACCGCCATAGAGAGAAAGGAGGGATAGGGTGCGGGCCAACACGACTGACGGGTGGGCCTCATTGCGTAGTGAAAGAGAGAGAGCACATGGGGTGGAGCGGGCCACACCACTCAGGCCATCGAGCAGGCCACGGTATGGGTTACGGCGCTGGACGCCGAGCTAAGCCGCACGAGTGAGAAAGAGAAAGGAGAGGGGGAGTGCGGGAGCGGGCCGCCAATGGCACAAGTCCAATTCCAAGCACCAGGGAAAAGAAGAAAAAGGCCTAGGCTAGCTATGGTGTTTGGGCTAAAAGGAGAAAGGAATAAAGTTTTTAAAAAAGAAAATCCTTTTCCATTTTCATAGCTTTTAAAGTTGATCAAATTCAAATGAAATTTGAATTAAACATCAAACAACCTAGCCCTACACTCAACCAAAAATAGTATGCTTGGCATGAATGCAACAAACATGTTTCTAAACCTTATAGTTAGTTTTAATTAGCCAAAAATTATTATTTAACCTAGGTTAAGATGCACAAAAATTAATTAAATGCTCAAATTTAATTACTAAATCGTAAATAAATTTTTAGGGTGTTACAACTAACCTATGTTAAGATGACCCTCTCCCTCTCACCTAGGAGGCATACGGGCGTGTCTTGACTCCGCTCGAACCATACACGCATGCCATGTGTACTATCATGGACGTGCGTGTTTTAGCCAAGACCTTGGCTTGCAACTGTCGCATGCCCAAAGGTGCCACATTGCACGCACGGATGCCTCGACATTTTGTCAAGCACTCCATAGACACTATGTGGCCCTCCTCATCACTTATGGTTTGAGCCCGAACCTCGCTCGCCATGAACTAGCAATGGCAAGGCACTACGAGATGGACTGACCCACCTTTCGAGTTTAGTCGAGCCCTACGGCGAGACCAATACCCTAGGCCCAGGGTGTTGCCCTTGTTGCATAATATGCCCCCGTCCCCACGCTACCTCTGGATCCTAACCTAAGTCTCCACCCTTTGCCTTGTCCACTATCACCGCTACATGGAATGAGGTGAGCCCATGGACTCTTGACCACCACATGTTGAAATACTATGCACGCCATGCATGGACACCATATCATGCTGCCCCCATGCTGAGCATGCCAAGATTTCCTTGCCCGCCATCGAAAGCCCTTTGGGTGCTTGGTCGTTGGACCCTAACCACTTGGACGCACATCAAGCAACACATGGACACCGTCATTCGCACCTACATAGCGGACTCAAGCCACCAAGACCATGCGCTGCCATTGCCCTAGCACAACAACAACTTAGCCTACCAAGCTTTTGGGCACTCCTGCATAGCTAGTAGCCTAAAGCCAAGCGTAGCAGCCATAAGGTGTGAAGCCCACCTAGCCACACCAAGAATGACCATGCTCACTCAACTCGAGCTGAGCCAAGCCAGGCTAAGGGCCTTTGCTGGTCTCATCACGTCATTCGAGCACCTATGGCCTTGGCTATCCCATTGTTGGAGCTAAGTTGATCACGTGCACCTCCATGACTCAACCACAGCACGACCGAGTAGAGTCCTAGCCTACAACCCATGCAACCTACCTTGGCATTCGAATGTGTTAATGGTAAGACTGACCTAATCCTCACCCTTGGCATAGATAGACCTCCATTTGATAGCCTCACTTTTACCCAATCCCAGCTTAGCATAACTTTAGCAGTCCAATGACCCCTGTAGCACTAGGAACCTAACACCAACTTAAGGGGCCCGTTAACCACGTGCCCATGCCGAACCTAGTCTCACCATGGCACCTAACTTAGACCTAAAGCCACCTTGCCCCCACCAAAGCTTAGGTCGAAGCCATAGGTTCATAGCCATGTATGAGTGAATTTGGTTCTTCTTCGTTCTATTGGCTCTTTGTGATAATCCATAGTTTGTAGGGTTATCGATTGGACATATGTCAGCTCTGGAGGAACCGTGGAGTGGAGTTGACCCTGAAGGTGGAGGCCCACACCAATTGACTACACCGACTGACAAAGATGTGCACCACTACTACCTTGACATCGTAGGTGTCATGGCAACACCTTTTACTTAGAGAATCCCACTAGGCATTGCAAGGTAGAACTGCTAATGCTTTACATTTATTCATTTGCTAGAATATGTGATGCATGCTATTGCTTGAGCCTTGATTTCCTTGATTGAAACCACTTCACCCTGATTACCTAGCTATGCGCTCACACTTATATGTGCTTGTCTACTTGCTTGCATTTAGTCCATCATAATTACATATATTCCTTGTTCTATGATGTGTGATGGATGTTTGGATGTTGTGGATGGTGGTTGGGGGTTTAGCCACGAGGCACCCCCATGAGGTATTGGTTGATACATGACGGGAGCGGTGAATCCTGAGTGGGTGGTGGTGATGTGAGGACTTCTGGAGATTTTTCCTTGCCCTTGACCTAATTCTTGGAGATATTGGCTAGAGTGAGAGGTTGCTATGGTGGATGGAGTGCACCAAGGGTAGTTCCTATGGTGGAAACATAGAGTCTTGGAGGGACAATGGTCCTCGAGGGACATTGGGATGAGGATTTTATGGATGGATAGATCACCTCTGTGGGGTGAGTCTAGTGCTCTAAGGGCACACAATTTGATGGAAGGTGCTCACTCTAGCCAACCTAAGGACTGACGTAAGTTGCAACCATAAATCATGGTATACTTCCGTACACACCACATGCCTAAATGGGTATGACCCATTGCCCTACTAGTGTTGGCGACCATCAATCTCTGTGGGAGTGAGTAGGCACACGGTCGGTGGCCCTATGCAATTAGTGTCAGGGGGATGGAGACTACTCCATGATACCTCGACAAGATGACCCCAGCTTATATAGTGGCGTCTATATATCTTCTCTCCGGCTAGTGGACAGGACTGGTGTTAGTCGGCCTAGTATGTGGTGGCGGTGTTCATCGCTGACAGTGATACATCGATGGTGTTCATGTGAGGTAACAGTGTACTCTCTATAGAGGTTAATGATCTATACGTATAGTCATGATCTCAGATATGACCACTTACCTATGTGCAGGGTTCAGCTTACTAGCTTCTCTTGTGCTTTGCTTTTCTCTCCCTGAAGCTAAGGTATGGCTTGAGGCCGATTAGTCGAGGGGCGTACAGAGGCTGCCTCATCGACTAGACTGAGAGACTGAGGGTGTTGTGAGGGATGATGAGTGGTGACTTGTGATGATGCTAAGTGGATGGTGAGAATGAGATTATGGTTTGGGATTTGAGAAGATTTATTACTACTTTTGATGCTTTCTGCATACGCTAAGGATGCAAAGCACAACCAAACTATTAGGATCACTAGATCCCTTTATTTTCTATTTTCCACTAAAGCTCATCGGTGCTGACTATGGCCTACACACATCTAGTGGTGTGTAGATTTGTTGACTTGTAGTGATGTTGAGATTGGTAGTTGGTTTCATTCTACACTCAAGGATGCCTTTGGATGGGAGATTGCCAAGCTTCACTTCCATGATAGAATAACGGTGTTTTGTTTGTTGTTAGTTATAACCAAAATATTATAATATATTTATTTGTGCACTCTGATGTTGTATGACTCTGTAATCATCTGTAATATGGTTTCCCATGATAGCTGAGGTATCCTGAGACTATCACAGAGGGGAAAAAGGATCAGAATTTCTAGTTTGGAAATCCCGATCTACTACAAATCATTGTGATCATAGTGTAATTCAATCTAGCATGATTTAAATCCCTTTGCTCAATTTTTCTCACAAGTCCCATCAAGTCCTCACAAGTCCCATCAAGTCAAATTTTATAATATTTCAAAATTTATTGTAAAATATGGAAGAAAAACAAACATAGGAGAGGGGCGGTAACATATGACCCAAAATAACTTCTCTAAGAGCAACTCCAACATTTTGGCTATTCTTATTGTGAAGGCTATTTTAAAATTTGTATAGCAAAAAGTAGGCTCCAACAGATGTGTTATCTGACATTGTAAAATAGGAAGGTGGCTATCTATGGGGGGTATGACCCTAGATACCCACGACAAACTATATGGGCTATGCTGCTAGGGGTGGTCCAGCCCACAAGACGAAGACCTACAGTGCACAACACTGCTTGGCATTGAAAGGATCAAGATGCCCAAGAGGGGGGGTGTGAATTGGGCTAATTCTAAAATTCTTTGCAATAATTAAGTCCTATGGTTAGCCCAATTAACCCCTTGTGCCTAGAAAGTGTTTCTATTGATCTACTATACAAAAGTTTAGCAACCTATGTTCCAATCCTACTCTAGCATGGCAATTCTATGAATGCAAATGGCAAGAATTGAATTGCTCAAAGTAAATAGAGGAGGAATGCGGCGATGTTTTGCCAAGGTATCGAAGAGTCGCCACTCCCCACTAGTCCTCGTTGGAGCACCCACACAAGGGTGTTGCTCCCCCTTGATCTGCGCAAGGATCAAATGCTCTCTATGGGTTGATTCTTTGACACTCCATCGCGGTGAATCACCCACAACCACTCACAACTTGAGTTGGGTCATCCACAAGTTTCGCCGGATGATCACCAAGCTCCCAATCACCACCAAGCCATCTAGGTGATGGCGATCACCAAGAGTAACAAGCACAAACTCTCACTTGACCACGACAAGCCTAATGAGAAGGGTGGCTGCACATTTTGCTACTCTTGATCTCACTAATGAGGGCTCTCTTTGGGATTCTCAAATCTCAATCACCTCACTAGGACCTTACTCTTCTTGGCACTCACAAAGGTGTTTCTCAGCTATTGGAATAAGCAATAGTACCCCCACAGATGAATGGAGGAAGTATTTATAACCATGGCTGAAAAACGAACCGTTATGCGCCTCTGTGGGGTGATCGGACGCTCCGGTCATGTTGACCGGACACTCCGGTCAGTTCTTCCCAAACTCTAGTGTTTAAGATGTGACCGAACGCTGGACAACATTCGGTCAACACTGATCGGACACATCCAGTCATGATTTTCCCTCTCTGGAATCTTACTAGAGTCGACCGGATGCTGGAACTCAGCGTCTGGTCACTTCACCTCTCAGCGTCTGGTCGTACTAGATGATTTCACCTTGATCAAATGAACTGACCGGACTCTACGCCAGCATTCGGTCACCCCAAAGCCAACGTCCAGTCAGTATTTGACCCTCCATTCATTTCCAACTCTCGATCATATGTGAATCAAGTTTGCTCCATTGGATCTAAGGGCTTCTTAGGAGCTACCTAGTGCTAGATTTAGCAAGTGTGCACCACACCTAACTCACTAGACTCACCTAGGTTAAGCTACCCATCCATACCCCCTTAATAGTGCGACCAAAGGAAAAACAAAGTCCTAAACTGCTCTAAGTATCTCTTCCACTCTAATCGACACTTAGAACTAGTCTATCCTTAACCTTGTCGTTCATCCTTTGAAAACCAAAACGATTTCCATCATAGGGGCATGACCATAATGATAGCCCAATCGATCTCTATTACTATGACCTAACTTAATTGCCTCTGCAAAACACACGTTAGTCGTAGTAATCACATATTATCATTAATCACCGAAACCCAACTAGGGGCCTAGATGCTTTAATCTCTCCCTTTTTGGTGATTGATGATAATATCACCTCGAGTATGTGAAAGAGTTGAGGTTTTTAACATGCTTGGTTCATATAAGTTTTTGACAATAAGAACAAAGGAGTTAGGCAAGCTTATATGACCCAAGCCAACATGATGTACTCAAAAGATATGAAATAAGCATGAGTACAAGTAATAGAGCTCATTTGCATCAGAGTAAAACATGGAAGCAAAGCAAATGAGCATAACACAAGTGATATGACATATAAAAGATTCAAAGTAGAGAGCACACATGTCACATATCACTATCATGTAGATATCACTATCACAAAAACATAGTTTGATGCATAAAAGTAAATACATGAATGCATAATAGTGTATCACACATAAAAACCAAATATAATAGAATACTAAGCACCCCCTAAGTCGCTCCCCCTAAATCTAACATACTCGATCCCTCCCCCTTTGGTGTCAAACACCAAAACCTAAGGGTTGGTCGGTGGGGCTACAACGGATGAGTTAGGCGCTGAGGTACAAGGAGTGAGCTGGAACTATGTGCCATCATTATCTGACCCTAAGCTCTGAGCTGTCTGACCCTATGTAGCTAGAAGAGATGGTGAAGTGGTCTAAGTCAGATCAGGGACTGGAGCGGTCGTAGACTGTGCAGGTATCACTAAAGCAGGCGGCTCTGATGATGCAACAGAAGAAGGGAGCGTCTCTATAGTCCCAGTAATAGGTACAACTGTAGAAGGACCTAGGACATGTAAATATGGTAGAGAAGGCTGCCCTGTTAGCTCACTGAAAGTCGCTCCAAGGCTCCTAGAGACTGAAGTATCTGGCACTAGCAGCGAAGAAGTCTGAGTTGGTGTGAAACCCGTCTAAAAAGGTGTGAACTGCAGGGCTAGCACTGGTTAGGCAAACCACTGGGACACCTGCTCTATAGGTGAAGCAAACTGTGCTGGTGGCTGTCCCTAACTATGTGGGGGTATTAACCCCTATACCCTTACAGCTAGGTTTGGGTCGGCCTGGACCAGGGGGTTTGGCCCACTAGAAGACGACGTGCGGCCCAACTGATCTGCTCAGAGTCCCGCATAAGGAATCAAGGCAGACTTGGAGATCAAGCAAGATCCTAGTCAGTTAGAATAGGAATCCTTATCCGACCACCTATGGCAATTGTAACTGGTTGTGATTAGTTTCCAGATCTGTAACCCTACCCCCAGACTATATAAGGCGGGTAGGGGACCCCTCTCGAAAATCATCTCATTTACACATAGCAATACAATCAGATGCAGGACGTAGGTATTACGCCTTCATGGCGGCCAAACCTGGATAAAACATCGTGTCTATCTTGCGTCACCATCTTGTTCGTAGCTTGCGCACCTGTCTACAGATAATCTACTACCTTGAGCATACCCCTAGGTAGACTGCCGACCATATTTCATCGACAGTGGCACACCAGGTAGGGGGTGTGCGTACTGCTCCCCAGATGAACAAGATGGTCATCATCCTCGGTTCCATGGCTACACCAAACAGCCTCACGTTCACCATCGGCCAGATCACCTAGACCACTGGCTCCGACAACTTCATTGCCATGACCACAGAGGAGGCGCAGATCCAATCTACATCGACCATTGCTTCACCAGCATCAGCTACGGCTCTGACCACATTGGATCTGGCTCTGGCCACACCAGCATCGTCTTCAGCCATGCCGACAACCCATCGTTCGCTTCCTTGCTACAAAGGGAGGCAGATCGACAACACCGACCTACTCTACTCCATCGATCAGGTCAGCACCAAGCTTGCTGAAACCCTAGCTCTGGTAGATTCGATTCAAAATCAACCTACCGAGTAGGTAACCACTACTCACAATAGATCTACTCGACCAGCTTGGGCCAGTCGTCCTGCATGACTCGGTACAGAACTCGTGGTCACGTCTACTCCTAAAGGGCGCTCCGTTTGTCGCCGACTAGCCCCCGCAACGGGTCTCTGGCTCTCTGAGTGCGAAGCCTTGATGGAGAATTACTAGGCTCAGCTCTATGGCCTACAAAACACTGCTTCCAACTATGCGTACAATATACAATGCTGCTCGGATCTGTGTTTTATACATCGACCTCGGCCAAAGCCACACAACTTCTTTAACATGGTTCAGATTGAGGAGTATCAAGAAGGATCGGTCCACATAGTTCAAGAGGATGGTTCAAGCTCCCCATCCAGCATCACATCTATTGGCTCCATCCACACTGAGCTTCAGCATCATGACAATAAAGAAGTTGAATACGATCTGGATATCCTAGACCACTCCTCGGGGTTCCCACGATTCCCATCCTTCCCACCAAGGTGAGGAGACTTGATCAATGTTGTTAGTAATGACAAACCACCAGCAGTTGGCGAAACAGAACAAGAAAGGCTAGCACGCGAAGCACGCAATATTGACCAGTTTAATCGTAGATAAGCCAAAGCTGAGGCAGAAGAGGAGGCACGACGCATAAGGTTCTAGCCACGTGATCTCAATAATGCCTTTGATAGGGTAGGGGAAAAGTAGGTCTTCAGGACTCCAAGCGCCAACATAGCTATTGCTATGGTGACAATGCAATGACTACCCAGTACCCTGGAAATCTAGGCAATTCGTGATGATGTACAAGCCTACCTGACGGCTGTATAGCCTAGACCATAGAGATTGCAAACCAAGCCTAGGCTCCATCTGTCTCAGTCGAATCAAGCCATAGTTGCTAGTACTCAAGTCGCCCACAGCCACCCAACCAACGTGGCTCATGCAACAACGACCCACCAGACAACCGTCAAAGCGGAAACGGTGGTTGGGACGACAACCGCCGCGACTACCAAGACGACAACCACCGCAACAACCGGGACGATAATCGACGAGACAACCATGACAATCACCGTGATAACCGTGGTCATGGGGTCAACCAGGGTGGCAATCGGGATCAACATGATGGCAATAATGATCTCTGCCATTCCCTCAAAGAACGCGATCTGTGCGATCACATTAACCAAAGAGCCAATGATCGTGCATCCCACAAAAGCTATCACCGTATGGAATATGATACTACCCACAGACCTCTGGGTTTGAAGCAGTTTACTCCTCACCTTCGCCAAGTCGTGTGGCCAAAAAACTTCAAGCTTGAAAAACTCTAGAATTACGACGGCAAGGAGAACCCCGAGTTATGGGTCATGCTTTACGAAACCGCGTGTAGATTAGCCATGGCTGATGAGCATGTCATGTCTAATTACTTCCCAGTCACCGTCGGCCATGCAGGCCACCAATGGCTAGTCAGCTTGCTGGCAAACTACTTTGATTCTTGGCAAGAGCTCAAGCAAACATTCATCGACAACTTCATTGCTACTTGCGAACAACCCAACAACAAATATGATCTGCAACAGATTCAAGGTCGCAAAGATGAGCCACTACGCGAGTACATCCGATGCTTCTCAGAGATGTGCATCAAGGTCCCATCAATCTCCGACAATGAGGCAATCAAAGCTTTCATCACTGGTCTCTACTTCCACGATGCCCTAAGGGACAAGCTCCTCCACAAAAGACCTGAATCGGTCATAGCATTCCTAGCTACTACTAAAAAATGTGCGGACACCAATGATGCTAAAGAGATAATTATTGAAGAAGCAGCAAGGGTTCCACGCTCTGACCACCCCCACACCGTGACGACTACTACAACAACCGTGGTCAGAATGACAATTTTGATCGCCGCAACCAGCGCAACAATTTTCGCGACCACCACGACCAGCGTAATCAGTGGCATAATCGCCGTGACGATTACAGGGGCAAGCGTGCTCGGGAAGATGACAGCAAAGTCAACATCGTTAAAAAAGGTGGCGGATGTCGCAACTACGAAGAAGACTACGCCAAAGCATTGAAAGGACCCTGCCAGCTCCATCCCAAGTCAAACCATACCATGGAGAATTGCCATGTTCTCAAATCCATCTACACGCGCCAATAGGTTCTGGATAACTCCAACAAGCCTAACAACGCAGGGGAGCAGCGTAACGAGGACAACGATGATCAAGACGTAGATCCCCATCACAAGTACGTCAAGCCAACCGACCGCATCCACACCATCATTGGGGGTAGAGTGTCCATCGAGACCAAACGAGAGTGCAAGCTGCTCGCCCGTGCTTGCTTGAACATGGCTAATGCCGACAACCTCATCGCCGATCTGCGGCTCCCTCCTTGGTCTCACCGTGAGATCTCCTTCAGTAGAAAGAACCAATGGGCTGCAATACCTAAGCCAAGGTGTTTTCCTTTGGTTCTCGATCCTTGTATCAACAAGGTTTGGTTTGATAGAGTGCTGATTGACGACGGCAATTCCATCGATATATTGTTTAAGAATAATTTGCCAGCCCTAAAGATAACCCAGGCTGATCTCAAGCCATACGAGGCATAGTTCTAGGGTGTTCTCCCCGAATAGAGCTCCACACCTCTCAGGCAGATCACACTACCTATGCAATTTGGTACCCCAGACCACTTCCGCACTGACTACATCAACTTCGTGGTCGCCGACTTCAAAGGCACCTACAATGCTATCCTTGGCCGACCAGCGCTCACCAAGTTCATGGTCATACCTCACTACAGGTATTTGGTGCTCAAGATGCCTACTGAGAAGGGGGTTCTAACTCTCAGGGGCAACATATACACAGCTTACACCTATGAGGATGACAGCTTCAAAATAGCAGAGGCTCATGACCTCTCTATTCACATGGCTGAGACCACACTTGATGCTAAGCAGATCCCAGCCGACCATATTTTGCAGCCCTTAACACATTCCAATGGAAATTAAACCCAAAGAAGTGCATCTTTGGTGTTCCATCTGGTATACTGCTTGGCAACATCGTCAGTCACGATGGCATATGCCCTAACCTAGAGAAAGTAAAAGCTGTCTTGGACATGAAGCCACCCAAAAAGGTGAAGGATGTTCAGAAGCTTACCGGATGCATGGTTGCCCTCAGTCGTTTTATATCAAGACTAGGCGAGAAAGGACTACCATTTTTCCAGCTGCTCAAAGCATCCAAGAAGTTTGAGTGGTCAGAGGAAGCAGATGCTGCCTTTACATAGCTAAAACAATTCCTTACATCACCTTCGGTCCTCACTGCTCCTAGAGAAGACGAAACCCTCCTGCTTTACATCGCAGCAACTAATCGAGTGGTATCCACCGCCATGGTGGTTGAGCATGATGAGCCCGGCCACGTCTACAAGGTACAACGACCAATTTATTTCGTCAGTGAGGTGCTCAATGAATCCAAGACCAGGTACCCATAGATTCAGAAACTGATCTACGCCATACTGATCACATCCCAAAAGTTGAAACACTACTTCGATAGGTATCGTGTGGTGGTCATGACTGAGTACCCTCTGGGAGACATCATTCGCAACAAGGATGCAAACGGGCGCATCATCAAATGGGCAATGGAGCTATGCCCTTTCTCCTTGGAATTTGCAAGCCGTACTACAATCAAGTCTCAGGCACTTGTCGATTTCATCGTCGAGTGGACAGACTTAAGCACACCTACCTCTCAGGGGCCCACCGAGTATTGGAAGATGTACTTCGATGGCTCTCTTAACATTGACAGTGCAGGAGCAGGAGTCCTTTTCATATCACCATCCAAGGAGCAGCTTCGATATGTCCTCAGGATTTATTTCCCGACATCTAATAATGCCGCCAAGTACGAAGCATGCCTACACGGTCTGCACATTGTGGTCGAGCTTGGTGTCAAGCATCTCTGTGTCTATGGAGACTCGGCTCTGGTCATCAACCAACTCAACAAGGACTGGGATACGACCAGCGAAAAGATGGACGCATACTGCAAAGCGATCAGAAAGCTAGAAGGCAAGTTCTATGGCATCGAGTACACACATGTGGTCTAGGACAAAAATCAAGCAGCAGATGCACTGTCAAAGTTAGGATAATCCCGAGCCAAAGTCCCACATGGCATATTTGTTCAAGACCTGCTCACGCCCTCCATCAAAGAAGAAGATCCTACGGTCGACAAGCCTCTAGACCAACCATTGATGGCTATGGTTCCAGCGTCAAACACCACCAAACCACCTCCAACCACTAAGAAGCCTAACTAGAGAGTACCTTTCATCAAGTACCTGACAGATGGTAGTGGTTACACCGATCGGATAGAAAATGAATGCCTGATGCGTCGTAGTAAGCAGTATCTGCTCATCGATGGCAAATTGTGGCGCAAGAACGCAAAGGAGGAAATCTTGATGAAGTGTATAACCCAGGAGGATGGTGAACATCTCCTAGACAAAATCCACTCTAGCTCCTATGGCAACCACGTGGCCTCGAGAACGCTGGTCGGCAAGGCTTTCTGAGCAGGGTTCTATTAGCCATCAGCCGTAGCCGATGCAGAGAAGCTAGTCTGCCATTGTGAAGGTTGTTAGTTTTTTGCCAAGAGAATCCACATACCAGCACATGAGATTTAGACTATACCAGCCTCTTGGCCCTTTGCATGCTGGGGACTAGATATGATCAGGCTTTTCAAACCGCCCCTAGGAAATTTACATGTGTCTTTGTGCTGATCGACAAATTCTCCAAGTGGATAGAGTACATGCCCCTGGTCAAGGCATCTTCAGAAAAGGCTGTCACATTGCTCGACTAGGTCATCCACCACTTCGGCATATCCAATAGCATCATCACTGATCTAGGTACTCAGTTCACCGGGAACGCTTTTTGGGACTTCTACGATGAAAGGAGCATAGTAGTAAAATACATCTCGGCGGCACACCCTAGAGCTAATGGACAGGTTGAGCGGGCAAATGGTATGATCCTAGACGCGCTTAAGAATAGGATGTATAGAGAGAATGACAAAGCTCCTAGAAGATGGCTCAAAGAGTTACCAGCCGTGGTCTGGGGTCTTAGAACCTAGCCCAGTCGCAATACCGGCGTATCACCATACTTTATGGTTTATGGCGCTAAGGTAGTGCTCCTAGCAGATATAGCCTTTAGATCAGCATGGGTAGAGAACTTCAACGAAGACAAGGCCAGTGAAGTGCGGGAGCTAGAAGTGAATAGTGCAGAAGAGAAGCGGTTCGATTCTTGTGTACGTACAGCCAAATACCTTGCTGTTTTGTGCAGGTACTACAACAAGAACGTCAAGGAGCGGTTCTTCATGGTCGAGGACTTGGTCCTAAAGTGGATGACGAATCAGGCTGGTGTCCACAAACTCACAACCCCATGGGAAGGACCCTTCATGATCAAGGAGTTTACACGCCCTACATCTTACAGGTTAGCTCACCTAGACGGCACAGACGTACCCAATTCCTAGCACATCGACAAGCTTAGGCGATTCTATGCTTAGCTACTAAGATATGTACCCCTCTTGTACTTTTGATTTATTTCAATAAGGCTATTATGATTTCTCTGACCACTCTAATGTGTCACTTCAAAGTCTATTGTTATTCTAACTCTACCAGTTAAAACTGACCACCATTCCTTCTCGGGTTCTCAGAGTAGGCCCTATCTCCAGTTCCTCCCAACGCGTGCATGGGATCTGCTCTCTACGCTACGGGTGATCGGTAGGTGCTCTCTGGTTTGACTTGTGTGTTTCTATGTGTGCACAAGCTACGCACCTCACACTCTGACCACAAGACAAACTAGGGCCATACAAACCTTTCAGGATGATGTGTCGACTAAACTGGTACAACTAAACAGAACGCCAACACGTTCTAACTTAGTTACATCAACACGATATTCGAGCTTAAACATGTTTTCTACAAAACAAACAAGCTTATGTTGATATACAAGTATGTTATTACAAGCTTGCCTGAAAAGGTCCAAGTTTACAATAACCCAACTACATCTTCTTCTACAGCTATAGCCTACACTATTGGCTGGTTGGGGCACGCGGCGCCTGCTGCTCGCTAGGTTTGACATTATGCTTGGGTCTCGGGGACTCTGGCATTGATCGAGCTAAAAAAGATGGCCCCGCCGATGCCTAGCTGGTCGAGACCGTAGGCTTCGCCGGTTGGCTTGAAGATGATGGTGCTCCTAGCTGATTTTGTGCTTGGGGACTATCCCAACCACCCTTGTGCTCGAGGACTGTCGCGACTATCCTAGTGCTCGGGGACTGTCCCAACCACCATCGTGCTTGGGGACTATTCTAACCACTCTCATGCTCGGGACTGTCTCGACTGCCCTTGTGCTCGAGGACTGTCCCGACTACCTTTGTGCTCGGGGATTATCCTGACTATGGTTATTCTCGGGGATTCGTCGTTTTCCCCATGCTGCGCTCGAGGACTGCCCCGACCACTCTCCGACCATTGCTTGAGGACCGCTCTCCTTGGCTACATGTGATTTGTACTCACATACAGTTGGGAGGCATTTATTTTTTCTCACTTAGACCTTGCTACAAGGCTAATACCTTGCCTTCAAGCAAGCTCAGGGACTACATCGGTATGATGCACCTGCCGGTGTAGCTCGTATCGCTTGTATGACATTTGGATTCTCAACTTAACTGGGAATTCTTTTTAGACCCTGGCACCACGTGTCCATGTCACCTACTACCAGGCTCGGGGACTAAGTGGGCACACTTCACCTTGCGGTGAATGTGCTTATTTTATTGACCCCTACGCTCTGACTATTGTCCATAACTACTACTATACAAGGGTCACTTATATTTCTTTTCAGAAATACAAGTGGGCACACTTGATCAGGAAAGAAATCTTTTTCTTTTTTCTTTAGAGCACCATGCATTCTTTGGACAACCGAAATCTTTGGCTATAATCATGGTCTACTGCTCTTTGTGCTAACCAGAATACTAGCACATTTGCTTGGTCAATATTTCAACCAGTTGGAGTTGACATGAAGACAAACCGCATTAGCCGAAGAAGATCAAATGGCGTGTCGCAACATAATACATGGTGCTCAGGGACTAGCTGTGGGGGTATTAACCCCTATACACTTATGTCTAGGTTTGGGCCGTCCTAGACCAGGGGGTTCGGCTCACTAGAAGATGACGCACGGCCTAGCTGATCTGCTCAGAGTCTCACGCAAGGAATCAAGGCAGACTTAGAGATCAAGCAAGATCTGGTTAGTTAGAATAGGAATCCTTATCCGGCCACCTATGGCAATTGTAACTGGTTGGGATTAGTTTCTAGATATGTAACCCTACCCCCCAGACTATATAAGGCAGGCAGGGGACCCCTCTCGAAAATCATCTCATTTACACACAGCAATACAATCAGACATAGGACATAGGTATTACGCCTTCACGGCAGCCGAACCTTGATAAAACCTCGTGTCTGTCTTGCATCACCATCTCATTCATAGCTTGCGCACCTGTCTGCCGATAATCTACTATCTTGAGCATACCCCTAGGTAGACTACCGACCATATTTTATCGATAGACTATGAAGCCCACTAGGCTATAATGCTGGAGTTATAGAAGTGGTGGTAGGCTGACCAAGCTAGGGTGAGGGCTATGGTGGTGGAGCCCCAATAGCTATCACAACATGCTGCATAAACCCAAGTAGCTGCTGTTGCATGAGAAGCTACTACTAATGCATGGCCTGTTGTTGCTGCTGTATAGCCTGCTACTGCTGCTGGATTGCCTGCTACTATCGCTAGAACTCAACCTGCCTAGTCTAAAACTGAGCAAAAGTGGTAGCTGTCTCCTAAGCTTGGCAAGCCTGATCCTGCCTCATCCGCTCAAGTATGGTAAGTAGAGCGGGGTCTATCTGTGGTGTAGGTGGAGCTGAACTAGAACTATCGGCCTCATGGTCATGTTGACATGGAGGCATCTGAGGAATAGGCTAGTAGTGATCATCTGAGCTATCACTAGGGTCACTCGTGACAATCCCCTCCTACTGAGCATCAAGCTGCTCCTCCTCTATAGCTGCTATGCTCCTAATGGTCTCATCCTGCTGAGCTACAGTCTCTAGCACCTCTAGACATCAGCTCGGCTGGTTGGGTGTCCTCACTACACTATGATGGATCATCTGAGTCATGTTGTATGTAGGGAACTCTGTAGTAGCACCACTATACTCTGCCAGCATCTCTGGTGGCCTCACAATAATTGCCCTATGGATCAGGAATGTAACCCAGTGAGCATATGGCAGCTGCCTGTGACCCCTAAACCCCTCTGCAATAGTATCCTCCATCTCTGATAGAAGGAGATCCCAAATGTCAAATACTATCTGCTGCATCAGAGAGTTTAGTAACCATAACTATATGCGAGTCAAGCCCTCATGATACCCCATCCTCGGAAGCAGTGTCCTCCTCAAAATAGCATCCAGCACTCTAGCTGTAGGAGTGAGATCACTGGGTGTCCTGCTCGACCCCTCATCGAATGGCTCTATAAAATAATGGCAGACTAGATCTATAGGGGGCACAAGATCACCATGAGGGCATCTGGGAGGCATTGTCTGTCCATAGCAAACCTCATGTAGCCAGATGGGTTGCTCCTAAAGTCTGAGTATCTCTCTAACCCTAGTGCTCGTCAGCCTATAATCTCTGCCTCTGAATGCAAAGTATATAAATCTATGCTACGGGTCAATCTAGAGTGTAGCATAGAACTGATGGACCCAAGATGGAACATATAAGCCTATCCGTCCAAGTAAATCTATCAGCCCTGGCAGGTAAGCTAGGTAAGGGCGAATATGCTCTCCAGCTACTACTATAATTGTAACACCCTAGGTGTTTAGGCTTCCACTAATTGCATTTCATTTCATAAACATATGCATCATCTATGTCATCATTGCAATTATCATTGGAACATACATATGCAACATTTTAAATTGTATGTGTTTCATGCTTGATTGCTTAGAGTGGTAGTAGTGAAACATGTGAATGTAACATGAAACTCTCATACTTGGAAACATGGCCATATGGTAGTAATGTGGCAATTATAAAATGACAACAAGGTCTTGAAACATGTGAAACATTGTATTGAAACATATGTATGAATTGCTTGTTTTTATTTTCTGTATCATAGGTGATCATTAGAAGTGGTATAACAATTTTGTAAAGTGGTTGATTATGGTCTAATACACCTTAACTACACTTAGGTTACTTGTTGGGACATTGTTCATGTAGATCAAAATGACCAAAATGCCCTCAAGTGAAGGGTTGACTAGAATTGACCATAGGAGTCTCATTGTTTGACTGTTTAAAAAGTGCAACTTAGAGACTTTGCATGGCTGTGCACTCTTTACAAAAGTTGTAGCAAATTTATCAAGGAACAAAAGTTGTTTTATAGCCAAGTCATGAAAATGTGTGGAACATGGTCAAACATGGCCCACAAGTCAGAGATACATGCTGTTTTCAACACTTAGAAAAATATTCTAAGTCATAGTGTTTTCCAGTTGCATCAAGCCAACTTTAGCTTCATGTAACTTCGGATCCATGACGTTTTAGGTGTTTATCATTGAAAAGAAATTGTAGAGGGAAGATAGGTCTACAGCTTTGATGTTCATGTCTTCCACTAACTCGTCACGGATTAGGAGATAATTATCGTCGAACATGCTCTGTCAGTCGGGACAATGGAGGACTGAATCGCGGTTTTCAGAAAAACTTCAGTAACGTTGTGGCCGATCGACGCAGAGGCTTGACGCCGCGTGTCCGCCACTCGTCGCCGGCTTGCTGTCGCGCTGGCCACGCGCCGAGGCTGGCCTGACGCCACTGCCGTTGCCCTCCACTTCAAGCCAGCGCCTGCCGACGCCTTCATCACTCCATTTTTCATTTCTCCGCCCCCCCACAGCGCAGCACCGAGCCGCCCGCCATTGCCGCCGGAGCTTCGCTCTCGCCTAGCTCCCGCGTCTTGGCAAAAACGCGTTGCCCCGTCCGCCTGTAGCCCCGCCGTGATCCCCTTCACCTACTCCACCTCTCAGCCGGTTCAATCGTGCATCGGTAAGGGCCAATCGCCGGTTTTTCTCCCACCACAGCCATGGCGGAAGTTCGCCGGAGTTGGCGCTCCACGCGGCCAGCTGTCCGCGCGACCTTCCCATCCCTCCGCTGCCTGCAGCTAGGTCCAGTGAACACCATCGAAGCTCGTAGCACCATCCGTTAGGGCTGCGACGCCGTATCTTCGCCGGAGCCGGCCATGCCGTGGCCGTGCGCCGCCGCGCTCGTCGCTAACCCCAGTAGCCACGACGATAGCTTCGATTGAGGGTTCCACTAGGTGCGCGCGTGTGTGACAAACACGGTAGAGCCGATGGTCTCGCCGGAGGAACCACCGGCGGCGAGCTACGCCACCGACCGTCGCGCCTCCCCTGTTTCTCTCGCTGTCATGCGGGCCCTCCTTATCAGTCTCTGACGCGGAGGTGGGAGTCCAGCTCGGGCCGCGCCGCGTCTTGGGCCGTGACTGTGCGCTCGCGGGCCGCCGTTACGTGGGCTGGCCCAGCTGTGGCTGAGTTGTTTTTCCGATTTTGTTTTATTTATTTATTTCACAGATTTATGTACATCTTGAAAAATATGTAGCTCCTAGTATATAGATCAAAATGCTATGGTTCTAATTTTGTTAAGTTCCTGGTCATGTCTAGTATTTAACAAAAATATTATATGGGCACTTGTTTTAGAAAGTTTTGATGATTTAAATAGGACTTTGAAATGTGTTTTTAGAAGCATGCAAACTTGTTTGAATTTTATCTTGAGTTTCTGTGGTCGAAAAATTATGAAATTTTGTGGGTCCTCTATTTAGGTTTATTAGAAGCTCTGGTAAAAATTTCAGAGCTAGTGCATGTGTAGTTTTTAAGTTATAGAATTTCCTTTTATTAATAAGTGGATCTTGTGTGAATTTTCATAATTTTTCTATAGATCCAGTGAAGGTGAAATTTGATGGGTGCTATTCTTATGATAGAAGGATGCTAGGAAAAATGGGAAATCTGTTGCTTGACACTTTTCATTAGGATTTCTTAATTATGCCATTTTAAGCTAGTATGCCTTATCATTTTTGTGTAGACTGTTATACTTACTTAATGACTTTGAAATTTTTATGGTAGTCTATGTGAAGCATGAGATAGGTA
Organism: Miscanthus floridulus; assembly: GCF_019320115.1. Lineage (NCBI taxonomy): Eukaryota > Viridiplantae > Streptophyta > Magnoliopsida > Poales > Poaceae > Miscanthus > Miscanthus floridulus. Next base: position 24,919,735 of record NC_089584.1, read on the forward strand.
CTGTAATTTTTGTAGATTTTTCTGAACAGTTTTACTATATATTGCTTTAATCACCTAATTAACTAGATAAATTAGAAAAAGATATTAAATAATTTATTTAGAAGTTAGCACTATACTTTCTGATGTTTCTTAGGTATGAAAAACAAGTTGGTAAACTTGGTTTGGTCAAATTAGGCTTTTGCACAATCATTAAATAATTAAGTTAGTAACCCTGTCATTGCGGGACAGATTCTAGGTCTACTGGAATTGGATTCGGTCAACTTCAGAATCATGCTTTGATGTTTACAAATAAATTGTAGAGAATTTCATAAGCTTTCCAGAATGTCCTCTTGCAAGTCTTTTGGAGTTATAGAACTCTGGTTATGATAGAATTAAGTGACTACTTGTTGCATATGAAGCTTTAACTGCTATATTAAGTATGTCTTTACTATTCTAAGTTCATGGTACTGTTCCTAGGTGTTAGGCCTTTAACTGAAGATGAGCATCTTTATCTTAGGTTATGCAAATTAGGTAAGTTGCTCTTGTTATTTAAGTTAAGTTGGATACATGCTTAAAGTGATTTGAATAGAGCTAAGTACTCGGTAAACGAGTGTCCAGTAATACTTTCGTAAACACTCACTGTGATTCCTTCATCATGAGCATCACGTCATTCCTTATGCATCCATGATATTCATCGTTTGCATCGGCATGCAATAGGTGTACCGGAAGGAGTAACCCTGCTGGAATTCGAGGAACTGAACGAGCAGCAGCAGCCGACACCGGAGATTCAGGAGGAGCAGCCTTCAGGAGAAGTGCCAGACGAGGTCGCCGTTGAGTGCCCTGACCACCGTCCTTGCAACTTTGTAAAAGGCAAGCCCCGGAGCATATTAAGCCTCCTATTTTCCGAACTGCAGTTACAGTATTATTATTATTACATATATTGTTGCATTAAGTTTAGGTGTTGGATGCAAACACTTGCTGCATTGGTTACCCATTCCTTGTCCAGATATTGTTACCCTGAATCCTATGTAGCTCAGGCTCGAGTAGTGCTTAGCCCTGCTTAAACACGGTAGAAGTCGGGTGATTTCCTGTCACCTGCGAGATATAGGATGATACATGTGGCACGGTTGGCTATATTTGCTATCGTGGAAAAGAACCAGTCTTAATTTGAAATGAAGACCGGACGGAGGCTTGCCAGTTTGCAGTGACTCCGTCTGTGTCGATTAAGGACTGGATCTTGGAGCCTTTCCTGTTCATGTTGAACGCATGCCTCTCTCTTAGTTGGCCGGCCTGATGACCGACCGCGAAGCCGAGTAGCTCACCTCAGGCTGGGAGTCGATAAGTATAAAGTGCGCCTCGGAAGGGAGCCGTAGGCATGAGTCCAAGGGTAGGTGATTTAAAAGTCCTGGTCGTCCTGGCAGAAGGGTAATCCCTGAGAGTGCTGGCGCTGATCGAACCCGCGAATTTGGTTCCTGAGATGTCCCAAAGGTGACCCACGGCTACTCTTGCAAAAGTATGCCAGGGTGAGGGTTAGGAATACCCCCTCAGCTGAGTTGTAATTCGATTCGAATCGCCGTCTCTCCCGGTTAGTGAGAACTTGACGGGCTTATCTCCAATGTAGATACACTTAATAACTTAATGGTTCGGAAATGATGATATGATGATGACAGCCTTATTATACCTGCTATGGTTAATATTGATTGCTCCTAATAAGTGAGTGCTCTAGTACAGGTGCTAATCTAGTGGACAGGTAAATAATGATAAGCTTGATACTAAGTTTAAAATTGGTTATTATAATCTTAAGCTCTTTTATGCAACTGTGTCAAGCTAGTCCACCTGAAAAGCCTTGCATGATCCTTGGTGTCTTTTATTTCTGTTTTGTCGGGTAAGTCTAGCTGAGTACCTTCTCGTACTTAGGGTTTATTTCCCACCTGTTGCAGATGACCAGTTCTACTTTGGTTGCTGCAAGTACTGCCTTCTCCCTACTGGGGATGAAGACTAGACCGTTGGGCGCGGTTTCTACTAGTTCTCGTACCTGATAATGCTTTTGTGGGACATGACTCTGATCTTGGCAATGTATTTGAAAACTATGATGTTTTGTACTAAACTATGTTGCTTCCGCACACTCAAACTTGGTTTGTAATATTCTATTTCAACTCTGATGGATGTAATCCGATTGCTACTCGTGAAATGTTGTAACAGATGATGTGTTGTGTTGAATCATTACGATCTTGGTTTGTATGTCAAGAGTTGGTTGAAATCCTTCGTGATTTCCGGACTACCGGGATTATGGGAGCTTAAGTACAGGAATTTGATCGCTTCGGTGATTGTTTTTGTACTTACGTTCTTATGATTTGGTCAGTTCTGTTACAGCTGGTATCAGAGCAAGATTTGACACTAAACATGTCATTTGTGTATTTAAAACAAAAGTATTTGTGAAAATCCTAAATTAAATACTAAGTATTGCCAGTGGTCATATCCCTTATGCCCAAATAAGGACTCTTAGGTGGCTTATTAAAGTACTAACTTGGGGGTTCCTGCTTGTTTCTATTTCATCGTCCATACGGCGTGCTATAGTATGGATGCCATCCGCTTGGGTGGTAATGTATGGATCAAAATACCTCTACGCTCTGGTAAGTGTGAGTTGTGAGAGCATGACCGTCCAATCGTCGGTCTAGGGGAGAGTAGTTGTGGTTGCTCGCATACTTACATGATTAACCATGTATTTATGAGAGTACTTAATTGTGGGTATCTCTGACGGGTAGCTATGATACTAGAGTATATACATTAGGGGATGTATGTATGAAAGTATTTAGTTTACTGCTTGTTTTCTATGCTTTTTGGGAAATTATTGGGCTGAAATGAAATTTTCTACAGGTACACTAATAACGTATCGTTGTAGATCGACTAGCTACCGTATACGAGAGAACGTATGTATGCCACCGTATATTTCGCTAGCCTTTAAATTTTTTTTTCTAGGTTTGTGAGGACGTACGGATCGTGCATGCATCATGTTCAAGCATACATGGCATTTCTTGCATTACTCCCTCCTTTAAAATTGATGGTCCCGAATAATTAAATTTCGCATCCCTTAAATGATTCTCCCCTTACGTTGTAACTTTTTGCTACAGATGGCGCGCACGAAACGCACTGCTCGCAAGTCCGCTGGAGGTAGGGCGCCTCGTCACCGTTTAGCTCCTCGTGAGCCCTGTCCTGAGCCTACTGAGGCAGAAAGGCTGAGGGCAGAGCTGGCTCAGGTGACTGCTGAAAGGACTGCAGTTCGGCAGCGTTTGGAGCAAGTCACGCAGGAACGGGATCAAGAGAACCTAGAGGTTCAGAGGTTGACAGTTGCTCACCGCAACTGTGAGCGTATGTTGGTTCACATGCTGAACCAATGGAATGAAGCCTGGCACGAGGAGAATGTGTTGAGAGCGAGGCAGATTGAGCTAGAGCAGCAGTTGGCAGCTGCAGAAGAGTACAATGACAATCTCCATGAGGAGGTTCACCTACTACACAATCAACTTCACCCTATCCTGCCACCTGATGATGAGAATGAGATGGGTTCTGGTGTCATCATGGCTGAAGGAGATGATGACATGGAAGTCAATGGACCTGAGGACGCTCCCCATGATGAGGAGGAAGATGAGGAGTTAGAGCCTCCTAGTGATGAAGATGGAGGAGAGATCCTCGACACTGACTCCGAGGATGATGCGTAGTTTAGCTTACTACTGAGCTAATGCGCTAGATCTAGTCTTTTGTTGATCATCATGCATGAACGAGTAACTTTGTAGCAAGTTAATCGTTGGGATGTAATATCGAACCCTATGTTACCCTTGATGTAAGTTGGAACCACTATGGCTCGGATGTAACCTATCGAACATATTATGCTTCACGTATGTGAGCTTTTGATGAATTTCGCCTTTGCGGTCTATGGATCTCGTTGTTGGTTAAGTTCATCGCATTTATATATGTCAATTGATGCACTTGATGAGTTGTGTGATTGTGATGAATGATTGTGCCTCTGTTGATTATTTAAATACATTCCCTCCAATGGACTCAGTTTGGCATAATTATACGATTCATCTACAAAATTTCCACATCGTCAGTGCTCATTGGCTATACATTTTGCAGATGGCTCATAACCTTCGTCGCGGTCGTGGCATGGGAAATGAGGAACAACCACCTCCGCCACCGCCCACACCAGCTGAGCTAATGCAGACAGTTGTGGAAAGTCAGCGCATGCTAGCTGAGGCTATGCGCCAGATGGCTAACCATGAGGATCGGCATGTCCGCCAGGGACCCGAGCCAAACCAGTATAGCAGTTTTAAGGACTTCATGGACACAAAGCCTCCTATCTTTCATGAGGCAGAAGAACCCTTACATGCAGATGAATGGTTGAGCACGATAGAGCAAAGATTTGGGTTGCTCCGTTTAACTAAAGGCATGAAGGCTTCGTATGCGGGATACCAGCTCCAAGGCCCTACAGGCATTTGGTGGACCCATCACAGGACCACCTTCCCTGCTAACGTCGAGATCGTCTGGAACCAGTTCCAGGCAGCCTTCAGAGGACACTTTATCCCTCCTGGTCTCATGGCCATCAAGCATACTGAGTTTATGAAGCTCACCCAAGGCAATAAGAGTCTCAATGAGTACCTCCAGGCATTCAACAACCTAGCAAGATATGCTCCTGAGTTCGTCGATACTGACGCCAAGAGAATAGCTAGCTTCAAGAGGGGACTTTCCCCAAAACTGATGAAGTCAATGGGCAACTGCAAGTGTGTCACCTTCAATGAGTTTATTAGTGACACTCTGACTCAGGAGAACAACGACAAGATTTATGCTGCTTCCAAGAACCAAAAAAGAAACTTTGAGGCTGGTGCTTCCCAGTCCAAGGCTCCAATGGTATCTAAGGCCCCGTACCGTCCACCCAATGCTAATGTCCGGTACCGCCCACCGCAGAAGAAGAACCAAGCTAAAACCGGTTTTCGCAAGGGGTATACAATTTCCTTGCCGAAGAATACATCTGGGCAGAATAGCTCCAATGTTCCACCAGCAAACAGGCCATACTGGAACTGTAACCAGCCTGGTCATTGGGCAAATAGATGTCCCCATCCTCCTAAGAATGCTTAAGGAAACGTCCGTCAGGGGCGTGTTCACTATACTACGGTGGAGGAAATTCCTGCTGGTGAAGTGGTCACCGCTGGTAAGTTCCTTGTTAATGATCACCCTGCAGTTGTGCTCTTTGATTCTGGTGCTTCGCATTCCTTTGTGAGTTCTACTTTTACATCTAAGCATCAGATGAATGTGATTACAATTGTCAAGGGGGGTTTTTGTATTAGTGCTGCTGGGAATAATATCATGACTAACCAAGTAGTTAAGGATGTAAAGATTGAGATCGGGGATCGAGAGTTCCTTGTGGATCTTGTAGTTCTACCAGGGGTAGGAATCGATGTAATCCTAGGAATGAAGTGGATGAGCGGGAATGGAGTGTTGATCAATACATCAACCCGTGTGGTTATGTTGAGGGATCCTGTGGATAAGAAAGGTTTTCTAGTGCAGTTACCTCGTGATATTGCTATCCACAGTACAGCCAATGCTACCTTAGCCAAGGCCATTAAGGATCTACCGGTTGTCTGTGAGTTTCCAGATGTCTTTCCTAATGACTTGCCTGGATTACCTTCGGACCGTGATGTAGAATTCAAGATAGAGCTTATTCCGGGTACGGCTCCCATTTCTCGAAGGCCCTATAGAATGCCGCCCAATGAGTTGGCTGAGCTGAAGAGTCAGTTGAATGAGCTATTGAAGAAAGGGTTGATTCGGCCTAGTTCTTCTCCTTGGGGTTGTCCGGCTATATTTGTGAAGAAGAAGGACGAGTCTCTACGCATGTGCGTGGATTATCGCCCCCTAAACGCTGTTACTATCAAGAACAAATACCCTCTTCCTCGCATCGATATTCTATTTGATTAGCTCTCCAAGGCTAAGGTATTCTCCAAGATCGATTTGAGGTCTGGCTACCATCAGATCAAAATTCGTCCTGAAGATATACCTAAGACAGCTTTCTCTACTCGTTATGGCTTGTTCGAATACCTCGTCATGTCATTTGGGTTGACAAATGCTCCGGCACACTTTATGTACCTGATGAATTCTGTATTCATGCCGGAATTGGACAAATTTGTCGTCGTGTTCATTGATGATATCCTGGTATATTCTCAGAATGAAGAAGAGCATGCTGAACATCTGAGAATTGTTTTAACTCGGCTACGTGACAACCAGCTTTATGCTAAGTTTAGCAAGTGCGAGTTCTGGTTGAACAAGATACCTTTTCTTGGTCATGTATTATCTGGTGATGGAATTTCGGTTGACCCTACTAAGGTGCAAGAAGTTCTTGAGTGGAAGGCACCTACTACGGTCACAGAAGTCCGAAGTTTCTTGGGATTGGCTAGCTATTATCGTCGCTTTATCCCGGATTTCTCAAAGATCGCCAAGCCCATGACTCGACTACTGCAAAAGGATGAGAAGTTTGAGTGGACTCCGAAGTGTGAAGAGGCTTTCCACACTTTGTGGACCCTACTAACCTCTGCTCCTGTATTGGCACAGCCTGACATCGAGAAGCCTTTTGATGTCTACTGCGATGCATGTGGCACCGGTTTGGGGTGTGTCCTTATGCAGGAAGGCCGAGTAATTGCTTATGCTTCGCGCCAGCTCCGAAAGCATGAAGTCAACTATCCTACCCATGACTTAGAGCTAGCCGCAGTTGTTCATGCCCTGAAGATTTGGAGACATTACTTGCTGGGTAATGTGTGCAACATCTATACCGACCATAAAAGCCTCAAGTACATTTTTACTCAACCCGAGTTGAATATGCGTCAACGGCGCTGGTTAGAATTGATCAAAGACTACAACCTTCAAGTGCACTACCACCCTGGTAAGGCAAATGTGGTTGCTGATGCCTTAAGCAGAAAGGCCCATTGCAATTCCTTAGTTAGTGAAGACTTTCATCTGGCACACCTCCTTCATCCTGTAGTACTCCACAATATCACTGTGGATTGCTCTCTTAGAAGTCGAATTATCGAACTCCAAAAGACAGATGTGGGTGTATTTCACATCAAGCGGAAAATGAAAGAGAAAGAGACCAAGCACTTCAAAGTCGATGACAAGGGAATTCTCTGGTTTAATGATAGGCTTGTGGTACCCAAAGATAAAGAACTTAGAAATCAAATTATGGATGAAGCCCATTCTTCTAAATTGTCCATCCATCCTGGTAGCAGTAAAATGTATCAAGATCTCAAGCTGTATTATTGGTGGACCAAGATGAAGAAAGAAATCGCAGCTTATGTGGCAAGGTGTGATAACTGTTGCAGAGTCAAGGCTATTCACATAAGGCCCGGACTATTGCAGCCACTATCTATTCCTGGCTGGAAGTGGGAAGAAATTAGCATGGATTTTATTGTTGGGTTACCCACTACCAAAAAGGGTTGTGATTCCATCTGGGTTATCGTAGATCGTCTAACTAAATCTGCTCACTTTATTCCGGTCAAGTCTACCTATCACCCTCACAATTATGCTGAGATTTATTTTCAACAAGTGGTACGTCTCCATGGTGTACCCAAATCCATTGTTTCGGATAGAGGACCTCAGTTCACGGCTCGCTTTTGGGAGTGCTTACATCAGAATCTTGGCACTCATCTAATCCGCAGTTCTACCTATCACCCGCAAACATCAGGACAGACTGAGCGTGTTAATCAAATTCTTGAAGACATGCTTAGAGCTTGTCTTATCTCTTGCAAAGGCTCTTGGGAAGACTGGTTACCTCTCGCTGAATTCTCTTATAACAACAGTTATCAAGAGAGTATCAAAATGGCTCCTTTTGAAGCTCTTTATGGCCGCAAGTGTAGAACTCCTTTGAACTGGGTGGAACCCGGAGAAAGAAGATTCTATGGTATTGATTTTGTAAAAGAAGCCGAAGAGCAAGTCCGAACTATACAAAAGAATATGACTGTCGCTCAGGCTAGACAAAAGAGCTACGCTGATAAGAGAAGAAAACCTATTGAGTTTGAAGTAGGTGATCATGTTTATCTAAAGGTATCCCCTATGAAAGGAGTCAAGCGTTTTGGAATTAAAAGGAAGCTTGAGCCTCGATATGTTGGACCCTACCGCATTATCAAGAAAAGTGGAAGAGTAGCCTATAAACTCGATCTACCCCATGAGATGGGAGCTATATTCCCGGTATTCCATGTGTCCCAGCTAAAGAAGTGTCTTCGTATTCCCGAGGAAAGAATAGCAACAAGGAAAGTCAACTTGAAATCTGATCTTTCTTATGAGGAAAAGCCCGTGCAAGTTCTAGATACTCAAGAAAGAGTGACTCGTACACGAGTGGTTAAGTTATACAAGGTAGTTTGGAGTAATCATAGTGAACGGGATGCAACCTGGGAGCGGGAAGATTATTTAAAAGAAAACTATCCAGCTTTCTATATTAAATGGTACGCTTTCCAAATCTCGGGATGAGATTTTTCTAAGGGGGGAGGGCTGTAACACCCTAGGTGTTTAGGCTTCCACTAATTGCATTTCATTTCATAAACATATGCATCATCTATGTCATCATTGCAATTATCATTGGAACATACATATGCAACATTTTAAATTGTATGTGTTTCATGCTTGATTGCTTAGAGTGGTAGTAGTGAAACATGTGAATGTAACATGAAACTCTCATACTCGGAAACATGGCCATATGGTAGTAATGTGGCAATTATAAAATGACAACAAGGTCTTGAAACATGTGAAACATTGTATTGAAACATATGTATGAATTGCTTGTTTTTATTTTCTGTATCATAGGTGATCATTAGAAGTGGTATAACAATTTTGTAAAGTGGTTGATTATGGTCTAATACACCTTAACTACACTTAGGTTACTTGTTGGGACATTGTTCATGTAGATCAAAATGACCAAAATGCCCTCAAGTGAAGGGTTGACTAGAATTGACCATAGGAGTCTCATTGTTTGACTGTTTAAAAAGTGCAACTTAGAGACTTTGCATGGCTGTGCACTCTTTACAAAAGTTGTAGCAAATTTATCAAGGAACAAAAGTTGTTTTATAGCCAAGTCATGAAAATGTGTGGAACATGGTCAAACATGGCCCACAAGTCAGAGATACATGCTGTTTTCAACACTTAGAAAAATATTCTAAGTCATAGTGTTTTCCAGTTGCATCAAGCCAACTTTAGCTTCATGTAACTTCGGATCCATGACGTTTTAGGTGTTTATCATTGAAAAGAAATTGTAGAGGGAAGATAGGTCTACAGCTTTGATGTTCATGTCTTCCACTAACTCGTCACGGATTAGGAGATAATTATCGTCGAACATGCTCTGTCAGTCGGGACAATGGAGGACTGAATCGCGGTTTTCAGAAAAACTTCAGTAACGTTGTGGCCGACCGACGCAGAGGCTTGACGCCGCGTGTCCGCCACTCGTCGCCGGCTTGCTGTCGCGCTGGCCACGCGCCGAGGCTGGCCTGACGCCGCTGCCGTTGCCCTCCACTTCAAGCCAGCGCCTGCCGACGCCTTCATCACTCCATTTTTCATTTCTCCGCCCCCCCCACAGTGCAGCACCGAGCCGCCCGCCATTGCCGCCAGAGCTTCGCTCTCGCCTAGCTCCCGCGTCTTGGCAAAAACACGTTGCCCCGTCCGCCTGTAGCCCCGCCGTGATCCCCTTCACCTACTCCACCTCTCAGCCGGTTCAATCGTGCATCGGTAAGGGCCAATCGCCGGTTTTTCTCCCACCACAGCCATGGCGGAAGTTCGCCGGAGTTGGCGCTCCACGCGGCCAGCTGTCCGCGTGACCTTCCCATCCCTCCGCTGCCTGCAGCTAGGTCCAGTGAACACCACCGAAGCTCGTAGCGCCATCCGTTAGGGCTGCGATGCCGTATCTTCGCCGGAGCCGGCCGTGCCGTGGCCGTGCGCCGCCGCGCTCGTCGCTAACCCCAGTAGCCGCGACGATAGCTTCGATTGAGGGTTCCACTAGGTGCGCGCGTGTGTGACGAACACGGTAGAGCCGATGGTCTCGCCGGAGGAACCACCGGCGGCGAGCTACGCCACCGACCGTCGCGCCTCCCCTGTTTCTCTCGCTGTCATGCGGGCCCTCCTTGTCAGTCTCTGACGCGGAGGCAGGAGTCCAGCTCGGGCCGCGCCGCGTCTTGGGCCGCGACTGTGCACTCACGGGCCGCCGTTACGTGGGCTGGCCCAGCTGTGGCTGAGTTGTTTTTCCGATTTTGTTTTATTTATTTATTTCACAGATTTATGTACATCTTGAAAAATATGTAGCTCCTAGTATATAGATCAAAATGCTATGGTTCTAATTTTGTTAAGTTCCTGGTCATGTCTAGTATTTAACAAAAATATTATATGGGCACTTGTTTTAGAAAGTTTTGATGATTTAAATAGGACTTTGAAATGTGTTTTTAGAAGCATGCAAACTTGTTTGAATTTTATCTTGAGTTTCTGTGGTCGAAAAATTATGAAATTTTGTGGGTCCTCTATTTAGGTTTATTAGAAGCTCTGGTAAAAATTTCAGAGCTAGTGCATGTGTAGTTTTTAAGTTATAGAATTTCCTTTTATTAATAAGTGGATCTTGTGTGAATTTTCATAATTTTTCTATAGATCCAGTGAAGGTGAAATTTGATGGGTGCTATTCTTATGATAGAAGGATGCTAGGAAAAATGGGAAATCTGTTGCTTGACACTTTTCATTAGGATTTCTTAATTATGCCATTTTAAGCCAGTATGCCTTATCATTTTTGTGTAGACTGTTATACTTACTTAATGGCTTTGAAATTTTTATGGTAGTCTATGTGAAGCATGAGATAGGTACTGTAATTTTTGTAGATTTTTCTGAACAGTTTTACTATATATTGCTTTAATCACCTAATTAACTAGATAAATTAGAAAAAGATATTAAATAATTTATTTAGAAGTTAGCACTATACTTTCTGATGTTTCTTAGGTATGAAAAACAAGTTGGTAAACTTGGTTTGGTCAAATTAGGCTTTTGCACAATCATTAAATAATTAAGTTAGTAACCCTGTCATTGCGGGACAGATTCTAGGTCTACTGGAATTGGATTCGGTCAACTTCAGAATCATGCTTTGATGTTTACAAATAAATTGTAGAGAATTTCATAAGCTTTCCAGAATGTCCTCTTGCAAGTCTTTTGGAGTTATAGAACTCTGGTTATGATAGAATTAAGTGACTACTTGTTGCATATGAAGCTTTAACTGCTATATTAAGTATGTCTTTACTATTCTAAGTTCATGGTACTGTTCCTAGGTGTTAGGCCTTTAACTAAAGATGAGCATCTTTATCTTAGGTTATGCAAATTAGGTAAGTTGCTCTTGTTATTTAAGTTAAGTTGGATACATGCTTAAAGTGATTTGAATAGAGCTAAGTACTCGGTAAACGAGTGTCCAGTAATACTTTCGTAAACACTCACTGTGATTCCTTCATCATGAGCATCACGTCATTCCTTATGCATCCATGATATTCATCGTTTGCATCGGCATGCAATAGGTGTACCGGAAGGAGTAACCCTGCTGGAATTCGAGGAACTGAACGAGCAGCAGCAGCCGACACCGGAGATTCAGGAGGAGCAGCCTTCAGGAGAAGTGCCAGACGAGGTCGCCGTTGAGTGCCCTGACCACCGTCCTTGCAACTTTGTAAAAGGCAAGCCCCGGAGCATATTAAGCCTCCTATTTTCCGAACTGCAGTTACAGTATTATTATTACATATATTGTTGCATTAAGTTTAGGTGTTGGATGCAAACACTTGCTGCATTGGTTACCCATTCCTTGTCCAGATATTGTTACCCTGAATCCTATGTAGCTCAGGCTCGAGTAGTGCTTAGCCCTGCTTAAACGCGGTAGAAGTCGGGTGATTTCCTGTCACCTGCGAGATATAGGATGATACATGTGGCACGGTTGGCTATATTTGCTATCGTGGAAAAGAACCAGTCTTAATTTGAAATGAAGACCGGACGGAGGCTTGCCGGTTTGCAGTGACTCCGTCTGTGTCGATTAAGGACTAGATCTTGGAGCCTTTCCTGTTCATGTTGAACGCATGCCTCTCTCTTAGTTGGCCGGCCTGATGACCGACCGCGAAGCCGAGTAGCTCACCTCAGGCCGGGAGTTGATAAGTATAAAGTGCGCCTCGGAAGGGAGCCGTAGGCGTGAGTCCAAGGGCAGGTGATTTAAAAGTCCTGGTCATCCTGGCAGAAGGGTAATCCCTGAGAGTGCTGGCGCTGATCAAACCCGCGAATTTGGTTCCTAAGATGTCCCAAAGGTGACCCACAGCTACTCTTGCAAAAGTATGCCAGGGTGAGGGTTAGGAATACCCCCTCAGCTGAGTTGTAATTCGATTCGAATCGCCGTCTCTCCCGGTTAGTGAGAACTTGACGGGCTTATCTCCAATGTAGATACACTTAATAACTTAATGGTTCGGAAATGATGATATGATGATGACAGCCTTATTATACCTGCTATGGTTAATATTGATTGCTCCTAATAAGTGAGTGCTCTAGTACAGGTGCTAATCTAGTGGACAGGTAAATAATGATAAGCTTGATACTAAGTTTAAAATTGGTTATTATAATCTTAAGCTCTTTTATGCAACTGTGTCAAGCTAGTCCACCTGAAAAGCCTTGCATGATCCTTGGTGTCTTTTATTTCTGTTTTGTTGGGTAAGTCTAGCTGAGTACCTTCTCGTACTCAGGGTTTATTTCCCACCTGTTGCAGATGACCAGTTCTACTTTGGTTGCTGCAAGTACTACCTTCTCCCTGCTGGGGATGAAGACTAGACCGTTGGGCGCGGTTTCTACTAGTTCTCGTACCTGATAATGCTTTTGTGGGACATGACTCTGATCTTGGCAATGTATTTGAAAACTATGATGTTTTGTACTAAACTATGTTGCTTCCGCACACTCAAACTTGGTTTGTAATATTCTATTTCAACTCTGATGGATGTAATCCGATTGCTACTCGTGAAATGTTGTAACAGATGATGTGTTGTGTTGAATCATTACGATCTTGGTTTGTATGTCGAGAGTTGGTTGAAATCCTTCGTGATTTCCGGACTACCGGGATTATGGGAGCTTAAGTACAGGAATTTGATCGCTTCGGTGATTGTTTTTGTACTTACGTTCTTATGATTTGGTCGGTTCTGTTACAATAATGGTCTCAATGTTGCACACCCTCTAAGATCTAAATACTGCCCCACTGTTAAGATATGCATTATAAAAATCTTCCTGCAGAGGTGTGTATAAACCCTCTGAAGCACGCTCATCCCGCCTCGGTGGGAACCACTGCTCAAAGTCCATAAATCTGAGCTGCTGAACCTGCTTGGCCATGGTGGCCCACAAATCCAAGTGAGTCACTAGAGGTGGACCCTGTGGTCTAGGCGGTGGGCGAGAACCCCTCCACTGTGTCTCTAACCTCGGTGTGACTAGAGCATGGGTACGACCAGAGCGGCAAAGCTATGGCTGAGGTGCCTACTCTATCTCCTTGGCCTACCCTCCCTCCTGAGTCTACTCTACTGGTTGTGGCTATTGCTGAGGCTTCCCCTGAGACTGACTCTCATCAATAGCGACACGCCGTCCTCCAACCATGAGAGTCCTAGCTGGACCACCATGATGGCACTCAACCTGCTCAAGTGCAGCCCTCATAGATGGAGAAAGCTAATCTGCAATAACAACACCATTCTGAGCACCTCCTCTCTCTACGCGCTCTGCGGCCTCTACAACTGTGGCCACTCTCGCTATATCTGCATCAGGGTACTTGTGCTTCCTCGATGCTAACTTCTTTGTTGCCTTGCCTTTTGCATCTATAGGCTGACGAGGCAGAGGCCTCAAATCCCCATCACCGGGACCACCTCCAACATTCTTGACATGAGCCATCTGATGGATCTAAAAAGAATAACTATCGCTGACGAAGATCAACAACTAACTATCACTTTCAAGGCTTGGCCTCGATCCGTACTCATGAGCTTGGCCCTAAGTTAACTGACAACTGTCAATGGGACCACAACAACACCAACTCGCTGCACGATAGAATAGATAGGATATACAAATAAATACAATATATCTAGAGAGACAAAACCCCAAGAAAGCAAGCAATGGATATGAAATTGGAAACGAGGGCTTGCTATCTTATGAACCGGTGAATCGACGAGAAGAGGAATGAATCGGGGAACCACCAGATCGGCAATTCAAGGCTAGGGTTAAGGTTGTGGCAAGATTCTATGGCCGAGCAATACAATGAGGGCACGAGCGTGGGCGGTGGCACTGGAGCTAGGGCATGGGAGTAGAAAACACGACATCGGTGCTAGTGCATGGAGGCGATACTAGTGAAGCCTTGCTGCTGCTGAGGGAGCTTGGCGGCACACGCAGCAGCACAGGCTAGCGGCACTTGTAGGTGGCGTGAGCAGTGGGAGCATGGCGGCGTAGCTATGGCAGCGTGGAGCAGATGGCGACGCATGGGCTCGAGATGGTGCGGTGTGGTGCGGTGGCGCATGGGCAGTGGTGTAGGAGCACAGCGGCGTAGGCAGGTGGCGCAGCACGATGGCATAGGAGGCGGCATAGCGGGTGGCGGCGCTGGTGTGGATCTAGGGCGCGGGCACATGATGGCTCAGGAGGCGGTGACTAGGGCTCGATGCAGGTAGATATGGCGGCTAGGGTGGTTATAAGGAGTCCCCCGATGGAAGAGATGAGGAAACAGAGAAGAATCCGGATGCCACACGATTTCTACTAATCGGACGCTCCGGTGGCAACGATCAGACGCTACCACCTAGCATCTAGTCGATTCCAGAGAGGTCCAAAACCCCTAGAATCGTGATCAGACATGTCTGGTGAACCCCGACCGGACGCAGCCAGAGTCCGGTGCAAGCTGTCTCCTTCGTCTTTGATCGACCGGACACTGGATTGCCATCTGACCGAATGCTAGGAAAGCACTGTTTCAGCGTCCGGTCACACCTTCTCGGTAGCAGTTCACCTCCTGTAAACTGACCGGACGCTGGACATCAGAGTCCTGTGTAGCATCCGGTCACTCTTTTTCCAGCAAATCTTCAAAATCCTTTGTGCTACCTGTTCCCAATCAAGTCCCAACTTCAATAAGATCCAAATAAACACTAATTAGAACTGATGTGAGTGACCTCTCTCAAACCCTCAAATTTTTCAAAATATTTTGCCTTAGACTATAATTCTTTTTAAGAAAATAGGCAATAAGAGGTCAATTGAAGATAAATGATAAAGCAACATTCATGCATATGCAATGCAATACTTGAAAGTAAATCTAGTTGCTTATCAAGTTTGATCCAAGGATAAGCTTCTTCACATGCTTTTCGACGGTTATCTTAACCATGTTAGACAAGCCCTATATGCATTACCATAAAGAGTAAACATGTTGTATATTACAATGCAATGCAAGGGACAACACAAGCTCATTTTTTAGTGAAGTTACTAAAATCAAGAACATTGAGCTCATTCCGTAATCGACAAAAAGTCGCCTCATCTAGCGGTTTAGTGAAGATATCCGCCAATTGATACTCGGTCCTTACACCTCCTAATGAAATATCATTCTTTGCAACATGATCTCTAAGAAAGTGATGGCGGATATCAATGTGCTTGGTGCATGAGTGTTGAACCAGATTATTTGTAAGTTTTACCACACTTTCATTGTCGCACAAAAGAGGTACTTTTTCTAGAACTACACCATAGTCTAGTAAAGTTTGTTTCATGTAAAGAATTTGTGCACAACAAGCACCCACGACAATGTATTCCGCTTCGGTGGTGGACAAAGCCACGCTATTTTGTTTCTTGGAGGACCAAGACACAAGTGGTCTACCAAGCAAATGGCACCCTCCAGATGTGCTTTTTCTATCCACTTTGCAACCAGCATAATCCGAATCGAAATAGCCAACTAATTCAAATATAACTCCTTTGGGATACCAAAGGCCAATGCTTGGTGTGTGCTTAAGATATCTAAGGATTCTTTTAATGGCAATCAAATGAGTTTCCTTAGGATTAGCTTGAAATCTAGCACACATACACACACTAAATATGATGTCGGGCCTAGATGCGGTTAAATATAACAAGCTACCAATCATGGAGCGGTAGAGAGTTTGATCAATCATGTTACCTCCCTCATCTAGGTCAAGATGTCTATTAGTTGGTATTGGTGTCTTGATTGGCTTACATTCATCCATCTTGAATCTCTTGAGAAGATCATTTGTATATTTCTCTTGAGAGATGAAAATCCCTTCTCTCATTTGCTTGACTTGAAAACCAAGAAAGAATGTAAGCTCTCCAATCATTGACATCTCAAACTCCTTTGACATCAATTCACCAAACTCTTTGCAAGAATCTTCATTTGATGATCCAAAGATAATATCATCAACATACACTTAACAAATGAAGATATGTCCATCAAGCTTCTTGGTGAATAGTGTGGGGTCGACCTTCCCAATGGTGAAGCCCTTCTTAATGAGGAAGTCCCGAAGACGCTCATACCAAGCTCTTGGGGCTTGCTTAAGCCCATATAACGCCTTGGACAACCTATAAACATGATTAGGATATCTAGGGTCTTCAAACCCAGGAGGTTGATCAACATAGACTAGTTTATTAATAAAGCCATTTAAAAATACACATTTCACATCCATTTGATATAGTTTCATGTCATGATGTGATGCATATGCAAGGAGGATACGAATGGCTTCTAGTCTTGCAACCGGTGCAAAGGTCTCTCCAAAATCCAAACCTTCAACTTGAGAGAACCCCTTTGCAACTAGTCTTGCCTTGTTCCTCACAACTACGCCTTGATCATCTTGCTTGTTACGAAACACCCACTTTGTTCCAATGACTCTTGCACCTTTTGGCCGCTCTTCAAGAGTCCAAACTTCATTGCGGGTGAAGTTGTTCAACTCTTCATGCATGGCATTTATCCAATCTGGATCTCAAAGAGCTTCTTATACCTTAGTAGGCTCAAAACAAGAGACAAAAGAGTGATGTGCAATAAATAAAGCAAGTTTTTGTGAATGAGTCATTACACCCTTTGATGGACTCCCTATGATGAGATCTTATGGATGATCTTATAGTAGAGGTGTGTTTCTTCTATTGATCACTTGAGGAGGAGGTTGTGGAGCATCAACATCTTGTGCTTGTACCACCTTTTGATCATGGGAGACATGAGTGTCTTCATTTTCTACTCTCCCATCTTTATCACCATCTTATGGCACATTTGATGAAGAAAGTAGATCAATTACATGTACATCATCTTCATCATCTTTAGGCTTGATGTCTCCAACCAGAATGTTCTTCATAGCCTCCCTCAATGGTTCATCACCTACATCATCAAGATTCTCATGTGCTCCTTGGGAGCCGTTAGATTCATCAAATTCCACATCATATGTTTCTTCAACCAAGCCGGTGGCATGATTAAATACTCTATATGCTTTGGACTTTGATGAGTAACCAACAAGAAAACCAATATCACAGCGTCTTTGAAACTTTTCTAGGTGTTGCTGCTTCTTGTAGATGTAGCATTTGCAACCAAACACCCTAAAGAAGGAGACATCTGGCTTCTTCCCATTGAGCAACTCATAAGGTGTCTTGCCAAGGAACTTTTGAAGGAATAGGTGGTTGGATGCATAGCATGTGGTGTTGATAGTTTCCACCCATAGAGCTTCGGGGGTGTTGTACTCATCTAGCATTGTTCTTGCAAGAGTGATCAATGTCCGGTTCTTTCTCTCAACTACACCATTTTGTTGAGGAGTATATGTTGCGAAGACCTCATGCTTGATCCCAACTTCATCACAGTAGGCTTCTATGTTTGTGTTGTCAAATTCTTTGCTGTTGTCACTTCTAATCTTCTTGAGCTTCACTTCAAATTCATTTTGTGCTCTCTTGGCAAACTTCTTGAAGCAAGATGAAACTTTGGATTTGTCATGAAGGAAGAATACCCATGTGTATCTTAAATAGTCATCAACAATCACAAGACAATAAAGATTTCCTCCCAAACTCTTGTATGTTGTTGGTCCAAATAAGTCCATGTGAAGGAGTTCTAGCACTCTTGTGGTTGACATGAAAGCTTTTGTTGGATGAGTATTTGCAACTTGCTTGCAGGCTTGACATGCACTACAAAGCTTGTCCTTCTTAAAATTCACATCCTTTAACCCTCTCACCAAATCATTCTTCATTACCTTCTTGAGTGAGCTCATCCCAACATGAGCAAGTCTTTTATGCCATAGCCACCCCAAGTGTTGTTTTGGTGAATAGGCATGTTTTCAAGTTAGCATCTTCGGAGGTGAGATCCACTAAGTATAGGTTGTTGTATCTAAATCCTTTGAATATCACTTGATCATCATCCTTCTTAGATACAACAACTTCCTTCTCGGTGAACAAGCATTGGAAGCCAAGATCACACAATTGTCTAACGGATAGCAAGTTGAAGCTCAATGAAGCAACATAGAGCACATTTGAGATAGAATGATCATTTGATATTGCCACTTTGCCCAATCCTTTAACCTTGCCCTTAGAATTATCTCCAAATGTGATTCTTTCTTATCCATCTATTTCTTCATCTAGTGAGGTGAACATACAAGGATCACCAGTCATATGTTGTGTGCAACCACTATCAATAACCTAATGACTTCCACCGGTCTTGTAGTTCACCTACACACAAGAGATTAAGCTTTAGGAACCCAAACTTGTTGAGGGCCCTTCACCTTCTCAACAAGTGACTTTGCAACCCAAATTTTCTTAGGCCTATTCTTGTTTGGAGGTCCTAAGAACATGACTTTTATCTTTCCACTAGAATCCTTTCTAAGCATGTAATGAGCATTGAAGGCAAAAGGTCTAGCATGCTTGGGCAAGGGTTGTGGTGGTGGAGTTTGGCACTCATGGGCAAAGTGGCCTTCTTGTCCACACTCAAAACATCTCTTTGGCTTTGGCTTTGACTTGTGTTGTTGTTGAGCTTGAGCCTTCTTCTCTTGGTTTGCCAAATATCCAATGCCACTTCTATCCATCTTCATGACGGTGTTCATTAGTAGCTCACTTTGAAGATGCTTGCCTCTTATGAACTTGCTCAATCCAATCTTGAGATACTCTTTCTCCAACTTGAGCTTCTTGTTTTCTTCCTTGAGAGCATCATTATTTTTCTCTTCCTTGAGTTTCTTGTTCTCTTCTTTGAGCTTCTCATTCTCAAGAATCAAGTCACCATCATGATCATGAGTTTCAAGCACTATGGTGTTAGTGGTCTTGAGCTCTTCAAGATCTTTCTTGAGCTTTTCATTGTCATTCTTGAGCTTGACAAACTCATTATAATCATCAGCCTCAACCACTTGCTTGCCCTTGCTACTAGAACTTTGCTCAAAGCTCTCAATGATCAAATCATCACATGATGTAGCTATATCAATCTTAACAACATTGTTAGTAGCATCATGTGGCTCATTTGATAGAAATTCTTGAGCAATGACAAGATTATCATGATTAGTCTTAAGAGTAGTGTATTCTTCTTTTAGCTTGTTGTGGCTAGTGATGAGCTCTTTGTGCATCCCCTCAAGTTTATCATATTTATCTTTAAGCTCTTTCTTAGAAGATTTGAGCTCCTTGAGTTTGGATGATATAGCATCATTTGCTTCTCTAAGCTCAACACTAGCCTTTTTGGCTATATCACATTTTGCTAAAAGTAAATTATTCTTAGCCTCTAGTTTTTCATTCTTAGCTCTACTCTTTCTAATGATCTTAGTGTATTGATTTAGTAATTTAACAGGGTCATCATAAGAAGGTGATTCATATTCATCATCATCACTATCGCTATCATCATTGCTAGCATGTTCATCGCCACTACTATCATCATTTGATACCTTGCGATCACCCTTGGCCATAAGGCATAGGTGTGTAGGGGATGATGGCGGTGGTGGCGATGAAGGTGATGAAGAGTCAATAATAATGGCAGCCACCTTCTCATTGTCACTATCATCATTGGATGAGCCACTAGATGAATCAATGTCTATGAGCCAATCACTGATGATGTATGCCTTTCCACTTTTCTTCTTCTTATGGAAGTCCTTCTTCTTGCCATCTCTCTTCTTGTATGGCTTGTTTTTCTTCTTCTCATCTTCTTCTTCATTGCTTGAGTCATCTTTCTTGCCCGTGTACTTGTTCTTGTACTTGTCTTTCTTGGGCTTTGTGCTTTGATGTGCTAGATGACCAAGTTCTCCACAATTGTAGCAATCTATCTCGAAGATTGGCTTCCTTCTAGAGCTTGTGAAGAACTTCTTCTTCTTGCCATCGAACTTGATGCCACTCTTGTTGAGCTTCTTTAGCATCTTGGTGGTTCTTTTCACCATGAGAGCAAGGCTTGCATCATCAACTTCATCATCACTTGAGCTCTCATACTCAAGCCTTGCTTTGCCGTTCTCTTGGCTAGCTTTGAATGCTAAGTCTTTTTCTTTCTTCTTAGTAGAGGATGAGCCATCTTGTGGTGTGATGTGCATGTACATCTCATGAGCATTGATCTTTCCTAAGATTTGTGTTGGTGTAGCGGTGGAAAGATCACCTTGATGAAGGACGGTCACAATATGCCCATATTTGTCAATGGGGAGGACACTCAAGATCTTTCTTACAACATTGGATGGTTGCATTTGAGTGAGTCTAAGCCCATTGACTTCCTCTACATGAACATTCAAGCGTGAATACATTTCATTAGCACATTCTTTGGGAAGCATCTCAAAAGAGTTAAGCTTTTTCATGACAAGATGATAGCGTTCCTCACGCTCACTCTTTGTTCCCTCATGAAGCGCACAAACGTCTGACCATAGTGCATGGATGTCTTTGTGGTTCCTCACCCGGTTGAACATCTTTGCAAAGGCCTCTAAAGATGGTGTTTTGAGCCTTTGCATTCCATTTTTCGTAATTCACCTCATCGCCTTGTAGGTGTGTAGCATCCCGAGGTTTTAGGAAGCATTGTGAGGTGGCTCTAAGTATTCCAACATCTAGAGCTTCTAAATACGCCTCCATGTGGATTTTCCAATATGGAAAATCATCCCCCTCAAAGATAGGAGGAGGTCCATCCCCGTGAGACATATTTCTCTAGGTGGTTAAGCCTAAATATGTGAGCACAAGGCTCTGGTACCAATTGAAAGGATTAAGATGCCCAAGAGGGGGGGGGGTAAATTGGACTAATTCTAAATTTCTTTGCAATAATTAAGTCCTATGGTTGGCCCAATTAACCCCTTGTGCCTAGAAAGTGTTTCTATTGATCTACCGCACAAAAGTTTAGCAACCTATGTTCCAATCCTACTCTAGCATAGCAATTCTATGAATGTAAATGATAAGAATTGAATTGCTCAAAGTAAATAGAGAAGGAGGAACACGGCGATGTTTTGCCGAGGTATCAAAGAGTCACCACTCCCCACTAGTCCTCGTTGGAGCACCCACGCAAGGGTGTAGCTCCCCCTTGATCCGTGCAAGGATCAAGTGCTCTCTATGGGTTGATTCTTTGACACTCCATCATGGTGAATCACTCACAACCGCTCACAACTTGAGTTGGGTCATCCATAAGCTCCGCCGGATGATCACCAAGCTCCCAATCACCACCAAGCCTTCTAGGTGATGGTGATCACCAATTATAACATGCATGAACTCTCACTTGACCACGACAAGCCTAATGAGAAGGGTGGATGCACACTTTGCTACTCTTGATCTCACTAATGAGGGATCTCTTTAGGATTCTCAAATCTCAATCACCTCACTAGGACCTTGCTCTTCTTGGCACTCACAAAGGTGTTTCTTAGTTGTTGGAATGAGTAAAAGTACCCCCACACATGAATGGAGGAAGTATTTATAACCATGGCTAAAAAACAAACCGTTATGTGCCTCTATGGGGTGACCGGACACTCCGGTCATGTTGACCGGATGCTCCGGTCAGTTCTCCCTGAACTCTAGTGTTTAAGATGTGACCGGACACTAGACAGCATCCGATCAACACTAACCAGATGTGTTCAGTCGTGATTTTCCCTCTCTGGAACCTTACTGGAGTCGACCGAACGCTGGAACTCAGTGTCTGGTCACTTCACCTCTTAGTGCCCGGTCGCACCAGATGATTTCACCTTGATCAAATGAATTGACTGGACTCTATGCCAGCGTTCGGTCACCCTAGAGCCAGCGTCCGGTCAGTATTTGACCCTCCATTCACTTCCAACTCTCGATCATATGTGAATGAAGTTTGCTCCAATGGATCTAAGGGCTTCTTAGGAGCTACCTAGTGCTAGATTTAGCAAGTGTGCACCACACCTAACTCACTGGACTCACCTAGGTCAAGCTACCCATCCATACCCCTTAATAGTATAGCCAAAGGAAAAACAAAGTCCTAAACTACTCTAAGTGCCTCTTCCACTCCAATCGACACTTAGAACTACTCCATCCTTAACCTTGTCATTCACCCTTTGAAAACCAAAATGATTTCCATCGTAGGGGCATGACCATAATGGTAGCCCAATCGATCTCCATTACCATGACCTAACTTAATTGCCTCTGCAAAACACACGTTAGTCATAGTAATCACGTATTGTCATTAATCACTGAAACCCAACTAGGGGCATAGATGCTTTTAGACGTGCACCGCAAGACATCAAGGGTGATATCCTAAAGATACTACGAGATCTGTTAAGATACGTTTGATCCTATGATTCATGTAATTTGTTATTACTTTCCGATTATCTTCTAGATCTAACCGACTTGTAACCCTACCCGCTAGACTATATAAGGCGGACATGGACCCGCTCAAAACACACATAACATCATACAAAGCAAATACAATCCAATAGACTATAGGAGTAGGGTATTACATCACACTGATGGCCCAAACCTGTCTAACTCTTGTGTCTCTATTGCCTTCTTGTTCTCAATTACACACATCTCTATCAATCAATCTACCTTCGTGGGATACCCCTCGAAGGACTACCGATAATATTTTGTCGATAGTTAGCATGCTAGGTAGGGGTGTGCGTGCTATTTCCATGTCAAACAAGATGGTACATTTTGTAGGCTCTTCGTCCTCCCCGTAGCCTGGCTAGATCTTCACGGCTAGATTGATCTCTTGGATCATCAACGCTGATGGAGACGAAGAGATCATCGAGCCAGTGCAGATCGATTTAGCGCTAACCACCCCAACACCTGCGACTGTAGATCTGATCTTGGAACCACCTTCGAGGTTGCTTTCATCGACAACTTGCCACTCGCTTCCCCGCTACCTGAGGAAGCAGATCAACAATGACGATCTGATCACATCCATCGATCAGGTTGGCTAAAAGCTCGCCGATTGCCTCTCCATCACAGAATCAGCTCTGACCACTCTGGTTTAGCACCGACCACCCTCTAATTTAGATCCATCGGAGGCTGATCAGGAAACTCCTGGGGTTATGGCCCTACTCTTTGGGCTCACCAGCATCACCGCCACCTATCAAGATGCCCTAAGGGGCAAATTCATCAACCAAGTGGGAGACACCTATCCTCTCGCCGATCCGATCGCTGACCAACTCTCGCTAACCATCAACATGCTGCACATTGGCCGATGCCTCGAAGCATCCCTCCACACCATCCTAGAGGAGAATTCAGACTCTAAG
Organism: Miscanthus floridulus; assembly: GCF_019320115.1. NCBI lineage: Eukaryota > Viridiplantae > Streptophyta > Magnoliopsida > Poales > Poaceae > Miscanthus > Miscanthus floridulus. The sequence goes on from NC_089584.1 coordinate 24,943,380, forward strand.
TCCTAGGGCTCCACGGAGACTATTGTTGAAACTGCCACCATCCAATCCCCTTTCCCACCCTTCCGAGGAGGTGGGATCTTTAACATCAGCGTCAACAGCCCTCCACAGGATGGAGAAACTGACGAGGACTACGTCGCTCGTGTCAACAGGAACACCAACCATGCGTAGCGCTAAGCAAATGAGGCCACCATTGTGCTTGCTAAGACTGCTCACAATGAACAACTCGACTCACAAGGGAGGCCATGCCCACTCCAACGCAACCTTGATGATGAATTTGTCCATGTCGACGGCCATGATGTCTACAAGACCCCAAACGCCAACTTGGCTGTGGCTGTCAATGAGCTCGCTCGGCTCAAGCAAACGCCAAAAGTCACTATGGTTGCCGCAATGCTCAAAGCTACACACTGCCAGGTCAATAAGATCCGCCAGGATCAGAGACCTTCCTACTCGATGAGCTCGATTCACCGATCTAGCACACCAAGATCCAATCGCCGCCCCAGCAGAAGTTGTTTCGCTGATCAACATTGTGATGATGGACAACCCCTATAGGGGGAGCTATGGGGAACCACATTGACTACCCTCGCCAGCACAATCAAGAAGTCAACCCAGCCGTCCGAGCCCACATCAACAATCTCTAGGACGAGCGATGTTATATCGATGGGCACCATTTCTCTCGCCGGCATCAAGAATACAAGCAAGAGTTCGGTAATCCGAACATAGCCCTCTAGCCACTCAATGCCAACAACACTGCTGATCATGATGGTGATGATCCTGAAGGGCCCCGAGCATTCACAAGGGCACTCCTAACACTCCAGTGGCCCTATGGTTTCAAAATCACTGGGGTCGAGCCCTATGAGGGGTGGATGAACCCCACATAGTGGCCACAAGCTTATGCTACCATTGTGTGCTCCACTGAGGGAGATACCAGTGTCATGGCAAACTATCTTCTCGTCATGCTCATGCCAACTACGATGAACTGGTTCACAAGCCTTGCCCCAGACTCCATCGGATCCTAGGAAGAGCTAAAGAAGGACTTCACCAACAACTACATTGTCATAGAACCGACCAATTTATAAGAGTATAAGTACAATGGCAGCCCACAAGCGGTTGCACTGTCATACTTGAACCCATATAAACCTGGTAGTCCGTCGAGTACCACGACGGGTCTCGATAAACGATTTACAACAACCAAGATCGTATAGGATTCAACATACATGCCACATATTACATAAAGTTCACAGATACATTTCATCACTAGAGTATGAATAAAAGTTATTACAAACCGAGTTTGATAGATAAAGCGGAAGCAATTAAGTTTGAAAGTAAAGTTTTCAACATAGTTTAATACAGTGCCAAGTAGGATCACGGTCCACAAAAGCAAAGATGGGGATTAATAAAGAAGCCTGCCCAAGGCTTACTCCTCATCCACAGTAGGATAGTAGCAACTCTTGCAATAACCATGATACATAGTGCCATCTGCAACAATGGGAAATAAAACCCTGAGTACGAGAAGGTACTCAGCTAGACTTACCCATCATGAACCAGAAATAAAATGACTCCAAGGATTATGCAAGGCTGTATAAGTGGACGTAGATTGACAACATTTTGCATAAAAGCAATTAACGTAGTTGGACCATTATGATGCCTTTATCAAGTTCATTATAACTATCCATTTCTAGATTAGCAACTATCCTGTGCCAAACATGTGGTATATCATTTAGAAGCATACAATAGTAACCATAGCAGGTATTGTAATTCCATATTCATCCGAACCATCATGTTTCATAACATAGTTACTACGATGTTGGGACTAGCCAAGCTTCTCACTATCCGGGAGAGATGGTGATTCAAATCGATTTCAACCAGCTGGGAATTTATTCCTAACACAAACCCAGGTCTACCAGCCATGATAGCCTTAGGTCACCTTTGGTATAACTCAGGTACACATTTTGCGGGTCCATACCATGCCGCATAATCTGGAACACTAGATGCCAGGACGTTCAGGCCTAGCCTGCCCTTAGGCTCAGTCTGATCATTCCCCAGAAGGAGTGCACAACAGAATGGTTCTCGGCCTGAGTTGAATTACTCGGCTTCGCGGTCGGAACGAGTTATCTGGCCAGCTAAGTGAGAGGCATGCGTTCAATCTTGTCAGAAGCGCCAACAACGGTACGGTCCTTAATCGACATAGACAAGGATAGATCCACACCCAAGACCTCCATGTCTCGTTGCTTCTCTATCAACTTCCCGTTCGGTCTTGATTTTCTTTTACCCCATGGTTCTGTTCCACGATAGCAAATATAGCCAACCGTGCTCTGGTATCCACCTATATCTCACAGGTGACAGGACATCACCCGACTTCTACCGATCTAAGCATGGCTAAGCATATATTCGATCCTGGACCTATACCGGTTAAAGGTGTAATATCTAGACAAGGAATTTATATGCATCAAGTGGTTCCATTCAACTCTTATAACCTAATGCATCAATCACAAGTACTTAAGTAAACATTTGTAAATTACTAGGAGACTTAGAATGCTCCGGGGCTTGCCTCATAGAAAGGAAGTAGGGCGGTGGTCAGGACACTCCGGAAGCTCTTTAGGATTCTGCTCCACGCCTTCGGGAGCTGCGGCTTGCGGATTCTCCTGCTGGTCCCCTTCCTCTGCTTCTTCGAATTCCAACAATGTTATCTCTTCCTCCGATCCTAGATGCATGAATATGGCATAAGTATTACGAATGCATATATGTTAACAAGTGCATCCTGTTTATTGAGTAGGTGCATATCTCTTCTCGATTATTTAATTATCTACTTCCACAGTGCATCGATTATACCACAAAATAGCAGCTACTTGTTTCACTCATAACTGGAGTTCTACTAATCCAAATATAGTGATCCTAGACTTTCTGGAAATCTTATCAAATTCTCTACAACTTTGTTATTAACCATTTTTACAGTACACATCATCACTATCATGCAACTTATCAAACTACATAATCTATCCGGAATCCTTTTAAATTTGTATTTTAAAGCAATGATACTTCTACTTCATGTAATCACTCAAAATTTGACAACATAAAGCCTACCAACAGTTTAAGCATACCAATTACTTTTAAGATAATATAATGGTGAAGCCCAAACTATTTATTTAAATGCCTTTATTATTTTACTGAGATATTTAGGTTAAATAATAAACATATACCAGATGTACTTCATAAATTCTCAAAACTTTATAGTGCCTTACTAATGCTATCAAAGGACTACTGTAAAAGTTTCATGCCATTTTGCCAAGTAGAACATCCTATACAAAAATGACAAATCAGCAAGGCTTGAAATAGAATAATTAGAAAACCCTATTGAAAAGTGTCAAGCAATAGATTTCCTATTTTTCTTAGCATCGATATACTACTAGGATAACCTCCAACAAATTTCATGAGTATTGGATTCCTAAATAATTTATAAAATTTTACACAAGGATCTCCTAATTATAAAAGAAAAATCTATAACTACAAATCTACCCATGCACTCATCTTCAAATTTTTACCAGGGCTCATATATGCTAAGACTAGCTTACCACAAAAATTTCATAACTTTTGGAGCACAGGCACTCGAGATATAAAATAAACAAATTTGCATGCATTCAAAAGCACATTTCCAATCTCTATTTAAATCTCCAAAAATTTCTACTGTAAATGTCAAGAACATATTTTTCCTAAATACTACACTTCCTAAGGAGTACTACCAAATTTATTTCACAATTTTTGAAGCTACCAAACTAGAGATCTAAAATTCACAAAACATATGAAATCTGCATTCAAAATGAACTAGCTTTAATACATGGAGTCGCTGACCGGTGGGACCCGCTGGTTAGCAGGGCCCGCCTGTCAGTGAAACCAAAACTGAGCTGGAGGCGCTGAGCAAGCTTGCGCAGCCACAGCTCATCGACGGCGAGTTCACCGGTGGTGAGGTGTTCACGACATGACCCCCACTATCTCCCGGACCTATTGACCTACTTGACCAAGCCTATCGTCGGAGCTAAACACGGTGGCGACATTCATGGCGGCATGGCGGAGCCGGACAACGGCGCTACGTCGATGGAGACCACGGCAAAGCACTAAAAGGCACGGACGAGCTTCCATGGGCTCAGGCGATCCTATCGCACATGGTTGCACGACCGATGGTGGAGGGAGGTGCCCCAGCCACGGTGATGGGCGCGGTGGGGATGCTCCGGTGAGCTTGCGCATGGCGCTGTTGCTTACCAAGTGCGGTTAGCGAGCGCGGGTGGAGGCGGTGAGTCATGGGAGCTCTGGTGGAGGCGTTGCAGTGGTGGAGAAGCAACGAGGGCGAGCTGGCATTGGCTATGGTGATGGCGGCACTGCGAGAGCTGCGGCGAGGAAATGGGGCCAAGGCGAGGTGACTAGAGAGCTGGGCTGAGTGCGGGTGGGTGCGGGCGAGCGCAGGCAACTTAAACACGCTCACTGGCCAGGCTCTACCATGCTGGGTAGGGCGCCGGCGACACGCTGCCAACCTCACGTCCACACGGCGGCCAAGGCCTAAACCAGTCGGCCAGTGAAGCTCTCCATTCAGTTCGTCAGTTAAGCCAAAATCGAGCCTGACGACGTGACTTTGAGTTGAAATTGTCGTCGATACAGGGTGATTTAGTGAATGATTTTTAAACGAAAATTGTAGCCCTAAGTACCATCTCCAATTGTTATTAAAGGATCATGCTCCAACACTCAACCAAACTCGAGTTATTTCATTCCAAAGTTCAGCTGTCAGTCTGTCAGTGAACCAGGACTTAGCAAAATTTCTGAAGTGTTGAATTGTTGATTTTGCTAACTTTTGTGAGACCAATTCAAGCATGTTAGAAGTTAAATCAGTCAATGCCCCAAAAATAAAAGTTGTTCCTTATGTCAAATACTACAACTTTGCTTTAGTGATCTCCTCCATGCAAGGTCTTTAACACCTAGTTCAAACTTGGTCAAACAAGCTACATTCAAAAGATGGTACAAACTTAAACTATGACATAATGACCTAATTAGCCCTAGCCATAAATACCAAAGTTGTTCATGATGATATACTAAACATGTTTAAGCTATTTGCAAGGTCACACAATCATCTACATGTTTACACTCATGATCATATGCACATACACATGGAAACATGAAATAATAAGAATGTTGCATATGTTTCAATCAAATGTTTCAAGTGTCAAAGCTTATATATGAATGCTTTATGATCATGCTCATGCTATGCAAGTCAAGTTATGCAAGGCTAACACCCGAGGTGTTACATACATGGCTACGTGTACTTGGCAGGCACCAAGCATGATCTGAATTACATCTACCAGAAACCGTCTGAGCTCCTCTACACCTACATCAGATGTTTTTTCGAGATGAGGAATTCTATTCCCAACATCACGGAAGCAGAGGTCATCACCGCCTTCGTCTGAGGACTCCATCACCGCGACCTCTGCTCCAAGTTTAATTGCAAGCCACCAAAGGGGATTAGCGAGATGATTATGACCGCCGATCAGTACGTCGACGCCGAAGAGGCTAAAGTACGCTTCAATGAGGATACGGGCACTCACTGCCCAACTCGTTACAGCGATGAGTGTCTCGACGACTGATGCCACAATGACCGCCACTATAAAGACCATAGTCACCATTAGGACAGTGGTCATGATCAGCCAGAAGGGTCCAAATCTAGTCAATATCACCACCATTGGCTAGACCACATCGTCATTGCCATTGATGAACCTTGCGCCAAGCGCAACTACAATGAGTAGTACAAGAAGATCCTCGAAGGCCCATGCCCTTTCCACAAGAATATCAAGCACAAGATGAAGGACTGCCTTGGCTTGGCTAAGGAATTCAAGGATAAAAAAGAAAGACGACGACAATAATGATGGAGCCAGAGGTCGCCGACCACCTAGGGACAACAATAACACCTTCCAAGATCATGACAAAGTGGTCACCACTATCTTCAGGGGCCTCACCACTGTTGAGAGCAGAAGAGATCAGAAGCTCACCACCCGCCGGGTGCTCACCGTCAACACAGAAGGCACCATCGCCAACCCCAGCTATCATCCTTGGTCTAAGGTCCCCATCACCTTTAGCAGGGCCAACCAATGGGTGGACATCCCTTACATAGGGTGTTTCCCCCTCATTCTTGATGCAACCATTCGGAAAGTACTCTTTAGGAAAGTACTCGTCGACGATGGAAGCGCTCTAAACCTCCTCTTCGTCGGATCCCTGAAGGAGCTGGGCCTCAAAATAGAAGACCTCACTCCCTCTAACTCCTCCTTCTAGGGTGTGGTACCTAGGAGGGCATCCAAACTGCTGGGAGAGATCACCCTCCTAGTACAGTTCGGCATAGCTAGGAACTTCCATGTCGAGCACATCAACTTCTACATCATCGACTTCAACACCGCCTACCACACCATACTTGGTTGGCCAGCTCTGGCCAAGTTCGTGGCCTTACTACACTATGCCTATCTGGTATAGAAGATGCCTTCACCTATAGGAGTTCTAGCCCTATGGGCCAACCTCTTCATCACCTATGTCTGCAAGATAGAGAGTCTCGCCCTCACCAAAGCCACCGACCTCTCCATCCAGATGGCTAGCGTGGTCACCGATGCCAAGATGGTGCCCGTCGATGACCTAGAGATCCTAGCACTGGAGCCTCCTCACGCCTCCACCAAATCCAAGGAAATGAAAGAGGTCAGCCTTGGCCTCGATGACCCCACCAAGACATGGTCAAAGAGGTTACCCAACCAGGGTCTTACATGGTCAAAGAGGTTACCTGACCAGGGTCTTACCGGCTATGTGACTTGGACATAATCGATATCCCCAATTCATGGCATATTGAGCACCTCATATGTTTCTATCCTTGAAACGCTCCACATATGTACTCTCCACTCCTACCTTGATTTTTGGTGGCCATAGAAATCCAACCACGAGCACTCACTTTTTATCTTTGTAAAATAGAAGGCTGATGTGGACCTATTCTTTTTGGGAGCTTTTCTATTTTATAAAATGGCTAAACAATGGAATTTGGCTACTAATTTTAGCCAAGCTGTTAGAGTTGCTCTCTCATTTTTATTATTAACTGTTGATGGTCGTTAACATCATTCATAAACTAACAACATAACCTGCATATTTACTTAATCTCATTTTTATCTAGTTCCAAAAGTGAAACTAAGTTTTAGAGTATTTTCTTTTGAAAAAAAATCAATCATGATGAGTTCCTATATGACAAAGCTAAAATTCCTACCAATGTCATATATATTTAGGTTAGGAAAACTCTGACATATATGCTGCTTGTTTTGCATTGAGTTTTATCAAGCTTTGTTGACCCTTATGAGAGGTTTGTCAAGCTCTTAAAATCAAGATCACATACACACCTCCCAAATATGCACTACTCCTACACTGGGTGTAGGAGCAAAAACATGCCTTTCATTTAGGTCCACCCGAAATGTTTTACTCCTACACTGTGAGTGAACACAAAAACATGGTTGATAGGTGTCAGGGGACCAATACTAGGGTACCCGAAGAAGAGGAGCTAATAACCATCAACATTAATTCATCCGAGCAGTCAAGAGCGCAACTATAGCTCCAACCGACCCCTAGGTGCGCAAGCTTCGCCTCGTCCAGCCTCTAGGGGCGGGCTTCGCCTTGCTCAACATTGAGGCCGTGGGATTTGACTCGGTCGGCCTCTAGGGGTGGGCTTTTCCTCGCTCAACACAGAGGTCACAGGCTCCACCTCACCCAACCTCTGAGGGCTTGCTCTGCCTCACCCGACCTCTAGAGGTAGGCTCTACCTCACCCGACCCTTGGGTTTATGCTCTGCCTCACCTGACCTCTAAGGGCTAGCTCTGACTTGCCCAGCCTCTAGGGGCGAGCTCCGCCTCGCTCGACCCTTGGGTTTGTGCTCTGCCTTGCCCAACTTCTGAGGGCGGGCTCCGCCTTGCCTAACACCAAGACTATGGGCTCCACCTCGCCTAACCTCTAAGGGCTGGCCCCACCTCACCCAGCCTCTAGGTGCAGGCTCTGCCTTGCTTGACCCTTAGGTTTGTGCTCTAACTCGCCTGACCTCTAAGGGTAGGCTCCACCTCATCCAACACTAAGGTCGTGGGCTCTGCCTCACCCGACATCGAGGCCACGGCCTTTGTCTCTCCTGACCTCTGAGGGTGGGCTCTGCCTCGCCTGACACTAAGACTGTGGGCTCCACCTTATTCGACCTCTGAGGGCCAGCTCCGCCTCACCCAACACCAAGGTTGTGAGCTCCACCTTGCCCAACCTCTGAGGGCTGGCTCCACCTCACTCGGCCTCTGGGGAAGGGCTCCACCTCACCTAGCCTCTAGGGTGGACTCTACCTCGACTGACCCTAAGGCCAGGGGATCCATCTTGCCTGACGAAGACCCATACCACAGCCAACCACTCCATGTCTGAGTGAATGAGCCTGGGTCAAAGCTCTGACACTAGGGAGGTGACTGAGAAGCCCTGATATAACCTATGTCCATGATGGGCCATACCTAGGGATTCACATTAGGAATAAAAGTTAGGCATACTGGTGCTATTCTGCCTAACCCTCGTATGAGCACTGATAGGCATGTTAGCTCACCATGACGTCTGATAGGATGGAGTGGAGTGCCAAGACCGGGAGGCGATGCCTATGCATGGTGCCAATGACAGACATAGCCATGATGTGGAGTTGTCCCTGTTGATGTCTACAAGGTCAGCGGGACCCGTGTGAAGGAAAAGAAGGACCCAACGATCCTAGAGGACTTCTCCTTCTCATTCTCCTCTTTTCCCTCCACTATAATCTATGCTTTCCCTTGGCCTATAAAAGGGAATGCAGGGCATCCCATAAGGGGCATCGCAACACATCACATCAATTCAGACTAGAACCCATCGAACCTCAAACCGATCAGAATACACAAGCACATAGCCGGGAAGCAACCGAGCTCTTAGCACCCGTTCGCTCCTCTCATCAGAGAATTGGGACCCGTCCCTCTCTCGACCATTTGTAACCCCTACTATAACTTTTAGTGCTAGTAACATGAGCAGCAGCAATGAACTAGACGTAGGGACATTCTGCCCGAACTAGTATAACGCTCGTGTCCTCTTAGCACACCATCCAAGCTAGACGTGTAATATTAGAAATTTACTAGTCGATGGCAACTCAAAACATCGACAGTTGGTGTGCCAGGTTGGGGCCTTTTGCATGTCTCAACATCCACACTAGGCCTTAGATGGCTACTCATAACCTTAGCTAGGTCTTGGGTGCACACGTGTGCTTCAGGGACCTAGACTTCATTGTCAGAACAGAGGGAGAGTTGGCAATGGCTCCCACTGCCGTCCGACCTCTCCACTCCACCAGCCTCAACGCGATCACCGAGGCACTTGAGGAGCTATAGCTGCATGCACTGGAGGCCCACACCCCTAGAAGTGACAAGCTCCTCGACTTCGACTATGGGAGGTTCGAGCACTAGCTTGGCACCTTCTTGGGACCCCAACCATCCTAGGAGGACCTATGCCACCTCATGTTCTCGTTCGCTAATGTCATGGTGTAGCTTGCTGGAGGGGAGCCACTCTCTTCAGAATACCCCATCCAGAGTGCCCTGATAGTGCTCCTATTTAGTCTCTACAATGCCACAGAGACCGTTGTCTACCTTGTGGTGCAACATGCGCCTACTTTCCCATGAACAACGAGTTCGTAGGTATGATCGAATATGTCACAGAGACTTTCTATGACCTCCTCGTGGAAGAAATGGAGTCGCCCTCCGCCTCTTACTCCAGCAGAGGGAGCCATCACCCCTCTCATGAATGTTTTATGGTAGGTACCCCTGAGGGACACATCGAAAGCATCCACAAGGAGGAGGCTACCCCAACAAACGACCTCGATGATGAGGTTGAGGGGGATACAGGGGCTCCACCCCACTTGTGGATGGAGCAGTTGAAGGCTCGGTGCCAAGATCTCGAGGAAGCATGACTCTAGCTCAAGTAGGAATGCACGGAGCTCAATCGAGAGATCGAGCACCTTGGCCACGGTGGGCACGCTCGCGCCAAGGCCCATGATGTGAACCATAGATCATCAAGGATGATGAAGCCCTCCCACACTTCACCCAAGCAAGCTAGAACATCACTGCTATGGTAGCCTTGCTTTGTGGGCTTCTAGGACCCACAACGCCTGAGGATCATTGGGCCCATCATGAGATTTGCATGCTACTCAAGCATGTGGTGGCACAACAAGCTAAAAGCTCCTTGTCCCAATGATGTGAGCTCAACACCAGCCAGTGCATGCCCTCAAAGCGACCCAACAAGGACACATTAGTCCACCAGGCACCGCACCATGGTCCCAGTGCATGAGCGTCTCGGCCACAATAGTGATGCACGCAACACCCTCGATGCCCATAGGTGTACTCATGACAATGCGGGGGAGGGGGCTAACCGTGGATACTACCCTCAGCGTGGCAGATGCTTTGACAGCGGCAAGGACCAAAGCTCGAGCCTTGGCCTACTGGGGCCTCAAGCTTTTGGCCGACACATCCTCAACACCGGCTTCCCCCCATGGTACCAATCACCAACCAACATCCTAAAATACTCTAGGGAAATAAACCCCGAACTGTGGCTCGAGGATTATCGGCTTGCTTGCTAAGCCAGTGGAGTAGATAATGATGACTTCATTATCCACAACCTTCCATTATTCCTGGCCAATTTGGCATGAACATGGTTGGAACACCTTCCACCCAACAGAATCCAAAGTTGGGTAGACCTGAAAGAGATCTTCGTGGGAAACTTCTAGGTAATGTACAAGCATCCTAGGAACCCATGGAATCTCAAAAACTATCGATAGAAGGACAGAGAAACCCTTTGTGGGTACATCCAGTGCTTCTCCCAGCAGTGCACCGAGCTGCCTAACATCGCTGACACTAATGTTATAGGAGCTTTCCTATTTGAGACCACCTATGAGTCCCTAGTTCACAAGCTAGGACGTAAGGCCCATGAACCACCAAGGGGCTCCTTGGTATCACTACCAGCCACGCCTCGGGTGAGGAGGTGGTTTGAGCAATCTTCGATCGCCTCAAAGGCAAGGTGAAGCAGGATGAGGATGCCAGCAAAGGCACCTCCAACTGTCTCATTAAGAAGAAGAACAAGCAGCATCATGAGGGCTTGCTCGTGGCCACCACCGACCGCAAGGGGGGCTAGAAGCCCATGGATAGTACCCTGAACCACTTCGAGAAGCTACTCAAAGGGCCATGTCCAAAGGATCCATTTCCTTTGCCACGCATGGACCAAGTAGTCAACTCTACCTTTGGGTGCGAAACCCTTTGCTTCCTTGATGCATACTCTGGGTACCATCAAATCACGATGAAAGAGTCTGACCAGCTCGCGACATCTTTCATCACCCTATTCAGATCATTCTGCTATGTCACAATGTTGTTCGGTCTAAAGAACACAGGGGCTATGTACCACTGTTGTATGCTCAAGTGTTTTGAAGACCTCATTGGGTGAACCATTGAGGCCTACATGGATGACATCGTGGTCAAGTCCAAATAGGCTAACCAGGTCATAGCCAACCTTGAGCTGACCTTCACAAAAACTCTAAGCAAACAGTATTAAGCTCAACCCCTAGAAGTGTGTTTTTGGGGTCTCGAGGGATATGCTGCTTGGTTTCATCATCTCTGAGCGTGGCATCGAAGCCAACCTAGAGAAGATCTTAGCCATCACAAGGATGGGCCTGATTTATAACATGAAGGGGGTACAATGAGTTACAGGGTGCCTTGCCACGCTCAACCGCTTCATCTCGCACCTCAGCGAACAAGGTCTCCCCCTCTATCGGCTTCTGAAGAAGGCCGACTATTTTGAATGGACACCTAAGGCCTATGAGGCACTTGACATGGTCAAATAGATCCTAACGAAGGCTATGATCCTGGTTCCTCTGACTGACAGAGAACTACTTCTGCTCTACATTGCGGCCACTACACAAGTGGTCAGCGCCGCCCTGGTGGTGGAGCGAGAAGAAGAGGGGCATGCCCTCAAAGTACAGTGCCCCGTGTACTTCATTAGCGAGGTCCTATCTAATTCTAGGACCCGCTACCCTCAAATCTAGAAGCTCCTATACGCCATCCTCATCGCCAAGTGGAAGCTGCGCCATAACTTTGAGTCACATCTAGTGACAGTCGTGATGCCCTTCCCCATAGGTGAGGTCATCCAAAAATAGGATGCCATAGGAAGAATCATGAAGTGGGCACTAGAGCTGATGGGGCAAGGCATCTCGTATGCCTCCCAGGCAAGGCATCTTGTATGCCTCCCAGACAGCCATCAACTTTGAAGTGCTAACTGATTTCATTGTAGAGTGCACCAAGGTCCAAATGCCACCAGCAGTCATCGACCAGGATTACTGGATGATGTACTTTGATGGATCGCTGATGAAGAAAGGCACTAGCATAGGACTGGTCTTTGTTTCACCCATTGGGGTACGCATGAGGTACATGGTTTGCATCCATTTCCCCTCCTCCAACAATGTGGCCAAATATGAGGTGCTCATCAATGGCCAACGCATCGCCATCGAGTTGGGTATCCGATGCCTCGATGTCTGGGGCAACTCCCAGCTGGTCATCGACCAAGTCATGAAGGAGTCGAGTTGCCATGATGCTAAGATGGCTACATACTACCAAGAAGTCCACTAGCTGGAGGATAAGTTCGATGGCCTTGAGCTCAATCACATCCTATGGCATCTCAACGAGGCAGCCGACGTGCTAGCGAAGGCGGCGTCTGGCAGGGAGCCAGTGTCGACAGGCGTCTTCACCAGCAGTCAGCACAAATCCTCTATCTGCTATGAGGAGCCAAAACAAGCCAGTGATGGGCCACCTACCCTAGGCTAGGGGGCTAACTAGCCATCAACTCCATCCAACCCCAAGGTCATGGAGCTTGATGAGGATCCAGCGATAGAGCCTGACCCTCTGGCTGATTGGAGGACGCCTTACCTCGACTACCTTCTTTGTGAGGCACTGCCGATGGACAAGATGGAGGCTTGATGGCTCACGTGTCGTGCCAAGTCTTTTGTCCTTGTTGAGGGAAAACCCTACAAGCGAAGCCACACCGGGATCCTGATATCCATGGTGTGATCTATGGCCACCATGCTATGCCTAGAACCCTAGTTGGAAATGCATTTCATCAAGGCTTCTATAGGCCGACCACAGTAGCCGATGCTGAATAGATTGTCTGCACCTACGAAGGGTGTTAGTACTACGCTCGGTAGACCCACCTACTAGCCCAAGCACTCTAGATCATCCCCATCATGTGGCCATTCATGGTCTGGGGGCTCGATCTAGTCGGACCTCTCGAAAGAGCGCCCGGGGGATATACCCATTTGCTTGTCACCATAGACAAGTTTACAAAGTGGATAGAGGCCCGATCGATCTCCGCGATCAAGTCTGAGCAAGTCGTGCTGTTCTTCCTTGATATCATCCATCGCTTTGGAGTACCAAACTCCATTATCATGGACAATGGCATGTAGTTCACCAGGAAGAAGTTCCTCTAATTCTATGATGAATATCACATCCATGTCAATTGGGCCACCATAGCGCACCCCTGCACAAATGGGCAGGTCAAGCGCACAAACAACATGGTCCTATAGGGCCTCAAGCCTAGGATCTTCAACTGGTTGAACAAGTTTGGAGGATGATGGGTCATAGAGCTTCCCGTAGTGCTCTAGAGCGTGAGGATGACCCCTAGCTGGACCACCAGCTACACACCATTCTTCATGGTCTATGGTTCTGAGGCTATCCTCCCGACCGACCTTGACTATGGAGCACTAAGGGTTAGAGTGTATGACAAATAGGGAGCCAAGGCATCCCTCGAGGATGCCATGGACCAACTGCATGAAGCGCATGCCATTGCTCTCTTCCACTCGGCCAAGTACCAGCAAGCATTGTGCCGGTACCATAGCCGTCAAGTGCGGGGTCGGGCCTTCAATATCAAAGACCTGGTCCTCTACCTCATCTAGAGCAGCATGGACTGCCACAAGCTCTCTCCACCATGGGAGGGACCGTATGTCATCTGGAGATGCTCTGACAGGGCGCCTACAAGCTCAAGACCATCGACGACGGAGTCTTCATCAATGCCTAGAACATCGAGTAGCTACTTCGCCTTTACCCTTAATAAACACACACTTTCTCTTATCGGTTTCACTATCTAACTCCCCGACCTTTAGTGACACCCAACCCTAGCAACGGTGGGGGTCGGGCCTCACTCGAATGCTAATAAGAGCGTACCTATTTGGTAGCCATTCTCTATGCCTGACCCTCTCTCACGTTAAGGCCTAGAAGCGAGGTTTGTAGAAATGAACGCTGAGTAAAACTGGTCAGACTATGAGAGACCTACACCTCGATGGCTACGGTGCCTTTGCCCACCAGCATGATCAGAGTTTTTGTCCACACCCTAGGCTTTTTTGGCCTTAGTCACGAGAAGTGTCGGTGCATGTCTAAGAGTTTATCCACCTAGCCTACTTTCTCTATGCCCGACCCCCTATCATGTTAAGACCTAGGAGCTAGGGTTGCAGGAACAAGCTCTAAGTATAATAGGTCAGACTATGAGAAACCTACACCTCAGTGGCTACAACGCCTTTGCTCACCA